>NW_012104288.1:2249981-2253259 GCF_000951045.1 Mandrillus leucophaeus
GCCACCCAGGTTCAAGGGATTCTCCTGCCTCAGCCTCCTGAGTAGATGGGACTACAGGTGTGCACCAACAGGTCTGGCTAATTTTTTGTATTTTTAGTAGAGAGGGGGTTTCACCATGTTGACCATGCTGGCTAGTTCATTTGGCTAGTTTGGGAGTTCCGCCTGCCTCAGCCTCTCAAAGTGCTGGGATTACAGGCCACTGCACCCAGCCTACTTCAAGATACTTTAAATTATACTTCCTTTTAATAAATGTTAATGGTTCCCTAAATTTATAATACACATTTTCATCTACATCTGTCTTCAAATAACACTTCATGTGTAGTGCAGATACCTTGTAACAGAGTAGTCCCAATTCATCTCTCCCAACCCCTATGAAGCTGCTGTCTCTCATTTCACTTATTCACGGGTTATAATCATCCAGTACATGATTCCTGTTGTTAAGCAGTTATCCTTCAGTTCAAGTAAGAATTTTCAAAATGAAAGATTTGGTTTTGCCTTTATTTCTTCTCTGACAGTCGTCCTTTCCTTATAGAGATCCAAGTCTGACCTATATCATTTTCCTTCTAATATTTTTTGCATGGCAGGTCTGATGGCAATGAATTCCCTGTCTTTGTCTGAGAAAGTCCTTTTCCTTAACTTTTGAAGGGTACTTTTAGTAGATATAAGATTCCAGATTTTTCTTCTTTCGGACCTTTATTTCACTTCACACATTTCTTGCTTGCATGGTTTCTGATGAGAAGTCCACCATAATTCTTATCCATGTTCTTCTATAGGCTAAAAAAAAAAAAAAAGAAAGATTAAAAATCTGCCTCTGCCTTCTTTATCTCTCTTAATTTTTGGTTTCCTACAGCAGGGGTCCCCCAACCCCCAGGCTGCAGACCTGTACCAGTCAGTGGCCCATTAGGAACCAGGCCACATAGCAGGAGGTAAACAGCGATCATTACTGCCTGAGTTCCGCCTCCTGTCAGATCAGCAGCAGCGTTTGATTTTCACAGGAGCTTGAACCCTATTGTAAAGTGTGCATGTGAGGGATCTAGGCTGTATGCTCCTTATGAGAATCTAACCGATTATCTGAGGTGGAACAGTTTCATCCCAAAACCATCTCCCCGCCACCATGGAAGTACTGTCTTCCACGAAACTGGTCCCTCGTGCCAAAAACGTTGGGGACTGCAGTTCTACAGTATAAATCTGATATGCCTAGGTGTAGTTTGTTTGTTTGTTTGTTTTGTTTTGTTTCTTTTACACTGTTTTTTGGTTTCTAGCATTAGATTCTTTACCAGAATTTCCATCTCTCTGCTTACATTACCCATCTGTTTCTCGCATGTTGCCTACTTTTCCTATTTGAGCCCTTAACAATGATTTATGAATTCCCTGTTGCTTGCTTGATCTGTGTTTTTTTTTCTTTTTTCTTTTTTTTTTTTTTTGAGACGGAGTCTCGCCCTGTTGCCCAGGCTGGAGTGCAGTGGCCTGATCTCAGCTCACTGTAACCTCTGCCTCCCCGGTTCAAGAGTTTCTCCTGCGTCAGCCTCCCGAGCAGCTGGGATTACAGGTGCCCGCCACCACGCCTGGCTAATTTTTGTATTTTTAGTAGAGACGGGGTTTCACCGTGTTGGCCAGACTGGTCTCAAACTCCTGACCTCGTGATCCTCCCACCTTGGCCTCCCAAAGTGCTGGGATTACAGGCATGATCCACCGTGCCCAGCCCTTGATCTATGTTCTTATTTGCTTTTTAGCATGCCTTGTAATTTTTGTTGAAAGTTGGACATGTATTGGGTAATAGGCACTGAGATAAATAGGCATCTAGTATGAGGATTCGTGTTCATTTGGCTAGGAGTTGGGCTTTGTTTAGCTCTGTTGGTGTGGTGGTAAGGCACGAGGGAGAGAAGTGTTCTCAATCTTAACGATTAAATCTTAAGTCTCTTAGTGGGCCTGAGTCTCTGGCCTGGGACCTTCACTTGTGCTTCTTTTTGGAAAGCTTTCCTGTCCCCCTCAGGTGAGACAGGAAAAGGAGAAATGGCTAGAGAGGAGTACTTTTCCCCCATGGCTCTAGGACAAGCCTAAAGCCTGGTTAAGTGTTTCCCCCGAGGAGTTTATTTTCTTTTATCATTTTTATTTCATTATGAAGAAAGCTCTGGACATATTTCATAAGAATTGCTCTTCCCCTCCTGCAAGAACTATGCTGGCATCTTTCTCTGATCTTCACAATGAGAAACTGGTGGGATTCCTAGAGGTCATGTTCACAAAACCAAGAGGCTTTCCCCAAGACTGTGTTCCCGGAAGTGAGCCTACCAGTTTAGAGATCCGGCACTTCTGCTCCAGGTAAGTTGATCTCAGCTTTGTCTCTGGATTTACTGGAGACAGTTTGCAAACCCTGGAGACAGTTTGCCCTATAAATCAGTTCTCCCATGAGTCCGAGTCATTGGTTTGCAGTTTGTCCAGCTTTTTCTTGTAAAAACAGGAGTGACAACTTCCAAGCTTTTTATATGTTCAAACTCAAACAGGAAGTCCAACCTCTCCATGTGGCCTTCCATTATATAAATAACCTAACCTGAGCATCGGTAGAGGGAAAATTCCTCCAAAGACTTTCTGTTTCTGAAATAATTTACAAAGAGCAGTCGAAAAACATAAGCAAGAAAAACTTTCTGAGCAAATTACATGGTCAGTTGCTTTTTAATAACATTTTTTTCTCATTATAAAAGCAACACATGCTGATGGTAAACAGTTGAAAATACAATGAGGTGTGTTGAAGGAAATGTAAATTGCCTGCAATCTTACTAAGAGATAACCAGTTAACATTTTGCCGTATTTTATTTTTCTTGACTATGTATAGCTAGAAACACATACTTTAAAATTGGAACCATTACTAGTGTCCTTTTATTAGCCTGTTGTCTTTTTCTTACCTGAATGTAATATTTAACCATTTTCCCATGTCAGTTAAATATTCTTTAGAAATATGTTTGTAGCATCTGCATAAAAATGTGTTATAAGGGTGTGTCATTATTTAACTATTATCTGTTTGACAGTAATACCACAACGACCATACTTGTGCATCAATTCTGTGTACCGCTCTTAAATTTTTCTTAAAACTACTGGAAACAATTGCTAGGTAAAGAGTTATCAATATTAAGAACATATTAGTATTCCAGGGCTTTTGATATAGGCCAACTGTGTTTGGGGTGGTAAAGGTCTTCTTGAGAGAGGTGCCCTAAGAGGTGTTTTTTTATTTTTGAGATGAAGTCTCTCTATGTCGCCCAGGCTGGAGTGCAGTGGCACGATCT
>NW_012104288.1:2255124-2256388 GCF_000951045.1 Mandrillus leucophaeus
CTGCCTCAGCCTCCCAAGTAGCTGGGACTACAGGCGCCCACCACCATGCCCAGCTAATTTTTTTTGTTTTTTTTTAGTAGAGACGGGGTTTCACTGTGTTAGCCAGGATGATCTTGATCTCCTGACCTCATGATCCGCCTGCCTCGGCCTCCCAAAGTGCTGGGATTACAGGCGTGAGCCACCACTACCAGCCTGGGGATTTTTATTGTAAGGGTTACAGCAGAAAATCTGGATATGAGACTGAGCAGACCTGCAAGTGAGCTTTCAGTTTCTCTCAATTGCTTTAACCTGAAGTGAGATCAGCATCTCATTTCAAAAGGGGCAGGTCATTTCCACAGTGCTTTCTAGGGCAGCCCCAAAGTGACTTTTTCTCCTTTTTGTAATGAACACTGCAATTTGAGCAAGAGTCTAGAAGAGCAAAACTTTTTGATTGACGGAAAGTTGTAGCTCATAAAAGTGCTCACTGAGCTCAGAAATGTATTGACAGCCAGAGGAGGAAAGTCTACTGACAGATCTGGAGGTAATCACAAATTAAAGAAGTGCTCTATTTAGGTAAGGGAGGCAGTTTGATTATTTCTTTTTTGAATTGAAAGGCACATGGCCTGGACTATCTCTGGCAGTGAAATCAATACCATGAAATGGCCTTTTCCTTTCAGCCTTGTCTGTTCTTTACTTAAAGCACAATGCATTGAGGAATGCTGAGCCGGGTGAGGAAATTCATCGTTTTAACCAACTAACGGCCGCTCACAATTTGGAAGTATGGAAACCCAAATTTACTGAAATAATAAATTAGGGACTTGGCTATTTTAGAAAGCTCTTCTTTCAAAAGGTTCTTGTTATAGTTACCATTTGGACTAAAGGAACAAGGTAGACTTTTAGTTAACCTTTTTTTTTTTTTCTCTAATAATAATATTGCAGAGCAGGAATGGAATCAGGGAGATGATCTATTCTTAACTAGTCATTTCATAGATGAGGAAATGGACCAGAAAGATAAGGCTAACAGCCCTGGGTCCTTGGTGTCTCCTTCAATATACTTTATTTATTTTATTATTTTCCAAGATGGAGTTTTTACTCTGTCACCTAGGCTGGAGTGCAATGCCACAATCTCAGCTCACTGCAACCTCCACCTCCTGGGTTCAAGCGATTCTCCTGCCTCAGCCCCCGAAGTAGCTGGGATTACAGGCATGCACCATCAAGCCTGGCTAATTTTGTATTTTTAATAGAGACAGGGTTTTGCAGTGTTGGCCAGGCTGGTCTCGAACTC
>NW_012104288.1:2260058-2280710 GCF_000951045.1 Mandrillus leucophaeus
AGAGTCCAGCATCACATAGGACTCATCTTCCTCTCACCTGCATTTGACACCAGTGGGATGCTTCCTCTGACCACACCTTTTGTTGAGCACAGCATATTTTGTGACATTTGAGTATCATATTATGAGAAATAGTACAGAGGAAATAATGTGAGCTTTATAATCAGCAACCTGGGTGCTGTGGTCAGAATGTTTGTATCCCCCTGAAAACTCATATATTGAAATCCTTACTTCCAAGGTGATGAGGGTGGGAGGTGGTTAGGTCATGGGGGTGGAGCCCTCATGAATGGGATTAGTGTCATTCTAAAAGAGGCCTTAGGGAGACCCCCACCCCTCCCACCATGTGAGAACACAACAAGAAGGGGCCATCTGTGAGGATGTGTGAGCCCTCACCAGACACTGAACCTGCAGGTGCCTTGACCTTGGACTTCCCAGCCTCCAGAACTGTGAGACATAAATTTCTGTTGTTTTTTTATAAAAATCATCCAGTTTATGGTATTTTGTTATATAGTAGCCTGAAAAGACTAAGATACTGGGGCGAGTCTTTAATTATCTACAACTTAAGTAACTTAATTTTCTTGAGTTGCTTCAATCTTCTCATTTGTGAAATGAGGATAATAGCTTTCTTTCCAGGGGTAGTTGTGAAAATTAAGTCATTCATTCAACTTTCATTGAATAAATGTTATTGAGTGCTTACATATAACAGGCATTATGCTGAGTGCTGAGGATACAATGATAAACAAAAGCAGAGAAGACTATTTTGTTTTGCGCTTTCTGTCCACCACAGGAGACATCCATCAAATAAGCCTGCAAATAAGTGTAAAAGTGGAATGGTGACCTGGAGCACTAGGAGCACCTGCTAGGCAGATCTGACCTTAGGGAGTTAGAGAAGGGTAGGCAGCTCTGTGGAGGTGATGATGGGGTGGGGAGATGTGAAGGACGAGGAGGTGACTGGGTATGGGGCTAAGACACTGAGTCTTCTAGTCAGAGGGAACAACATACAGAAAGGACTCTAAGAACCACAGAAAGAAGAGGAAGTATGCAAAGGCAACAAAAATGGATTTGCAATTTAAAGCCAGACTCTTGACTGCAACAGGTGGGGATGGTGGTGTGGGAGGAGATGGGGAATGACCACAGGCTGGTCAGTTTAGAAGCTATTATAAATCCAGGTGGTAATGGTCAGAATGGAAATAAATGAATTTAACAAGTAATCTCAGTAGGAATTGATGAAGTTAGTGAGACAAATCTCTGGTTTGTGGCCTTGCCCGGCAGCATCATGGCTCAGCACAGCCACAGAGGTTATGTTTGGCAGATAATGCTACCAAAAGCCAGAAGACATGATGGGGCACAATAATGGACAATGGATTCTAAGCTGGATACAAAGGAAGTACAGGTTGGAGAAAGCAACACTGGGGAGAATAGAGGGTTCAAACATCCTAATGAGGTTAGAACATTGGTAGTAGGAGTAGTAGCTGAACATCCTGGAAGGACTGGTAGGCAATGGTAGTGGGAAATAGAGATAACTGAGATTACTGCTTCAGAAGATGGAATGGTTTGGGTGATAACAAGGTTCAGGGTGTGATGGTGGAAGAGATTTCTACTTGATGTTAACCATCCCTCTCCTTCTAGCCTCTGCAGGAGGTCACTGCCCAAAGGAAAAAGGTTTTTGTTGTACAAGTGGGAGGTATAATAGTCTAGCACAGTGCCTGGCTCAGAACAGGTGCTGTAAGTGTGCGAGATTCCTCGAGGTAGCATTGGACTGCTGCTGCCAGTGCTAAGCTGTCTCCTGGGCCTATGCTCTGTACACTCATTTTAGAACTGCTTCCTGAAACCAGAGCTCTTTAGGGGCTAGGACGTGTCTATTTTGCTGAACTCAACTTTATACTGAATAGTATATGGCAAAGGTTCTGTGATGTGGTGTAAATAACATCTTGTAGTCAAAAACCATTCATTCCCTGAGACTGTATCCCCAGTGTTTAAGCCACATTCTGATCATTATTTGACCTGTATTCATTTACCTCTCCAGGAATATATCCATTCTGTAAGATGAGAAATGTAGATTGTAACAACAGCTGGAAGGATGTTGTATTGGTTTGCTAAGGCTGCCATAACAAAGCACCACAAACGGCGTGGCTTAGAACAACAGATATTAATGATCTCGTAATTCTGCAGGCTAAGTCCAAAGTTGAGGTATCATCAGGCTTGGTTCCTTCTGAAACTCGTAAGAGAGAATCCTTCCTTGCCTCTTCTACCTTCTGGTGTTTGCCAGTACTCTTTGGTGTTCCTTGGCTTCTATATGCATCATTCCAGTCTCTGCCTCTGTTGTTACATGGTCATCTTCCCGCTCTGTTCTTCTCTCCTCTTTTCTTTTTTCTTTTTCTTTCTTTTTTTTTTCTTTTGAGACAGAGTCTTGGTCTGTCACCCAGGCTGGAGTGCAGTGGAGTGATCCGGGCTCACTGCAACCTCTGCCTCCTGGGTTCAAGAGATTCTCCTGCCTCAGCCTCCCAAGTAGCTGGGATTACAGGAATGTACCACCACACCCAGCTAATTTTTGTATGTTTAGTAGAGACAGGGTTTCACCATGTTGGCCAGGCTGGTCTTGAACTCCTAATCTCGAGTGATCCACCTGCCTTGGCCTCCCAAAGTACTGGGATTACAGGCGTGAGTCACCACGCCTGGTCCTTCTCTCCTCTTATAAGGACACCAGTCATACTTGATTCAGGGCCCACCCTACTCCAGTATGACCTCATCTGAACTAATTACATCTGCAAGGACCTGATTTCCAAATGAGATCATATTCTGAGGAAGTAGGAAATAGAACTTCAACTATCTTTTTTTGCCTTTTTTTTTTTTTAAGGGGTGGGGAGATAGAGACACAATTCAACCCATAACAGATGGGTTTAAAAGAACCCAACTAAATATTTCTCTGTTCACATTTTCCTGGTGGTAATATGTCTGGTAACTGGGAGCCCCACTGCTGTAGGTTGGAATTGCTGATCTAAATAAAACCTAGCTCTGAATCCCCTAGGAAGTGAGGTGAGTTTTACCTCAGTTTAGGGGCTAAATCTCTTGGGAACACCTGGCTACTGTGGTGGCAGGACTTTGAGGGATTCGATGAGGCAGCACCTCAATCATTATCAAGCTTCCTGCAAGGGAGTCGAATGTTCAAGATTCAGTTACTAATCTTGCTTCAGTGCAGTTGCTCAAAAGTATAAACAATTTATTGTGAAATCTTGAAGATATGCCTTGGTTTCCATTTTATTTTTTAGTTATATTAAATAATGACCAAGAACCACGATTAGATGTTCATGCATTATAACAAGGCATTGCAGTTGCACAGGAGAACTGGATTTTGCGGAGCCTAAGGAGAATGCAAAACACATTGCAATAAACAAAATCCACTTCAGCATCATTCTGTTCAATTTAAAATGATAATGGCATTCAGGCTGCATACAGCAGCACTAAACTTTAACACCATTCATCATTTGGCCTCTAGACTACAACAACATCCAATTTAGGTACTGTTTTGAGTTGTATGCTAGGAGCATGGCCTTTGGAATCACAGATTTGAATTTGCTTTCAGGCTCTAAATCCTCTTTTTTCCCACTGTGGAAAGCAGAATAATGTTCCCCCAAAGATGTCTATTCCCTAATCCTCATCAACTGTGAATGTGTTCATTTACATGGCAAAAAGGACTTAGCAGATTTGATTCAGGTACAGACTCTAGAGAGAAGAGTATCTTGTATTATCCAGGTGGGCCCAATCTAATTACTTAATCCTTAATAGCAAAGAACCTGTCCCAGCTGTGGTTAGAGAGAGACATGATGAAGGAAAAAGTGTCAGAGAGAATGTGGTGTTGCTGGCATTGAAGATGGATAAAGGGACCACGAACCAAGAAATGCAGGTGGCCTCTAGAAGCTGGAAAGGTAAGAAAGCAGATTCTCTCCTAGAGCTCCCAGAAGAGACGCAGCCTTGCCAATGCCTTGATTTTAGAATTTCTTGTCTGCAAAAACATAAGGTCATAAAGTTGTCTCATTTTAAGCCACTAAGTTTGTGGTCCTTTGTTAAAGCTGCAATAGACAACCAATACGCTTTCTAGCTGTATGACTTTCTGAGTCTTGGCTTCCTCAACCATAAAAAATGGTAATTGTCTTATGGAGTGTATATGTGTGGATGAACTGAGATTATGTACGTAAAGTCCATTGTTAATAATTTCATATATTAGTATTGGAAGTCCAGTCCTAAAAAGTCTGATTATTTTCCCTGACCTCCAGAGTGGGCCCGGCTGCCAGCTGGTGAGTGGCTGCATCTGGGTGTGTTGTCCAGGCCTTGCTGTTGGTGGGATGTGTGCACCAGCAGCAGCTGCCTCGCCTTGGGAGCTCATTAGGATTGGGATTACCGAATCTCAGGCACTCACCTCAGACTGACTCAGAATCTGGATTTTTAGACAAGATCCCCAGGTGATTCCCAGGCGTTTTAGAGTGTGAGACACACTGGACTAGTAGTTTTCCAACATCACATATGCTAACAGAACAGATGCCTGGGCCCAGAATTTATGGACGTGGGCCTTCAACGTGTGTATTTTTAATATGCTTTCCGGTTATTTCTAATGCACAGAGTGTGGCTAACCATCCAAATAAATGCTTAGAAATGTACTTTAATGTATGAGATTCACATCAGAATTGCAAAATTTTAAATTAATACTTTTTTCTCTAAGGAAAACAGCTGTGCTACATAAGTGTGTATTACTGAGTACTATATTTTAAAAAGATACATAAAGGAATAAACATCAAAGAACAGCAGAGACACGTTCTTGCTAGTTCTTAACTGTTATGATTCCAGTTCTGGCTTTATCATATCATAGACTCTTCTTTCAGAAGACTCATCCCGTGTGCTTAATGCAGAAGCAATTAGACAAACCTGTGGAACTTTGGCATTAAAAGCTTTCAGCTGTTTTTAAGAAGAGACCTTGTTAACTGCTGATTACAGTGATCAGAAGACAAAGCTCTCTCTGTTCTAGGAGTACCTGCATCCCTTCCTCCACAGACAGCAGCATAAGGAGCGAGTTGAGCAGCTTTCATTGAGGCAGCTCAGCCGTGCTTCCAGGGGGCCGAGATCCAGAGCACAGATACATTCCACGAACCAAAACTAGACTGATTTCTTTCCAGAACGCCCAGGCCAGAAGATGCAGAGATGAGAGCTCCAGGCTGAGTCTGGACAGAGGGCTCGGATTCAGCCTCTCACCCTGGAGCTCCAACAGAGGGTAAGGGCTAGGGACAGGAGCTAAAATTGAGAAGAGAGGGCTGAGTGCCCACAAGGCCAGAAGGGCAGCAGGTGAGGAAGGCAGTGTGGTGTTCCTGGACAGTTGCCATGGACAGCTGTGAGGCACTTGTGGCTCTTGTTTCTTAGGCAGCAAGGGTGTGGTGCAGGTGCGTTGGGCTGCCTTTTAGCTGCAATGTGGAGATGAGCCACATACCCTCATTAATTCCACCATGAAAAGCAGAGACTTAGAGCTAGCCAAGAGGAGGCCTAGAGAAAACTTGTCGTTTTAGCCATTGAGGGCTTGGCAGCCCTGCATACTAACTGCAAGGGCTGATATGGAGGAGAACAGGGCCCCGGATGGCCTTGGCTGACCCGACTCTACTTCCTCCGGCTTCAGTACTTGGAATATATGGAGGATGCGGGAAAGAACCCGGCTGTGTCCTTGAGCCTCCCAAAACAGAATGTTCTTCCGCACTTCTGCCCAGTGAGCTAAGTGGTGCCAGGGGTGGAAAACCCAAAGCAGAGCACTTTCAGGGTCCCTCAGCTGTGGCGCAGTGTGCGGTGGACACGGACGAGACTCCACCTGCCCCACACAGCTCTCCGAATCTTGGGGCACCAGCTTGGCATGGATCCTAGGCTTCTGATATCCTTGCCATCTACCGGTGAGTAATACAGCTGCTTTGCCTGACGTGTGAGAGTGTTCTGTCTCACCAAACTCATGCACGTGGCAGAGAACCTTTGCACTGTGAGGACCATACTTTACCAGTGTTCAGACCTCTAGAAATAGCCTCCTGAGGTCTCACCAGGCTTGACTTACTGGCCCAGAGTATCAAAGGTTGTGCCCACAGAGGAGCGTCTTCTTTAGGGTTTGGCCATGCAGGTCTGTACACGGTAAACATACCTGATAGCAATAACTTAAGCATACCCTGAGAATGACTTTGTATGGCAGACGTACCTGAATGTGGTCTCGAGTTCCAAGCTGAGGAACCCAGAGTAGCCAACCCAGAGATTCATTCCATGTCAATGAGGAACATCTGAGCCCTGGCCCTATCCTGTAACATGCAGGCCATTCAGGGGCTCGCGGCCTTTTGTTTTAGGTTGAAAGAAGATTGCCAGGTGGAGGTGCTTAGGGAGAGGGTGTTAAGTGCTATAGAAACTGCATGCTTTTTGTAAGTGGTTGTGGTTCTTCTGTCCAGCCAGCAACCACTGGACTCTCACTTGCATGTAAGTCCCCAGTAAAACCTGTCTCATTTGCTGGCTCTAGGTCTCTTCTTTGTTCTCTTGAACCTGGTGTCATCCTCCATTGGAGTCATAGGGGTTCAGCACAACAGTCTGCAAGCAGAAACTGCTGTACTATTCTGGATTCTCCACTTCAGTGAACACACAATTACAATTTCCTGTTAGAAAAAAATAAAAAGATATTTTTTTCTACACTTCTTTCACAGTCCTAAAATATGTATATAATACCTCCTGTTTCATTAAGGTTGCCGTCTCCCAGAATAAACCACTTAAAATGATATTTAGGTAAACCTCCATGTGGTAGAAAACAGAGATCCCTGATTTTGCCAGAGATTCCAGGGGCCAATTGAAAACTTGATTGAATTTTATTCTCAGCTACTGGCTACTTGTGGCTTAAAGCCAGTGCAGTCAAACACTCCTGTGAGTCAGGTTTGTGTGTGTGTGTGTGTGTGTGCGTGCGCGTGCTTAGAGACAGGCTCTTGTTCTGTCACCCAAGCTGGAGTGCAGTGGTGTGATCATAACTCACTGTAACAAACTCCTGGGCTCAAGTGATCCTCCCGGGTAGCTGGGACTGCAGGCATACACCACCACCATGCCAGCTAATTTTTGAACTTTTTTTTTGTAGAGACAGGGTCTCACTGCATTGTCCAAGCTGTTCTCAAACTCTTGGCCTCAAGTGGTCCTCCCACCTTGGCCTCCCAAAGTGCAGGGATTATAGGCATGACCTACTGAACTAGGCCTGTGACCGGTGATGCAGGTTTTCAAAAAAATATTTCTCTTACTCTTCTCTTTCCTCCTCTTTGTTCCTCCCCTCCTCTTATTCGCCTATCTTCTGATTCTCACAGGTTGAGTCTAAGAACACTATTATCTAATGCCATTAAATCATATGAAATTATACATCACGGCCCTATGTAATTTCCAACATGATTCTGACCTGTCAAACTACAACATCAGACTTTCCCAGTGATAGGGACAGTCAGTGCAAGAAAGCCCAGGAGAGAACGAGCTTTGGGCCAACTCAACTGGATGGTCATGGCCTGATGGTAGTAAGCATTAACCATTCAAGTAACTTCTCTTGGAGTCTACGTCTACCTTAGAGCCATGTTTAGAGAAACTGCATTGGTGGAGTACAGGGTCTGCTTTCCTCTGAAGTGGCACTCCTCATTATAGACTAACATTTGGCTTCCTACTACTTTCATAAAAAACTATATAAAAGTCAGACTCTTAAGTTTGAAAGCCACTCATTAGGTGGTCCCATTTCTCAAAGAATACATAGGGCCCTTTCTTCTCCGTTCTGTACCTTGGATCACAACCCAGCAAATAACAATGACAAAAACAATTATAGTGGTAATATTAATTTGTTTGTCACAATATCTCTGTGAAATAGGTTGTATTAGTCTGTTCTTGCGTTGCTATAACGGAATATCTGAGACTGGAGAATTTATAAGAAGAGGTTTATTTGGCTCATGGTTCTGCAGGCTGTACAAGCATGGCACTGGCATCTGCTTGGCTTCTCAGGGAGCTTTTACTTATGGTGGAAGACAAAGCAAGAGCAGGCATGTCACATGGTGGAAGCAGGAGCAAGACAGAGCAAGGTGGGGAGATGCCACATATTTTTAAACAGCCAGATCTCGCGATAACGCACCATTGTGAGGACGCACCATGGGGATGGTGCTAAACCATCCACGAGAAATTCACCCCATGATCCAATCACCTCTGCCAGGCACCACTTCTGACATTGGGGATTGCAGTTCACCATGAGATTTAGAGGGAACAATGTCCAAACTAGATCATAGGTAGCTTACTGTCTCGATTTTCCGGATATGAAAATAGGCTTAGAAGGCCAGGTGATCACCCCTGGATCATATACCTGGTCAGCTGGTGGTGTTGGAGCACCAGTCACCATGCTCCTCACCATGTCATCACACCCCCTTGCCATCATTCTGCCATCTCCCTTCCCTGCCTCCTCATACCTGCCAGGCCACCACCCCTCCTTCTTCCCTCTGCCACACAGCCTTTTCAGGCTCTGTCCTTGTCCTACACCCAGCCTTCCATGCATGCACTGCCCGGTCCCATGAAGCCCCTGGGCCCTACTCATATAAAAGTCCCTCTCTTCAGGGATGTGCTTGCTTGTGGGTTGTCTGAAAGCAAAGAAGGTCTGCCAGAGCCTATACTGGCTTCATTGGTCTGCAAGCCAAAAACTCCTGGCAAAGGAAGAGGTACTGCTTCTCCCAGCTGCTGAGGGCCATCCTTGGCAATGAACATGTCCATAGTGCGTGGTCCACATGCATACCCGTGGTAATCAGGGCCAGGCTCTGGAAGATGGCCCAACTCCCGCTGCTCAGTCTGCCTCTGCTCACCAAGATGCTCCAGGATCTCTTTTGCTGTTTAGGCAAAACCCAGAAGGGTACTGTATCAAAACTGTACTTCCTTCAAACAGATAAAGAGTCCAGTTAGGGCAATCCTGCTGCTGCTTTGTAGTTGCCAGATCTGTGTGATTTTTGTAGATAACTCTTTGCCTATGGTTGTTGGAAGCAGATGCTCACATATAAAGAAAACCCTGTTGAGCAGCGGCTGCCCTTGTCAAGGCAGAGCAATGCTCTTTGAAGGGGTCTCAGGGCAGGAAGTTCTGTTCTTTAAGCCAGAGAAACCAGAATGGAGAAAGTAAAAATTGCAAAGCCAAGTTTCTGAAAAGCAACGTAAGTCAGATGGTGTCTTCTGAGATCGCCAAGCCCTCTGTCCTGCTAAGGTGGCCATAGATGTCATCCCTTTTGTATTTGCAGGTATAGCCTGCAAAGAAGATGTAACAGAAGGTGAAGAACTTATTGGTTGAATCATTTGAACCCCACTGCAGACACAGTAGCAGCCCTGACCTCCAGAGACTAGCCTCGTTCAGCAGCTATGGGCCAGCACTTCCCATGTATCAGGAACAGCTCTGAAATGCATTACGTGTATTAACTTACTCACTTTTTCCGGTATCACCTCCCTCTACAGAGAAGAAATTGAGGTGCCAGAGGTTAAGTGATTTGCCCAAGGTCATACAGCATGCACGTGGCAGAGCAGAGTTTTGAAGCCAGGCTTCCAGCTCCAGCGCCATGCTCTTGGCTCCTGAGCTATGCAGGGATGGATAAATCAGGATTCCAGAGCTCCCTCGTGAGCCGTTCTCTGCAGAAGGCAAATGCCCCAGGATAAAAGTGTTATCCAGCAAGCCATGAGGAAATCTAGAATGATTGGAGCTGGGCTCCAACACCACCTCATAAGGGTGTGGGGCTTTGCACTTTTTGGAGCACTTATGTGTGGGGAATCAGTGGAAGAGAAAGCCTATTTCTTGTGGCAGTACTTGAGACAGAGTATGGAGAGTTCTTCTACCTTCATGACCAGCCTCTCAGCCAAGGAAAAAAACTCCCGATCACAAGGTGAGGCACAGTGCACCCTGGCCGGGAGGGGATGGAACCCTGGAGCAGACCAGGGAGGCTGTCCCAGCTGTGGCCTTGCCGGCCCACCAGCCCCCTTCCTGCCACAGCCTCTTCTGGCTTCCTGCAGAGAGCAGAGGTCAGGTGCTGGGAGGGGAATTTGACCCATTCCCAACCCCCTCCGGCCCTCTCCAAGGTCAGGACCTGAAGAGAAGTCTCCTGTGAGGCTCAGAGGATTCTGGAAGCAAGGCTGGCAGCTGCCTCTCAGCTGAGATTGTGTGAAGCAAGAGCAGAACTAGCCAGTCGTGGGAAGTGAACTCTCACCTTCCCCAAGAGGCTGTTGCACAGTGATAGGCAAGGGTGAGGCTTTCTGGAGATTTGGGTCAGATCAGAGGAGGTGGGCAGTAACGTAGAGTTTAACCAGAGGGAGCACTTAAACTGCACAGTCAAGCCTAACCAACGTACCCAAATTTGAATATTTACCCAAGAGGGACTACAGTTTCAAATAGAACCAATTTTTAAAAATGCCACTGTGGTTTGAATTTACTGGATTGGGACAAATTTCATTTTCTGACTGAGTGGGAATAGAGACTCCCCTATTAAAGGAAATAGCACACAGTTGTAAAAATAAAACAAGCTTCCTGTCTGTGCATAGATGATTTGAGAATGTTGGTTTATATGTTCTACACATGCATGAACACATTTATCTTGACAAAGCCCAGGGAGGAAGGGCTGGAAAGGGGAACGAGTGGCAGCTTCCTGCTTGAAATTTCACATAGAGGGTTTCTGTTTGGGATTACTCCTATAGAGCTCACATTTTCACCAGGGGAGACAATCAGTTAAAAATGTAGACACACACACACACACACGTGGTGTTGCTAGGAAGAAAATCTGAGCTGTGTATAGGGATTGAGAAGGTGATGCTGGGGATGCTGTTTGAGAAGGGTGGTCTTAGAAAGCTCTCTCTCAAAGTGATATGTAAGCAGAGACCTGAGTGGGAATAGAGCTAAATACTGGTTGAAATGGGTAATGGGAGTGGGGCAGGTTATTTGTTTGTGTTATGAACTGAATGTTTGTATCTCCCCACAATTCATATGTTGACGTCGTAACCCCCAATATGATGAATTTACAGGTGGGGCCTTTGGGAGGCGATTAGGTTCAGATGAGGTCATGAAGGTGGGCCCCTGTGGTGGGATTCGTGTCTTTATAAGAAGAGGAAGGGGACATAGCAGAGCTCCCCCCTCTCTCTCCCCAGCTGTGTGAGGACACAGTGAGACGGCAGCCAGCCATCTGCAGGCCAGGAAGACGGCACTTACTGAATCTGCTGGTGCCTGACTTCCCAGGCTCCAGAACTGTGAGAAATACATGTGTATTGTTGAAGCCACCCAGTGTAGGTACTTTGATGTAGCAGCCTGAGCTGCCTAATGTAGTTTGTTTTTGTCTGGTTTTATCTGTTATGTAGTCTGGCCATGAAATGACCATCTACACTTGTCCATTTTAGAACTTCCAGAGTTAACCCTCAAGGGGGTGCCCCAGGAGAGTTGAGATGACATCACTGGTTTCGGGAAGGTACACAGGAGTAGTCACATGAATCAGAGAGGTCATCATGGTAGGAAAGGAAAGGTGTCTGTGATGTTCTCACTCCCTTAGTTCGGATATAGGCAAGCCTAGGGTGACCAACTAATTTATGCTCCAAACCAACTTAGGAAATTTTTAATATCTGTACCGGGGAAACACACAAACCAAACCTTGTGTCATAAACCAGGAATTTGTCAGAGCACATCAGAACGTAGGTAGTCCTAGTTTAGTTCCTGGTTTGGGTGAGAGATTATGCTAACCCAGCGCTAGTTCCAGATTTGCTTGTGAGTGCCCTGGGGCACAGTTACCATTGCCTCAGGCTTTGGCAGCTGGATGGTGACAAGGCCTAGATTTGGATTTAGGGGAAGGGAGGGTCCTTCTTAGACCTCATACCTAATGACAAGTAATAGTAATTTTAAAAGTGTCCTTCCATGGTCACGTGTAAGTATACTTCTGTGAGTGGATTTACAGTTTGGGATGGAAGTGGTTTGGGCAGAATTCTGACATTCCTGCATCCTTATCTCTTACTTCATCCTAACACCACTAAGGGCAGTTGGAATGCAGCAGTTTAGAATGAAAGCTCTGGCACCAAAGAGCTTGGGTTTCAAATATGGCTCTGTCACCTTCTAGCTGCATGACATTGGGCAATTACTTAACCTTCCTGTGCTCCATTGTCTAAATGTATATAACAACAATGCCTTGATAGGGGTGCATAAAGACTAAATGAGTTAACACATGGAAAGCGCTCAGAATAGTGCCTGATGTATATTACCGTGCTCCATCAATGTTGGCTATTACAATATTATCATTATGTTTATTTAGAGACAGAGTCTCACTCTGTCACCCAGGCTGGAGTACAGTGGGATGATCTCAGCTCACTGCAGCCTTGACCTCCTGGGTTCAAGTGATCCTCCCACCATCAACTCCTGAGGGGACTACGGGCGCATGCCACCATGCCTGGCTAATTTTTGTATATTTTTGTAGAGACGGGGGTTTCAGTATGTTGCCCAGGCTGGTCCCAAACTTATTACGTTTTAATAGCTGCTTCCTAAGACATTATTATCCCACTTTACAGATATGGAAACTGGGTTCAAAAGTGGGTTGTTGCATCCAGAGAAAATGGAAAAGCTTTGAACCAGGCCTAGGAATAAGGGCAAGGTTGATGATGAAAAGGAGATGAAGTCTAGGCAGGGAGGAGCCACGTGTGGAATCAGAGGGACACTCAGTGTGGTCAGGGGACTGCAGTAGGACCAACTCTAGTGGCAAAGACAGTTTCAGCTGGGGAAAGTGGGCAAGAAGAGCTGGCCATGGAGACGATTATGAGACAGAAACCGTACATAGGGTATCCTACAGCTGGCTTTTCCTCCTGGCTACCTGATGTGTCTCTGCTTCCAGGAGAAGATGGGTATTTTCCCAGCAAGTCTGGGCTAAGAGCTGATTGGGTGTATGGGAGTCAGCACCATCTTGCCCTCTGATGAGTCCTGGCCTTTGTGTTAGGGTGTGTTGGGCAAGTGCAGTGAAGTAGAGTGTGTCTCCCAGGGCATGGGTCACCCCGCCCCTCTAGCAGAGATAGTTTATTTCAGTTTCAGCTTCCACCTGTCTGTTAGTTGTGACTCTTTCCATTGTGAGGTTGGAATCCAATTTATACTGGTTTAAGAAAAGCAGGAATTGATTGGCTCACTTAATTGATATAGTTGGGCTATATTGGCTTCAGGTGCAGTCTGATCCAAGGGCTCAAACAGTGTTGCAGGACTGTTTACCTGTTTCTTGGCCGTGTCTTCTGTGGTGTTGGCTTCCTGGGCAGCTCCAGGTATGTGTCATCTGACTTATGGAAGTTCCAGCAAAAAAAGCAAATGCCTTATCACCTGCTGCCCCAACAAAAGTCTTACTACATCTCATCAATCCTTATTGGGCCACAGATTTGACTCTGGACCAATCACTGTGGCCAAAAGACTGTGGGCCTGGGTCACTTGCTTGCCTCTGGAATTAGCAATAGCATCATAAGTATGTGAGCAGAGAGGAGTGCACTGCCAGGAGAAGGACACGTGGCTGCTGCATGGCAGATACGACAATAATAAATAAAGCAGCCCCTTTGCAGTGAACCAAAAGAGAGGTAAAAATGAGATCTGTGTGTCTGGAATATAGGTCAAGTAACTTAGTTATCCTGGAGAACAACATCTCAGCAGTTTTCTTGTTACTTGATCTAGGATTCCTCCGGCTTTGCCATGTGGGCCCTGTGCACACAGCTGTTGGCTTATTATTTATTTTTTTCTTTTTCTTTTCTTTTTCTTTTTTTTCTTTTTTGGAGACAGGGTTTCATATTGTCATCCAGGCTGGAGGGCAGTGGCACAATCTCAGTTCACTGTTTGCCCTCTTTTAACCCTGCCTACTTGTGGCCATCAATATTCCAGCTCCATTTTTCTAAATGAAATGATATGACCTTTGCTCCTCTTTGTTGTTCATTCAACATTGACTTCACCAGTGTCTCCCTCCTATTCTGCTGCTGCCTCATATGAAAGCTGCTTTCCAGGGACCCAGCACTGTCATCTTACCCAAACTTGATCCTTATTTCAGGACACAACTTAGGATGTTCCCTTCCCTCTCCCTCCCGGACCTGAAAGAGTTACTTGGTAGATAAACTTCTGTGATCCCTGGCTGAGCTCTGTGATGAATGGGACCCATGTCCTTTAATGCTTAAATCCTCTTACATAAGTATTTTGACATTTCTGAGTAGGATGAAAGCTGGTAAAATGTAGGTTTAGTGAATGAATTCTGTGATTAAGGTTGTAGAAGTGTAAGTTGGGGCTAGTCAATGGAAGAGCTTTCAGTGCCAGGCCAGGGTGTCTGCACTTGTGTCCTGCTGATGGTGGGAGCCATTGAATATTTTGAGTAGAAGAGGGACACCCTTCTCCCATGGCACCTTTCTTTGAGCACATACCAATGGTTAAGCCCCATACACATATCCTTTACATATATGATCTTATTTCATAGCCACAATAGTCCTGTGAAAGAAGAATCTTTTTTTTTTTTTTTCTTTTCTCTCTGTCTCTCTTCCCACTCTCCACCACTAGAAACAGGGTCTCACTACGTCTACCAGGCTGGAGTGCAGTGGCACCAATAAAGGTCTTGTTGCATCTCCTTGATTCTTATTGGGCCACAGACCTGACTCTGGACCAATCACTGTGGCCAAAAGACTGTGGGCCTGGGTCACATGCCTGTGACCATGATAGCTCACTGCAGTCTCAAACTCCTGGGCCAAAGCAATCTTCCTGCCTTGGCCTCCTGGGTAACTGGAATGACAGGCATGCACCACCACACCCAGCTAATTTTTTTTTTTTTTTTAGTTGTAGAGATGAAGTTCTCACTATGCTGCCCAGGATGGTCTCAGCCTCCTGGACTCAAGTGAGCCTCCTGCCTTGGCCTCCCAAAGTGTTGAAATTAGAGGTGTGAGTCACTGAACCCAGCTAAGAAGCCCCTTTTAAATGGTAGCTACTCACCTGAAATCACACCTCATTCTTGGCAGGAATCCCTAAGAACACAGAGGACATACAGAAAACCAACCATCCGACCTAACCCCATGTTCTGTGGGACAGTGGCAGCCAGTGCGTTGCCATTTCACTCTACAGAATGGTAAGCCCTGAGGGAGGGGTTCATCCCTCCCAATCTGTTTGGCAGAGTGGCTCAGGAAGACATGAGGTTAAAATAACAGTGAAAAGGAAATGATGCAATTCCCCCTCCAACCGGTTGTTTCCCTCTTTGCTTTTTTGCTTTCCCAGAGTGGGAATATCTGACCCCCTGCATTTCATTTCTGTGCTTCCTCCTGGCTGTCAGTTCCATCACCCTGTCGCTGCTTTTTTTGTTTTTGTTTTTTTCGTGTCCTTTGTATCCGGTCTTCACATGCTCGCCTCCTCTCTATGGCCCTTTTCCCCGTGGAATGGCTTCTTGGACACGTTTGACTGCACCCACTTCCCCATTTGCTTCATGCACATCGCATCACTTCACTTGTTTGTCTTCCAGTCCTTACTTAGTGCACTTGCTTAGCTGTCTCCTATGTTTAAGTTCTGATGCCCTTGTCTGTTTACACTGGTCTGTTTTCCAGTGCAGTCTTGCTTCCCTGCTGCTTCTCTGGCATAGTCCAATTTTCATTTCCATCAAGGGCAGCCAGCTGTGTACCTGAGCTTCCAGATTTGCTTTTTGTTCTTTTTTATTTTTTATTTTACTTATTTATTTATTTATTTTGAGACTGAGTCTGGCTCTGTTGCTCAGGCTAGAGTGCAGTGGCATGATCTTGGCTTACCGCAACCTCTGCCTCCCGGGTTCAAGCGATTCTCCTGCCTCAGCATCCAGAGTAGCTGAGATTACGGGCACCCGCCGCCATACCCAGCTAATTTTTTGTATTTTTAGTACAGATGGGGTTTCACCATGTTGGCCAGGCTGGTCTCAAACTCCTGACCTCAAGTGATCCTCCCACTTCCGCCTCCCAAAGTGCTAGGATTATAGGCGTGAGCCACTAAACCTGGCCTTGCTTTTTATTCTTAATCTGGTTTCTCCTTTGTGACTTCCTGTGTTCAGAATCTAGCCTCACCACACACTAGCTATGTGGTTCTGGCAAACTTACTGTCTCTCTCTATACCTCGGTGTCCTCCTCTGTAAAAAGGAGATGGTGCTAGTATTTCTGTTGTAGGATTCTCATGAAGATTAAATGAGATGTTTAATATACGGAAAGTGTTAAGGACGTTTCCTGGCACATAGTAGTTAGCCAGTACATGTTCTTACTATTGTGTTTTTGGTAGTGTTATATGGTTCTGCCATTTTGATCACAAGAGTTCTTTAAAAGCAGCAAACACAGAGGCAGCTTCATGGTGGAGGAACAGAGAGCCAGTTTGAGGGTGGCTAGGTGGAAGGACCATGTGTGTGTTCCCTGCCAGCTTAGTTTTCCCTGACTCATCCCTTTTAAAAACTTGGGAGGAAAGTCGCCTGTCCTTCAAGGACAAGGGGAAGACATTATTCTTGCTTACCAGATATGTGATAAAATGAAGAATAAAGTCTTTTGGGTAAACATTGACTTGGTAGAAATTTCTTTTAAAGCATAATGAAATGAAAACAAGCAATGCTCAGTAGGATCAGCACTCCATCTGTTTTGTTCCCTTCTGATGCTCCATCAAGATTCCTAAATGTGGTTTGGAATTTGAGAACATCTGGAATCAGCCAAGCACATTTCTGAAGCATTGACATTATCATCTGTATTTCCTGCTGCTTAGTTATGCCTGCTGACTGTGCACTGACCTCCAAAGATGAGGCCCACCAGTGTGTTCATTCAGACAGTGTCCACAGCTCAGGGTAACTTAAGAATCCCTGGGGACTGTGTGTGTGTGTGTGTGTGTGCATCTGCATGCATGCACAAAAATTTACCTTTGTTTCTGATTATAAAGGTAATAATGTTCATTATTGAGAGACTGGAAAAAGAAAAGAAAAATAAAGAAGTATTTATAATCAACAAACATTCATAATCCAATCACCCAGAAATAGCCACCCTTAATATTGTGGTGCATATGTGAAGGATTTTACACATACACACGCATATATGTATTACTGCATTTTTTAAAGCCTAACTAGGATGATACTGAATATACTTTAAGAATACTAGTATTTTTGGTAGCATTATATCCTGACCATCTTTCTATCCTTAAATCTTTCTGGTGAATATAATATTTGAACTATCTCAATGTTTGGTGGGTAGATGTTCAGTTGGTTCAGGTCCTCCAAGAAGCAGATGCCAAGAGAGGATTAACTGTGCAAGAAACATTGAGAAAAATCCTTGGAAGGAGAAAGGTGGAGGGAGCAGGAATAGGCAGCTGTGGTGAAGCAATTTGGGCTCCTGTGAGAGGAAACTTAGAAGGAAGGACTGGGCAGGAAGAGTGTTCTGAGAAGGCCTTGCCCAGGCTGGAGGGGAGACAACACGTGGGCCAAGGTGGCAACTGCCTTTGGGCAGTTCTGGTGGTAGACAAGAATGACCTAGCCCTGGTGGCTCCTGGCAGCAGAGGGAAGCATGGCCTTGACATGAGCAATGTGGTGGGTCCAGAGTGGCAGCTGGAGGCTTCCAGTCAACTGTGCTCCTACAGAAGACCCTGTGGAAGGAGATCTGAGCGGCCCAGCTCCCTGTCTACCACAGATGTACCAAAAGGAAATTAATTTTAATTGTTAGTCATTTGGACCAGTCTTATTATTTGCTGTTATAAATGATGAAGCAATAAACATTCTTCAACACAAATCTTTGTGGTGTTCTCTGATAATTCTCTCTCTCTTTTTTGTTTTTTAGACAGAGCCAGCTCTGTCGCCTAGGCTGGAGTGTAGTGGTGTGATCTCGGCTCACTGCAGCCTCGACTTCCCTGGGCTGAGGTGATCCTTCCACCTCAATCTCCTTGGTAGCTGGGATCACAGGTGCCACCATGCCTGGAAAATTTTTATATTTTTAGTAGAGACCAGGTCTCACTATGCTGCCCAGGCTGGTCCCACACTTCTGGGTTCAAGCAATCTGCCTGCTTTGCCCTTCCAAAGTGCTGGGATGACAGGCATGAACCACCATGCCTGGCTTTCTCTGATAATTTTCCTAGGGTAAATTAATATGAGGACTTCTGGTTGAACGTGATATATTGAAAATACATGTTTTTCTGGGTTATCTCTCAAAACTCAGTAAAAAAACAAAATCAGAAGGAATCAGTCAAAATCTACCACCTTAATCCTAGAGGGTATAGCAGTGGATGAGACTTGCATAAAAATGTAAAAGATGGAATATTAAGGTACATTTTAAGATATCCATCAGAAGGAAGAAAGTTGAAACCCAAGGTACCTGCAGAGGAGGCAGCCAATATGCTCTACAAGCTCTCTGAGGTTTAGAAATTGTAGCACTATGTCCTTGAGAAAGGTATAGAGACTGACAGCAGGTTTGGTGGAAAGTCTCTGTATGAATAAGACAGACTTCCTGATGACCTCCTTCACCCCAGGTGACCACCCTTTCCTAGGAGATGGGAGGTTACTCTCAAAGAAGCTGCTGACTTGAGGATATCAGGCTGGATAGAATACATGGGTATATTGTCTAGAAACAGAGATCATACAAAAGTCTATATACTGACCATGAGCTCCCTGGCCCTTCCTTCATTCCACTTGCTTGGTCTGTTTTTCTATCTGTAAAAATGGGGATAAGGTAATAATAGTACTTTACTTTTCAGTATTGTTTTAAGGATAAGATATATAAAACATGTAGAACAACATCTCAGTGCTATGTAAGTTATTTGCTATTGCTTCCATTGCCATCATTTTATACATACATATCTTATTTTCCATTTATCAGTTTATGCAATCTTATACCATTATCATATTCTTTAAGGTAATAAGGCTTTGTAATTTGTCTCTTCTGTATTATATTTTACTTGAAATTAAACATGTGGATTAATTTGTAGGGCATTGACCCCTTTACAAGATATGGTCTTCTACTTTCAAATATTTTGTGCCCTTCAAACACATTTTTAGTTCTGTTCTTATAATTTCTGAATTTTTTATTAATTTTCTTTGTAGTTGTTAAAGCGAATGGGAATTTTAATTCCAGTTTCTTTTCAATTTCCTAAATACTGATTTTTAAGAGAGATTTACATAATTATTTCATAGCTGGTCACCTAATTAATATAATTAAATATTTTTAGCATTTCTAATAGGTTTTTAGACAAATTTATCTCAAGCTGGTACTGTGAGGTGGAGACTCAGTGACGGATGTGACTTGCTTCCCCCACGGACCTTGCATTCTAATGGTGATATGGACAGGAGACAGGGAAATACTGGGTTGAAAAGGGCAATTCCCTGGCAAAGGCCCCACCCTCAGACCTGGAAACCTGCGGGCCTAAATGGGAACAGGCATTCCTGTTTTCATGCTCAAAGGCTGCCTTTTGGCCCACCATGCCACCCCATCCTGTACCCATAGAAACCCCAAGCGCCAGGCTCCACAAGCAGATGAACAGAGGAACAGAAGGGGAGACGAGAGAAGAGAAGGAGCGTCTGAACGTCAAGAGGAGTTTGGCTGGGGACGGTCGGAGAGGAGATCGGCTGCTGGACGGCCAAACTCCAGGGGAAGATCATCTTCCCACTCCATCCCTGATCCAGCTGCCCATGCATTCTGCTGAGAGCCACCTTCACAACTTAATAAAATCCCTGCATTCACTATCCTTCAAGTGTATGTGTGACCTGATTTTTCCTGGATGCCGGACAAGAACTAGGGATATGGAAATCACACTGGCCCTCTGCCCTTGCAAAAAGTCAGAGGGTCCACTGAGCTGTTTAATACTTAAGTCGTCTGCAGATGGCAAAGCTAAGAGAGTGCACTGTAACACACACCCACTCGGGCTTTGGGAGCCGCAGGCATCCACACCTGAATGTGGTTGTGGGGCCAGAGTCCAGGGGTGCTCGCCCCGGCTCATGTACCTGCCTGTCTGCGTGCTCCCCTTCCCATAAGGGATTTGAGAGTGCACAGCGGCCAAACAAACAAGCCACACCCGTGTTGCACGTTCTGCGAGGAGGATCAGGAAACTCTCCCGTTTCAATGGGCAAACTCAGGAACAGGCCATGATGAGAAGAGGACTTGTCATCCACAGCTACCTGGAGTGCCATGGCAATAATTTACATGTTGAAAAAAAATTGTTCATGACTTGAAAATACAGAGGAACATAGATTGCTAACTGGAGCCTGGAATCTTTTTAAAGGTAATTCTTGGATAACGAAAATATTTTTCTTCCATAGTTATAAAGTTATTTAGATTTTTCAGTAGTTTTACATTTTTTAGCAATTTATACTTTTCATGAAAACCTCTTTTTCAGTGAGACTGTGTAGTTTATTAAGATAAAGATGGTTATTTTATTCCTTTATAATTAGAAAACTGCTCCAAAAATATTTTGTAAATTCTCATTGTCTTTTCTTTTTCTTTTTTCTTCTTTTTTTTTTTTGAGACAGAGTCTCATTCTGTTGCCCTGGCTGGAGTGCAGAGTCTCAATCTTGGCTCACTGCAACCTCCACCTCCTGGGCTCAAGTGATCCTCCCACTTCCGCCTCCCAAAGTGCTAGGATTATAGGCGTGAGCCACTAAACCTGGCCTTGCTTTTTATTCTTAATCTGGTTTC
>NW_012104288.1:2280760-2284592 GCF_000951045.1 Mandrillus leucophaeus
TTTTTTTTTTTTGAGACAGAGTCTCATTCTGTTGCCCTGGCTGGAGTGCAGAGTCTCAATCTTGGCTCACTGCAACCTCCACCTCCTAGGTTCAAGTGATTCCCATGCCTTGGCCTCCCGAGTAAGCTGAGATTACAGGCATGCACTGCCACACCCAGCTAATTTTTTTTTTTTTTAATTTTTACTTTAAGTTCTAGGATATGTGTACAGAACGTGCAGGTATGTTACATAGGTACATGTGTGCCATGCTGCTTTGCTGCACCTCTCACACCCAGTTAATTTTTGTATTTTTAGTAGAGATGGGGTTTCATCATGTTGCCAGGCTGGTCTCAAATGACCCGCCTGCCTTGGCTTCCCAAAGTGCTGGGATTACAGGCGTGAGCCACCATGCCCGGCCTTTCATTGTCTTTTAAAATGAATTCTTATAAAACTCAAAATTTTATAGTTATTTATTGTCCACTGTGTTTGTATAGTCTGAATCATTTATTTTCTGCTTTAATGTGTATGATATCCTCTCTGTATGGCCCTCGGTAGATTTCATATTTTTCCTAACATTTTGGTTAGTGATTATTGTTATGTTTAATATAGTAATCATGTAAAGTTCTGAAAGTTTCCTAATATGACCACTTGGACTGAATCCTTTAAATGTTCATGTTTAGGACTTTCAGTTTTTGCAATGTACTACTGAACTGGATAACGTGAAAATCTTTCCCATCACAAATACATAGAGATGCTATTTATCCTACAATATATAGTCTTTTAAATACATAGCCAGGCCTTCCAAAAAAAAAAAAAGGGAAGTTGCCAGGGACCAGAAAAATAGTTACAGCACAGGAAGTAACACTGCCTTTCCTCTAGGGTAGGATGGGAGTTATAAAGGAGCTGTCAGTGTCATTAATCGAGGGGATTGTGACTTAATTCTCACACAGGAATGGGAGATAATGCCTTGGGCTCATGCAAGGTAGTGTTGAAACTGAAACATCATAAATTTAGAACTCTTAAAGGGATACATCAGCAGTTAAATGGTAGATTAAGCACACATCCACCCTAAAAGCCACTCACCAGCAAAATCTAGACCTGTCCATAGGATCGCCAGTAGCCACATGTGGCTATTAAGCCCATGAAATATAGCTAGTCCAGATTTAGATGTGCTCCAAGTTTAAAATACATACTGAATTTCAAAAACTTAATATGAAAAAAGTAAATTATCTCCTTAATAATTTTTATATTGATTACGTGTCAAAATAATATCTTCGATATATTAGAATAAAATGTTATTAAAATGAATTTTCCTAATTTCTTTTCATCTTTTAAATGTAGCCACAAGAAAATTTAAAATTGGCCGGGCGTGGTGGCTCATGCCTATAATCCCAGCACTTTGGGAACCCGAGGTGGGTGGATTACCTGAGGTCAGGAGTTGGAGACTAGCCTGACCAATATGGTGAAATCCTGTCTCTACTAAATACAAAAAATTAGCCAGGCGTGGTGGTGCATACCTGTAATCCCAGCTACTTGGGAGGCTCAGGCAGGAGAATCGCTTGAACCCAGGAGGTGGAGGTTGCAGTGAGCTGAGACTGAGGCATTGTGTTCTAGCCTGGGAAACAAGAATGAAACTCCATCTCAAAAAAAGAAAAGAAAAGAAAATTTAAAATTATATATGTGGCTCTCATTTTTAGCTTACATTGTATTTCTACAGGTTCAGTATCCTTTATCCAAAATGTTTGGGACCAGAAGTGTTTTAGATTTCACATTTTTTTGAATTTTGGAACATTTGCAAATATTCAATGAGATATGTTAGGGATGGGATTATAGCCTAAATACAAAATTCATTTTTTTCTTTTTTTTTGCGGGGGAGGGGTGGGGACAGAGTCTTGCTCTGTCACCCAGACTGGAGTGCAGTGGTGCAATCTCAGCTTACTGCAACTTCCACCTTCCAGGGGTTCAAGCAGTTCTCCTACCTCAGCCTCCCAAGTAGCTGGGATTATAGGCGTCCACCACCACACCTGGTTAATTTTTGTATTTTCAGTAGAGACATGGTTTCATCATGTTGGCCAGGCTGGTCTCGAACTCCCTGACCTCAAGTGATCCACATCGGCCTCCCGAAGTGCTGAGATTAAAGGCATGAACCACCATGCCTGGCCTAATTTTATACAATATTTTAAATAATTTTGTGCATGAAATAAAGTTTGTGTTAACTATTTATGTGTGAAATTTTCTATTTGTGACATCATGTTGGTGCTCAAAACCTTCTGAATTTTGGATCATTTCAGATTTCAGATTTTAGGATTAGGGGTGCTCAACCTGTATTGGGTAGCACTGGTATAGAAGACCAGGCTTGCCATAGGATCTGAATGGGGTAAATGTCTCCTCTAAGAATTCATAAACATAGATTTGCTCACATATAAAAATTTGTCTCAGACAAGTAACAGTCTATGGAGGTATATAGCATCAAATCAGGTGGCCCTGAATTCCTACAAAGTCCACTGAATATTGTGTCACGGTTTAAAATTATATGCCTGGCATGGTGGCTCATGCTTGTAATCCCAGCACTTTGGGAGGCTGAGGCAGGAGGATTGCTTGAGTCCAGGAGTTTGAGACCAGCATGGGCAACATGGCAAAACCCCATCTCTGCTAAAAAATACAAAAATTAGCTATGCATGGTGGTGTTCCTGTAGTCCCAGTTACTCGAGGCTGAGATAGGAGAATCACCTGAGCCTAGGAGGTCAAGACTGCAGTGAGCCGAAATCGTGCCACTGCACTCCAGCCTGGGCAACCGGAATGAGACCCTGCCTCAAATAATAAAAAAATGAAAATACAGACTACAGAATGAAACAACCCTCCACGAGGGCCTAAGGACCTGCAGACACTATAAATAGTGGGATTCGCCATCCGAGAACTTCCACAATTAGAACAATTTGATAGATATAATAAGATAAATTATTTCAAAATGACAAGAAGGGACATAAAAATGTACAATAATTGGGAGTTCAATAAACTATGGAACATCAATATAACCTACATGCTATCTGAGCTTCCTATCCATTGATATTTAAGTAAAATTGGCTCAAGCTCTCTATCTGATATTCTATGGGAAATTGTTGTTGTTGTTGAGATGGAGTTTTGCTCTGTTGCCCAGGCTAGAGTACCGTGGTGCAATCTCGGCTCACTGCAACCTCCACCTCCCGAGTTCAAGCAATTCTCCTGCCCGTGTCGTAAGTAGCTGGGATTACAGATGTGCGTCACACCATGCCCAGCTAATTTTTGTATTTTTAGTAGAGACAAGGTTTCACCATGTTGCCCAGGCTTGTCTCAAACTCCCGACCTCAGGTGATCCACCCAAAGTGCTGGGATTACTTTTCAAAGGCGTGAGCCACTGTGCCTGGTCTCTGTGGGAGAAGTAATACTCTAAGATTTTTATGAATTTCCAGGGACCAAGGACTTTTGGGCATTTACAATGCTGAGGTCTGGCTCTTTTTTTTTCTTTTTTTTTTTTTTTTTTTATACTTTAGGTTCTAGGGTACATGTGCATAACGTGCAGGTTTGTTACATATGTATACATGTGCCATGTTGGTGTGCCACACCCATTAACTCGTCATTTACATTAGGTATATCTCCTAATGCTATCCCTCCCCCATCCCCCCTCCCCACAATAGGACCCAGTGTATGATGTCCCCCTTCCTGTGTCCAAGTGATCTCATTGTTCAGTTCCCACCTATGAGTGAGAACATGCAGCATTTGGTTTTCTGTTCTTGCGATAGTTTGCTGAGAATGATGGTTTCCAGCTTCATCCATGTCCCTGCAAAGGACACAAACTCATCCTTTTTATGGCTGC
>NW_012104288.1:2284642-2285165 GCF_000951045.1 Mandrillus leucophaeus
AGGTTGGGGAAGTTCTCCTGGATGATATCCTGCAGTGTTTTCCAACTTAGTTCCATTTTCCCCGTCACTTTCAGGCACTCTAATCAGACATAGATTTGGTCTTTTCACATAATCCCATATTTCTTGGTGGCTTCGTTAATTTCTTTTTACTTCTTTTTCTCTACAGTTCTCTTCTTGCTTCATTTCATTCATTTCATCTTCAATCGCTGATACTCTTTCTTCCAGTTGATCGAGTCAGTTACTGAAGCTTGTGCATTTGTCACGTAGTTTTCGTGTTATGATTTTCATCTCTATCAGTTCTTTTAAGGACATCTCTACATTGGTTATTCTAGTTAGCCATTTGTCAAATCTTTTTTCAAGATTTTTAGTTTCTTTGCACTGGTTATGTAGTTCCTCCTTTAGCTCTGAGAAGTTTGATAGACTGAAGGCTTCTTCTCTCAACTTGTCAAAGTCATTCTCCATCCAGCTTTGTTCCATTGCTGGCGATGAGCTGCATTCCTTTGGAGAGGGAGATGTGCTCTGA
>NW_012104288.1:2285576-2286842 GCF_000951045.1 Mandrillus leucophaeus
CTTTTGATCTTTGATGGTTTAAAGTCTGTTTTATCAGAGACTAGGATTGCAACCCCTGCTTTTCTTTGTTCTCCATTTGCTTGGTAGATCTTCCTGCATCCCTTTATTTTGAGCCTATGTGTGTCTCTGCCTGTGAGATGGGTCTCCTGAATACAGCAAACTAATGGGTCTTGACTCTTTATCCAGTTTGCCAGTTTGTGTCTTTTAATTGGACCATTTAGTCGTCCCTTTACATTTAAGGTTAATATTGTTATGTGTGAACTTGATCCTGTCATTATGATATTAGCTGGTTATTTTGCTCACTAGTTGATGCAGTTTCTTCCTAGCATCGATGGTCTTTACATTTTGACATGTTTTGGCAATGGCTGGTACCAGTTGTTCCTTCCATGTTTAGTGCTTCCTTCAGGGTCTCTTGTAAGGCAGGCTTGGTGGTGACAAAATCTCTAAGCATTTGCTTATCTGTAAAGGATTTTATTTCTCCTTCACTTATGAAACTTAGTTTGGGTGGATATGAAATTCTGGGTTGAAAATTCTTTTCTTTAAGAATGTTGAATATCGGCCCCCACTCTTTTCTGGCTTGTAGAGTTTCTGCTGAGAGATCTGCTGTTAGTCTGATGGGCTTTCCTTTGTGAGTAACCCGACCTTTCTCTCTGGCTGCCCTTAACAGTTTTTCCTTGATTTCAACTTTGGTGAATCTGACAATTATGTGTCTTGGAGTTGCTCTTCTCGAGGAGTATCTTTCTGGTGTTCTCTGTATTTCCTGAATTTGAAAGTTGGCCTGCCTTACTAGATTGGGGAAGTTCTCCTGGATGATATCCTGCAGAGTGTTTTCCAACTTAGTTCCATTTTCCCCCTCACTTTCAGGCACCCCAATCAGACATAGATTTGGTCTTTTCACATTATCTCATATTTCTTGAAGGCTTTGTTCATTTCTTTTTCCTCTTTTTTCTTTAGACTTCTCTTCTCACTTCATTTCATTCATTTGATCCTTAATTGCTGATACTCTTTCTTCCAGTTGATCAAGTTGGTTACTGAAGCTTGTGCATTTGTCACATATTTCTCATGTCATGGTTTTTATCTCTGTCAGTTCGTTTATGGCCTTTTCTGCATTGATTATTCTAGTTATGCATTCTTCCATTCTTTTTTCAAGATTTTAAGTTTCTTTGTGCTGGGTATGTAATTCCTCCTTTAGCTCTGAGAAGTTTGATGAACTGAAGCCTTCTTCTCTCAACTTGTCAAAGTCATTCTCCGTCCAGCTTTGATCCA
>NW_012104288.1:2286892-2287738 GCF_000951045.1 Mandrillus leucophaeus
TTAATTTTCGTATAAGGAGTAAGGAAAGGATCCAGTTTCAGCTTTCTACTTATGGCTAGCCAGTTTTCCCAGCACCATTTATTAAATAGGGAATCTTTTCCCATTTCTTGTTTTTGTCAGGTTTGTCAAAGATCAGATGGCTATAGATGTGTGGTATTATTTCTGATGGCGCTGTTCTGTTCCATTGATCTCTGTTTTGGTACCAGTACCATGCTGTTTTGGTTACTGTAGCCTTGTAGTATAGTTTGAAGTCAGGTACGTGATGCCTCCAGCTTTGTTCTTTTGACTTAGGATTGTCTTGGGAATGCGGGCTCTTTTTTGGTTCCATATGAACTTTAAAGCAGTTTTTTCCAATTCTGTGAAGACAGTCATTGGTAGCTTAATGGGGATGGCACTGAATCTAGAAATCACCTTGGGCGGTATGTCCATTTTCACAATATTGATTCTTCCTATCCCTGAGCATGGTATGTTCTTCCATTTGTTTGTGTCCTCTTTCATTTCACTGAGCAGTGGTTTGTAGTTCTCCTTGAAGAGGTTCTTTACATCCCTTGTAAGTTGGATTCCTAGGTATTTTATTCCCTTCAAAGCTATTGTGAATGGAATTCATTCATGATTTGGCTCTCTGTTTGTCTGTTATTGCTGTATAAGAATGCTTGTGATTTTTGCACATTGATTTTGTATCCTGAGACTTTGCTGAAGTTGCTTATCAGCTTAAAGAGATTTTGCGCTGAGACGATGGGGTTTTCTAGACATACAATCACATCATCTGCAAACAGGGAAAATTTGACTTCCTCTTTTCCTAATTGAATACCCTTTATTTCTCTCTTTCCTGATTGCCCTAGCCAG
>NW_012104288.1:2287788-2292358 GCF_000951045.1 Mandrillus leucophaeus
GTCTCAGGGGTGTACCCAGCCATGTGAGGTGTGAGGTGTTGGTCTGCACCTAATGGGGGATGTCTCCCAATTAGGCGACTCAGGGGTCAGGGACCCACTTAAGCAGGCAGTCTGTCTGTTCTCAGATCTCAGCCTCTGTGCTGGGATATCCACTGCTCTCTTCAAAGCTGTCAGACAGGGGCATTTACCTCTGTCAAGGTTTCTGCTGCTTTCTGTTTAGCTATGCCCTGTCCCCAGAGGAGGAGTCTACAGAGGCAGGCCAGCCTCCTTGAACTGTGGTGGGTTCCACCCAATTCGAGCTTCCTGGGGGCTTTGTTTACCTACTGAAGCCTCAGCAATGGTGAGCACCTCTCCCCCAGCCTCGCTGCTGCCTTACAGTTAGATCTCAGACTGCTGTGCTAGCAATGAGGGAGCCTCTGTGGATGTGGGACCCTCTGGGCCAGGTGTGGGATATAATCTCCTGATGTGCCCTTTGCTAAGACCCTAGGTAAAGTACAGTATTAGGGTGGGAGTTACCCAATTTTCCAGATGTTGTATGTCTCAATTTCCTTTGGCTAGAAAAAGGAATTCGCTTCCCCCTTGCACTTCCCAGGTGAGGTGATGCCTCGCCCTGCTTCAGTTCTGGCTGGTCGGGCTGCACCCGCGGACCAGCACCAACTGTCCGACACGACATGCCCCAGTGAGATGAACCTGGTACCTCAGTTGAAAATGCAGAAATCACCCAACTTCTGTGTCGCTCATGCTGGGAGCTGGAGGCTGGAGCTGTTCCTATTCAGCCATCTTGCGAGAAAGTCGCTGAGTTCTGACTCTTAATCAACCCTAGGTTTCACCATCCCCCAGGCTGAAAGTCATCCCACACACATCACTCATCCTCTTTGTCTGGAGCATCCTTAAACCACTCTGGTGAGGCAGGTGTATTCATTGCAGCCTTTATTAAGGGTTGGGGGTGGGTGTTGGTGTTATGTTAGTGGCATTGTAGAGTCCTGAACATTTCTCCCCCGACCATATTGCTGTACCTGTTTCCCTGTCTGCCTGGTTTAGTCCTGTTCCTGTGCTTTCAGTTCCAAATACTCACAAAGGATGTGTCTATTCTGAGTTCGTGCTCTTTAGTTAACTAGGAGGATTGGGAGGGTTTAGGAGTGTGAGATTTGACTTTGGTGGTCTCTGCAAATAGAATGACACTGTAAATTTTCCCCATGGATAGGAATTATGTAACCCCCATGCTCAGAAAACAGAAGTATTTACTACCAGTTTTTTTATGCATTTATTTATTAATATGTAAATTTACATGTAAAATGTATTTATATCATCACACTATTTATATGTAATTCCATGTAGCTATTAAAGTTGATACTATATTGTTAAGTGAAAAAAAAGGATATAAAATAATATGAACTTAATTTAAAAAAAATTTTTTTTGAGTGTTTTACTTTGTCACCCAGTCTGGAGTGCAGTGGTGCAAACTCAGCTCACTGTAACTTCTGCCTCTTGGACTCAAGCGATCCTTCTGCCTCAGCCCCCCAAGTAGCTGGGACGACAGGCATGGACCACCGCACCTGGCTAATTTTTGTATTTTTTGTAGAGACAGGGTTTTGCTGTGTTGCCCAGGCTGGTGTCAAACTCCTGAACTCGGGATCTGTCCACCTCTACCTCCTATGGTGTTGGGGTTACAGATGTGAGCCACTGGCCCTAATTTTGTTTTAAAAAATATGCAGATGGCCAGGCGTGCTGGCTCACGCCTATAATCCCAACACTTTGGGAGGCTGAGGCGGGTGGATCACAGGGTCAGGAGTTCAAGACCAGCCTGGCCAACATGGTGAAACCCCGTCTCTACTGAAAATACAAAACTTAGCTGGGTGTGGTGGCAGGCGCCTGTAATCCCAGCTACTCTGTAGTCCCAGCTACTTGGGAGGCTGAGGCAGGAGAATGGCTTGAACCTGGGAGACAGAGGTTGCAGTGAGCCGAAATCATGCCACTGCACTCCAGCCTGGGTGACAGAGCAAGACTCTGTTTCAAAAAAAAAAAGGAAAAATGCAGAGAAGCACAGAAAAAAGATTAGAAGATGTTTACCAAAAGGTTGACAGTGAATGGTTAGATTATAGATGCATTAGTCTACTCAGACTGCCATAAGGAAATATCACAGACTGAGTGACTTAAACAATGGAAATCTATTAATTTATTTTCTTGCAGTTCTAGAGGCTACAAGTGCAAGATCAAGGTACCATCAGGTTTGGTTTCTGGTGAAGCCCTTCTTCCTAGCTTGTAGACAGCTGCCTTCTCGCTGTGTCCTCACATGGGCTTTCCTCTGTGTACGCATGGAGAGAGAGATGTCTGGGCTTTCTGCTTGTAGGGACACCGGTCCTATTGGATTAGGGTCCCATTCTTATGACTTCATTTAACCTTAATTAGCTCTGTAAAGGCCCCATCTCCAAATACAGTCACATTGGTGGTGAGGGATTCAACATATGAATTTTGATGGGACACAATTCAGTCCATAGCAATGGATATTTTCTTCCTTGTATAATTTTCTGTATCATTTAAGAAATCTGTCAAGAACGTGTATTACTCTTGTAATCAGAAAAGGAAAGGTTACTTTAGTAAAAGAGATTCTGTTGTCTAGATTGAGCAAAATGATCATACACAGAACCTTTATCAAATTGCATCTGAGTAAAATCTGTTGTTCCATGGTCCATATTGATTGCAAACATTTACTGAATCCCTCCCTCTGGGTTTACAGAAGGGACTAATCCCAAAGGACTAGGAATAGTAGAAGAATCTTTGAGGTCCTGTGGGGCCAGAGCTGGCTGTGGAATGCTGGGAAGAATTGAATGGTCTGAGCATGTGTCCTGAGATGGCCTACCCTGGGGGGCACATTTTTATGTGCACTTTCCTCTTATTCCAAACTCCACAGGCAATGCTACATTTACAGAAGGTAGTGGTAAATCTCATTAATCCACAGAGGGCTCATCTGACACCAAGGGCTTCCAGTAATGACTGGAGTATTCTGAGCCATCCCTGAGGCAGGATGCTCTTGGCAATTTTACGTTTAAGCCTTCATCTCCACCTGTGAAATTTTAATCTCCTGACTGGAGAGTTTGAAAGTGGGGCCTGTTTCCAAAATAGGAAGATGCATCCTGACCAATCCCATCATGGTTAAGAGCATGAAGTTTGGAGCTGCACTGCTTGGAATTAAGTCCTGGCTCCATCGTTATCCCGTGAGTGACCGTAGGTAAATTATTAGCCTCAGTGCCTCAGTTTCTTCATCTGTAAAGTAAGGGTATAATTTTTCCTATGTCCTAAGGATTAAATGAGTGAAACTCATCAGTAGCACTAAATAGGGTATAAGCTCTATATAAGTGTAATTTGTTTTTGTTTGTTTGTTTGTTTTTGAGATGGAGTCCCGCTCTGTCATCCAGGCTGGAATGCAGTGGCGTGATCTTGGCTCACTGCAACCTCTGCCTCCCAGGTTCAAGGAATTCTTCTGCCTTGGCCTCCCAAGTAGCTGGGATTAGGTGCCCACCACCACGTCCGGCTAATTTTATTTTTGTATTTTTAGTAGAGACGGGGTTTCACCATGTTGGCCAGGCTGGTCTTGATCTCCTGACCTCAGGTGATCTGCCTGCTTCGGCCTCCCAAAGTGCTAGGATTACTGGCATGAGCCACCGCACCCAGCCTATAAGTGTAATTTGATAAACAAATAACTATGGGTAGTGATAACCTCTCTCAGTAAGGTCAGGACGCCAAAGACAGGTTCTCTGTCTAATTCTCTTAATAGTCTCCGACCATTGCTAAACAGAATACCGTGCTGTCCCCAGGCATTGCGTCAAGTTCCTGGGTGAAACTGACCAATGTCATGAAATATTACAGCTGAGGGGACCCTCAGAGTTGCAGTTCAGTGCCTTTATTTTGTACTTGGAGAAACTGAGACCCAGGAGGCCTGAGTCACTTGCTCAGCTGCACACAGCTGGTTTATGGCAGGGCCACAGCCACGATTCCTGACTCCAAACACAGTTTTCTTGTGTTAAGTTGAAATTACTTTTTCTGCCTCTATAAATATCTAATATAGCCAAGCATGCATGTAATTTGGTAAGAGGAAATAATTCATGAGTAAGTCTCTTTCTGAATAGATTACATTTATTAGCATGCTTTCAGATTACAAATGATCTAATCATTATCCTCATTGAAAATACTCCATGTCAAACGTAAATTGTAGCTCTGAAAATGTGAACTATATTGCTGGCGAACTTTGTCCTGGGCTAAAGTCTTTCCCTCCTTTAGTCTTTTATTTACGTTCTCACTTCTCTTCTTTTATTTCTGTGGAATGTTGCCAAATAGTGCTTCTATTTTTATTAATATTAAGTTTCAATAATCCACTACTTTAACATGTCAAGTTTTCTGAGCGTAATCCTTTTGTTCTTCTCCATATGCATATAAATTTTTACATAGTTGTTTTCTTTTATTATTATTATTATTATTGTTATACTTTAAGTTCTAGGGTACATGTGCATAACGTGCAGGTTTGTTACATATGTATACTTGTGCCATGTTGGTGTGCTGCACCCATCAACTC
>NW_012104288.1:2296505-2305165 GCF_000951045.1 Mandrillus leucophaeus
TCTTTGATGATGGTGACGTACTGATGGGGTGTTGGTGTAGGTGTCCTTCCTGTTTGTTAGTTTTCCTTCTAACCGTCAGGACCCTCAGCTGTAGGTCTGTTGGAGATTGCTTGAGGTCCACTTCAGATCCTGTTTGACTGGGTATCAGCAGCAGAGGCTGCAGAAGATGGAATATTGCTGAACAGCGAGTATACCTGTCTGATTCTTGCTTTGGAAGCTTCGTCTCAGGGGTGTACCCCACTATGTGAGGTGTGGGATGTCGGTCTGCCCCTAGTGGGGGATGTCTCCCAGTTAGGCTACTGAGGGGTCAGGGACCTACTTGAGCAGGCAGTCTGTCTTTTCTCAGTTCTCAACTTCCGTGTTGGGAGATCCCCTGCTCTCTTCAAAGCTGTCAGATAGGGTCATTTGCATTTGCAGAGGTTTCTGCTGCTTTTTTTTTGTTTGTTTAGCTGTGCCCTGTCCCCAGAGTTGGAGTCTACAGAGACAGGCAGGCCTCCTTGAACTGCTGTGGGCTCCACCCAGTTTGAGCTTCCCAGTGGCTTTGTTTACCTACTTAAGCCTCAGCAATAGCGTTTGCCCCTCCCCCAGCCTCGCTGCTGTCTTGTGGTTCCATCACAGACTGCTGTGCTAGCAATGAAGGAGGCTCTGTGGGCGTGGGACCCTCTGGGCCAGGTGTGGGATATAATCTCCTGGTGCGCCGTTTGCTAAGACACTTGGTAAAGCACAGTATTGGGGTGGGAGTTACCCGATTTTCCAGGTGTTGTATGTCTCAATTCCCCTTACTAGGAAAAGGGATTCCCTTCCCCCTTGCGCTTCCCAGGTGAGGCAATGCCTCGCCCTGCTTCAGCTCTCGCTGGTCAGGCTGCAGCAGCTCACCAGCACCGATTGTCCGGCACTCCCTAGTGAGATGAACCTGGTACCTCAGTTGAAAATGCAGAAATCACCCGTCTTCTGTGCTGCTGGCGCTGGGAGCTGGAGACTGGAGCTGTGCCTATTTGGCCATCTTGCTCCGCCCCCTACATAGTTGTTTTCACAGTACTTACAAAACTTTGAAGTCTGCTTTTCTCATCTGGTTTTATTTGTAAACATTTTATATGTCCACAAATATCCCATAAACATTCATTTTTAGTGAATGCATCATTCATTATAATCAAACTAACCATAAAGCTATTAAGTCATTTTCTCATTGCTGACATTTGAATTGCCTCTGTTTTGGGTTGTTTTATGTGGTGCTGTAATATATGCTGTTTTACATAGACTCAGAACTGGAATTACGTGGTCAGATGTATGAATATTTTCATAGCCAAAAAGATATATTGCCTGAATACTTTTTCATCAGTAGTGCCACCAGCAGTGTATGAGTGTATTATTTTTACCCTCCTCTTACTAACACTGAGCATCTAACAGCTTTTACTCACAAACAAGTGTGCTTGTACCAAGAAAGTGTTGTTAAAGTAATGACAGATCATCTCTGAGTGTAATGTAGAATTAGAATTTCCCAAACTGGAAAATTTCCCTGTTTCATTTTATACTCAATTAGTAAAACCTTTAAGCACCATAGCTTTAATTTATGTAATAGTGCTTTGCATAATAGGTATTCTGTATTAACTGATTGATTTAATTGTATATCCTGTAAGATACTAATCATGGTATGCTACAGTGGAAAAGGGAAGTGGAAAAGAGGGATATAAAAGGGGAGATCAGGAGGGAAAATGTCATCAGATTACACCAAAGGGAAAACCAGGAGCATCTCCTCCAGGGACAGGGTCATAACCCTATCCCCTAGTGCTCCGAGCATAACCAACTCTGTCCACATGTATTCCTGACCCCAGAGCTTGACTCTCCCCACTCTTTCCCTTCCCCCACCCCCAACATCCCTAACGACTGAGCTTCCCCTTCTTTCCTTTTCCCCTGGTTGGACTTGCCCTATCACCTGTGCTAGCTTATTCCTTAAGGTGTACGGTACAATCCTCAGCCTTGTGAGGGATGCAAGGATTAACCATGTGGGCCCTGCCTTTCTGGAGTTCGAAGTCTGATAGGAGAAAGAAGACATGAATAAACAGCGGAATGTGAATAATGCCATAAGAAGGTTACAGATGGGGTGCTATGGGAGCTTTCTTCTGGATAACGTCTTCCCAGAAGTGGCATTGAGACTGGACTGGGAGGGTCTGAAAGAATTTGGACATTGGATCTGACACTGTCCCCCAGGTTGCCAGGATCTTCCAGGCTCTCCAGATCCCTACTGCCTCGGTCACCAAGCTGGGTCCCCCCAAAGCTGAATATGCCAGGGGGCATGCAGAACGTTCAAAAACTTACCAGACATTATTTCCCTCTCAAATTGCAAGATGGTTTTAATGTTTCCTATTTTTTTTTCTTTCTGATGTTCTTTTTTTAGTGAAGTGAAACATATCTTTTAAAAAGTGAGTGTGCTTAAACTGCATGAGGCAGTACAAGGGGTGCCAGTGTAGTGCCCAGATGTGTGAGAGAAGGCAGCTGATTGGACTGGTCCATGCCTGTACCTTATCGATCTCTGTGCTTTACTGGCCACCCTCTGTGCTGGACCAGTTGTTCGAGATTTCAATTAATATTCCTGGGAGAAGGAACATTGGCATTTCTTGTGATGGAAGGAGAATGCAAGTCACTAGGTGGTCAGCCTATGATGTTAGGTGACCAGGGCCCTGGAGTCAATCGTGATGCCTCATCAGAAAAGAATGTACTTGTTGAATGTGTGAGAATTGGATTATTTGCTCTTTTCTCTTTAGTTATTATCTCTTTAGTTACTATTGTCTTTGCTTAGTTCTCTTCTGTGCCAACCCAAGCCTCGTCAACTATTTCTCTTTCTGTAATTGCAGAGCTCTGTTAGTCCGAGTGTATCATAGTGGATCCTTTCACAATATTCACCACATTTACCAGGATGGCTGAATGTTATAGAATTAGAGAGATGTCATTCCAAGTGATGCAGTGTTGGAGGGAGAAGCTCAAACCCCGGAAGACTTCTAAATGTTTCTAAATGCATGTTTAATTTCAGAATACATATTGTAATTGCTAAACTGTTAAGACATAGACCTATTTATCTTCCACTTTTCCAAGTTTTAATAATCATGGTCATGAAGTTGTTGTGTATCCTCCCCACCCCTAAAGAGACAAAAGGGCATCCAGGGAGTAGATCCCACTCACACCCAAATGAAATCTTCAATTAAGGTGTACGGTGCAATCCTTAGCCTTGTGAGGGATGCAAGGATTGCATCTGAGGCCAGACTGGTTCTTACCTAACTGTCCTCAGAACACCATGCCTAGAACTTTCATGTCTAGGGTTTAACCACACAAGCCATTGGTCTGTTGGGTTTCCCATAACAATCAAGGAGCTCTGGTTGTGAGAGCTGTGCACTTTTCAGGGGATGGGCTTAGAGTGAGGTCAGGCTCCTAGTCAGAGCATCTGTGATGCATCTTGAGTTTTTGTTACTCTCAGTCTATTGATCTGAAACTAGTCCCCCTTCCCATTCTGCCATTTAGGAAAATCGTAGATGGTCTCTAAGTTGAGTTTATGCCCAGTGGTCCTGAGTAGTGAGATTTATTCAGAATAAAATTAAAACAGATATAATATGCCCCTTCCGACCACCACAGGACCTGATCCCTTGCCCAAAAGGCTCTGGAGTCAGGAGTGACTTTGGGCATAGACAGAATAATTTTTCAAGTCATTATTTTCCTGGGACTTGGAATATGTGGATGTTGTCAAATAACTTTTTCTTCTTCTTCTTTTTCTTTCTTTCTTTTCGAGACGGAGTCTCACTCTGTCTCCCAGGCTGGAGTGCAGTGGTGCAATCTCGGTTCACTGCCGGCTCCACCTCCTGGGTTCACACCATTCTCCAGCCTCAGCCTCCTGAGTAGCTGGGACTACAGGTGCCCACCACCACGCTGGGTTAGTTTTTTTTTGTACTTTTAGTAGAGACGGTGTTTCACCGTGTTAGCCAGGATGGTCTCAATCTCCTGACATCGTGATCCATCCGCCTCAGCCTCCCAAAGTGCTGGGATTACAGGCTTGAGCCACTGTGCCCGGTTTTTTGTCTGTTTTAAAAACTAGTTCCTCTTTGGGGATATAACCAACCTGACACTATAGTAATTCTGTGTTCCTTGGAATGTCTTTTAAGAACTACGTGAACTAAAGAATTATTAAATTCTGATTCTTGAGTGTGGACGCACTTCATAGATCATTCTGCTCTCCCTAGAGTCCTGATGCATTTTCAACAGCATTACTGTTTGAATAAGTCAGCGTAGATTTGCATATGCCAGGGTATAAGGTACATCCTGAAATCTCAGTGGCTCAACATAGCAGTTTTATTACTCACTCATATAAAGTTGATCTAGGTTGGGTGGCCCTCCTTAATCTTGGAGCTACACTATCTGATACATGGAGATTTCAAGGTCACTGCTAAAAGGGAAAAGAGGGAAGGGGGAGACACACTGGTTTTTAGCTGCTTCAGCCCAGAAGTAGCATAGTCCATCGGCCTGAATTGGTCACATGGTCCCAACAAGAAGAAAGGAGGTATGGGAGCCTCTAGTGAGTACCAACCCACCGTCTCTGCCACATTATTCTTACCTCAAAATGGATGCAACAACCTGGTATGGTGGCTCATGCCTGTAATCACAATACTTCTGGAGGTTGAGGTGGGAGGATCACTTGAGGCCAGGAGTTGGAGACCAGCCTGGGAAACATCGTGAGACCCCATCTCTGTTTAAAAACAAAACAAAACTAGACATGGTGGTGCATGCCTGTAGTCCCAGCTACTCAGGAGGCTGAGACAGGAAGATTCCTTGAGCCAAGGAATTTGAGGCTGCAGGGAGCCATGATTGTGCCACTGCAGCCCAGCCTGAGTGACAGAGTGAGACCCTGCCTCAAGAAAAAAGATTATAACTTTGAAGGTAAAAGTAATTCATCTTGCTCTAAAAGTGCCTCAAGTTTTAAAAATAGCAGGAGTTCTCTTTAATGGCTTCTATTTCACATGTTTCCTAGAACAACTGATTTCTACTTCTGGAAATCATACTAACTGATATGCTTGGGACCTGCTGGCACACTCTCAGCTAGTAGGTTAGTCCCTAGGCATCCTCATTCACTTTGTTACAGGACTGCCAAGTTTATATGCCCACTGTGCAGCAACAGACCAATACACTGAGATAGCAGGGTTTGCAGCAAAGAAGGAGTTTAATAATTGCAAGACAACTGAATGAGGAAACAGGAGGAATTCTCGAGACTCAAATTCATTTCATTGAGGGGTTCTGGGCAAGGATCTTTTAGGGGATCATGGAGGGCAAGGGGTTAGAAAATTGGGGTTATTGTTTGGTCAGGGTAAGGAGGATGAAGTCATTAGAATATGGAAAGTGCATTCTTTCATGAGTCAGCTTCTTGCTGAACCCTTCACACCAGCACGTATTGATCATTTTATCAGCATGCAGAACCTAAAGGAGAAATTTAAACAGAAATCTTATTGTTTCACAATGTCTTAGATTTTATCTATAGAACAGAAAAGAAAGAGTCTGTGGCAAGGCTATGTTATCCTGGGGTAGTAAGCAGCAACCAGCTCTGTGGAAGTGGGCCAAAGGGCAGGCTGGCTTGATGATTACTGCTGTTGTGCTTCAAACCTAGTTGAATTTTATTTTTTTCCTCCTTAATTGATTTTATGCAATTTTATTGGGGATGGTTTCAACTTCTGTTCTCACCCCTTGAGTTGTCTGTTGATCAGGTGTAGAAGACTATTTATAAAAAATGTTCACAACGAATCCCCTTCCTTGAATCTTGGCTAGCCAGTGACTTGCTTATGGACTGTGATGAAAGTGACATGGTGCCAGATCCGAATCTAGGCCTCAAGGGGCCTTGCACACTGTAACTCACTGAACAAACCCAAGTAGCCTGCTGGATGATGGCCCAGTCGCCGTCTTCACCTCAGCCAACATTCAGCCAACCCTGGAAGCACAGCGCCCAGCTGACTTGCAGCTGACACATGAAGGAGCTCAGTGCAGCCCAGTCTAGATCCCCGAATGCAGAATTGTGAGTTGAAGACATGGGGTAGATAGGTCTTTTAAATCACTGAGTTTTGAGGATGGTTTGTAATGAAGCCATGGCTGATACACCAAGGGCTAGTATGTTCCCAGGAGATTTACAGCAGCTGTATTGTTTAGTAATTATGTCATTTACTTTAATGTTACTTTAAAATGATGACATGGGAGTCTAAGAATGAAAAATTATTCATTTGAAAACTAAACGGAATGCCTTGTAAAGGCTTGATAAAAATAGGACCATTAAAAAATGTCAAATATGATGTAGGTGAGACACCTGTAATAAATGAAGAGAAAGTTATAAAAATATAGGATCCTGCCCTCAGATTATTTCCTACATCTCTTTAAGTTTTTGGTACATATTGACAAATTGAAACTGGGCATGGATTATGAGAGTAAGACTGGGGCTACTGTATAAAGAAGCCTAACAATAATTTGATGGCTTAAAGAAGACTGAATTCTATTTACTTGTTTGTTTTTCTACTTAGGAGTCCAGGGTGAGTATTCTGGGTCAGAGGGAAGTCTGTTTCCTGTAATCATTCAGGAATACAGGGTTTTTTGTTTTTGTTTTTGTTTTTTTTAAATCATTTTGATCTTCAGACCCATAGGGTCTTGTTGATATCTACATCGTCGAAAACATGTTTTCATGGATTCTGGAATCAAAGGGTAAAGAGAATATGGAGGAGCCAGAACTCTTGCCTTAAGGCGTCAGTCTAGAAGTGGTACACATCACTTTTGCAAGCATTCTATTGACAAAAACTCAGTCACATGACCATACCTACTGTGAGGAGGACCTGGAAGTATACAGTATTGGGACAGGAATGTGCTGAGCTATCATCCTTTTATTATAGAGAGGGAGAGAATGTATTTAGGTAAAGAGCCAGCAGCCTCCAACAATGGGGAGCTTGTTGAGTCTCCAGGCAACAGGGAGTTTGAATGAATGGACCCATGCCCAGTGGAAAGGCCTTGGTGAATAGATATGCATTTCTATGTTTTAAATTAAAATAACACATTTATGATGGGAAATATCTGTTTTTATGACTTGTAGCCTTGATTTCTTACCATTCATTGACCAGTTATAATGATCTTGCTTATGGTAGACATGGGGACTTTTTATTCTTTCTCTTGGCTCTTCAATATATCTCTGTAATATTTTCCCGTTTGTTTTCACTCTTGGGGAATCAAGAATATGGCAGACATCGAGCGCCTACATGTTATTTTGAAATGACATATACATTTCTGAAGTAGCCTCCTGTTTTTACAAGAAAATGTAGTGTTAGCTCAGTGCTTGAGATGTGGCCAACTCACTGAGATAAGTCAGGAAGAAAACTAATGTCTAAATGAATCTATTCCCTAGTCAGTGCCAAAAGAAGAAAAGGTTAAAACTAAAGATGAAGAGAAGGTGCTTTCTAACCAATATTGCTACCACACCAGGCCTGAGAAACAGGTTAAAATAGCTCCATTATTTTGGGAGCTGAGGACAGGACGGCTTGATGTCTGGCAACAATGGAAATTCCTGTCAGAGCTGCTGTCAGTAAATCCTCTGAGTTTATACTTCTGCACCAAGAAGAGCCATTCAGAAGATTTGAAGAAATGGATGCTGACCTGTGATTTAAGCATGTGACATTTTAAAGTCTCACAGTTTGAGGCCAGCTCTTCTCAGCTTGTCCCTGAGCCCAGAAGACTCCAGTGTCTGATGTGTCCCCATTCAGGATGCCTCCACTCCTTAATCTCAGGTGCTTTTTAAAGAATCATTAGCCTCAGCTGGGCGTGGTGGCTCACACCTGTAATCCCAGCACTTTGGGAGGCCGAGGCCAGTGGATCACCTGAGGTTAGGAGTTTGAGACCAGCCTGGCCAGCGTGGTGAAACCTTGTCTCTACTAAAAATACAAAAATTAGCTGGGCATCATGGTGGGTGCCTGTAGTCACAGCTACTAGGGAGGCTGAGGCAGGAGGATTGCTTGAACCCAGGAGGAAGAGGTTGCAGTGAGCCAAGATGGCGCCACTGCACTCCAGCCTGGGTGACAGTGAGACTTCATCTCAGAAAAGAGAAGAATCATTAACATCTCACCACCTCCCGCCCCCCAACCTTGCACATCTCCCTCAGTTTATATAAGTGGGCCTGACGCTGGCAAAGGAATTTGAAAGAAAAGAGTATTGTCAAGCTTGAGAGGAAGTCCTATTTTCTCCATTTGGCAGCAGAGTTTTCTGAAAAGTTGGCCTGAAAGTGTTAATGTTGAAGAGACCAAACAGACATGCAGCAACGGCACATAGCATTTGACAATTTGGCAAAGTGTAAGAGAGCTGGGTTTTGGTGTCTGAGCTTCCTGATATGTCTGCTTAGGACTGACTTGGGAGATACTGTTTACTAAATGTAGCATTTTTTCTTTTTATTATTTATTAAATAAAGAGAAACAGGACTGTGCTACAAGAAGTCAGAAATTCAAAGCTGCTACATTCTCCATGTAGGCTTGGATTGTGAGGATCCTGATAGTTCTTCTGTTTGAATACCTACTATGTGCCAGGCACTGAACTAAAAGCTTTAAATCATTTCAGTCAGTCTCTGCAACACTCCTGTGATCATTGTCTTCCTTTACAGACCAGGGAAT
>NW_012104288.1:2305215-2305801 GCF_000951045.1 Mandrillus leucophaeus
AGTTTTTTCCAATTCTGTGAAGAAACTCATTGGTAGCTTTGGGGATGGCATTGAATCTATAAATAACCTTGGGCAGTATGGCCATTTTCACGATATTGATTCTTCCTATCCATGAGCATGGAATCTTCTTCCATTTATTTGTATGCTTTTTAATTTTGTTGAGCACTGATTTTTAGTTCTCCTTGAAGAGGTCCTTCATGTCCCTTGTAAGTTGGATTCCTAGGTATTTTATTCTCTTCAAAGCAATTGTGAATGGGAGTTCACTCATGAGTTGGCTCTCTGTTAGTCTGTTATTGGTGTATAAGAATGCTTGTGATTTTTGCACATCAATTTTGTATCCTGAGACTTTGCTGAAGTTGCTTATCAGCTTAAGGATGTTTTGGGCTGAGATGATGGGGTTTTCTAGACATACAATCATGTCATCTGCAAACAGGGAAAATTTGACTTCCTCTTTTCCTAATTGAATACCCTTTATTTCTTTCTCCTGCTTGATTGCCCTGGCCAGAACTTCCAACACTATGTTGAATAGGAGTGGTGAGAGAAGGCATCCCTGTCTTGTGCCAGTTTTCAAAGGGAATGCTTCCAG
>NW_012104288.1:2309055-2310986 GCF_000951045.1 Mandrillus leucophaeus
ATGGTGGGTGCCTGTAGTCACAGCTACTAGGGAGGCTGAGGCAGGAGGATTGCTTGAACCCAGGAGGAAGAGGTTGCAGTGAGCCAAGATGGCGCCACTGCACTCCAGCCTGGGTGACAGTGAGACTTCATCTCAGAAAAGAGAAGAATCATTAACATCTCACCACCTCCCGCCCCCCAACCTTGCACATCTCCCTCAGTTTATATAAGTGGGCCTGACGCTGGCAAAGGAATTTGAAAGAAAAGAGTATTGTCAAGCTTGAGAGGAAGTCCTATTTTCTCCATTTGTCTAACAGAGTTTTCTGAAAAGTTGGCCTGAAAGTGTTAATGTTGAAGAGACCAAACAGACATGCAGCAACGGCACATAGCATTTGACAATTTGGCAAAGTGTAAGAGAGCTGGGTTTTGGTGTCTGAGCTTCCTGATATCATGTCTGCTTAGGACTGACTTGGGAGATACTGTTTATTAAATGTAGAATTTTTTCTTTTTATTATTTATTAAATAAAGAGAAACAGGACTGTGCTACAAGAAGTCAGAAATCCAAAGCTGCTACATTCTCCATGTAGGCTTGGATTGTGAGGATCCTGATAGTTCTTCTGTTTGAATACCTACTATGTGCCAGGCACTGAACTAAAAGCTTTAAATCATTTCAGTCAGTCTCTGCAACACTCCTGTGATCATTGTCTTCCTTTACAGACCAGGGAATTAAGTATATGGGGAGGTTAATTGGCTTTCCTAACATCATCGATCTATCAAATCATGGAGCTGATATTCAAATCCAGTTTTCCTTTCTCAGTCACAGTACAGGAATCAAGGGCACACAGGAGCAGTGCTGATTCCAGAAAAATCAAAAAAAGTGCACGTCAGAGTTCAGCATTCCCGGAAAAGAGGTCTGTCTGTATTGCTCATTTTGTGAAGGATGCTTGAAAACACATGAAGAAAAAGGAAAGCTATACTTTCGGATAATGCAGCTGAGACAGTTACTCCTGGTCTCCCTAGAGCCACAGTCAGACGAACAGTCCTCCATGTTTTGTAGTGTCAAGGCCTGAGCACGGTCTTGTCTTCCCCTCTCTGATTGTGCCTGCGCTCCTTGGCAGCTGTGCTCTGGTCAGGTATGTTCCCATAGGAGGTTCTGTTACAGCACTTCCTCCATGGAGACTATGCCAGGCGCCCACTTCATCAGCCTAATCCCTAGCTTGAAACCCACTCAGAATGTGTCACTTCTGAATTTCCACATAGCTTTGGGGTTTAGGAATGTAAGGTTTTTTGGTTTTTTTCCCCTGTTCTTTCTAGAAATCTCTGTTTTAAATCAGAGAGGAATAAACTATTCAGATGCTCATAAGATTTATTAAAAGTACCATCTGATTTTGGTAAATGATTGTGAATAATGAAGTCTCCATTAGAACCTGGACTTCACAGTCACAAGTGCATACTGATTGGAGGTATGGGAATGAGGAGGAGGAGGCTGAGGACTGAGGCAAGCAGGAGAAGAAAGATGTGAGCTCAGCAAATGAAGGGTGCCCCTTCACTGTGCTCTTATAGCATTCTGCACTTCCCCTCCAGGGCACTAACATGGCTGGTTCATTTTTCTGTCGTCTCTTCTGAACTGTGACTCCTTGAGGGTAGTGCCTGATATTTGCCAGGTGACAACACATACTTACTAGATTAACACATCAATGAATAGGAGCTCTGATCTTCAAGTGAAAAAAAAAAAAAAAATAAAGTGCTGAAACTCGTTCTAATCCCCACGCTTAGAATGGAATAGATTAGAGGAGAATGCCATTTGATTTGATACTTACATGCTGAGAGCCATGCTTGAATGTTTTGGCCTAACAAGGTTTTCACACCTGACTGCACATTGCAATCATCCGAGTAGTTTTTATTTTTTAAATAATAGAGTCAGCACTCTATCTTCCTTCTCCTGAGATTCTA
>NW_012104288.1:2312346-2336370 GCF_000951045.1 Mandrillus leucophaeus
CACGCCTTTATCCTGTGTCTTTTAAAGAAAAACGAAGGTTGTGTACAGCTGTCACTGCCTTGGAGTTTCTGGGTACAGGCACAAAATGTGCTTTTCCAGGGTAATTTGCAGAGAAATTGGCCTTTACAAACACTAAGCAATATCCCCTACATGAGTTTGGCTGTTAGTTTTATATACAGCAGTTCTGGTTAATTGGTGTCAAGAACTGTGGAAGGTCTGAGATTTTACCCCCTTGCAAGCTAACAAATTAGCCTGTCAGTATTTCATGGATGCTGGCACAAGACTGGAGACTCTTGGGTGAGAGACAAAGGGCTTTACTATTCACAGCATTAGCAGGGGCCAGAATATCAGCTATTTCTTGTACCTCAGTGATGCAAACAGTACCAAGTGACACCTGCATAGGTGGTGGGTTGTGTTATAGGAGACAACCTCTGACCTTATGAAACCAGAATCTTTTACAGTGGGCAAAGCATGCCTGTCCTATTCTCTGGAGAACAACGCTGTCTCTATCTTCCAAGGCTGTTCTCTGAACAAAAATCTTTGAGAAGATACTCTGGAACAAGGACAATCAGTGCCTCTGCTTATAAGATACACAGAAATGCCAGCCATGCATAAAGAATTGTAAAACAGCAACCACATGGAATGTTAATAAAAGTGTGGATAAAGTTGAAATCTGAGGGAGATGGTGAACTTTATAAAATTCCCCAGACCCCATCTCAAATGTGACAAGTGAGTACACAGTTTGCTCATGTATTAGCGAGCATTTGCTATCTAATAGACCACCCCACAACTTAGTAGGTCAAAACAACAACCACTTATTTGGCTCAGGATTCTGTGGGTTGGTTGGGTGGTCCTTCTGGTCCTGGCGGGCTCAGCTGATGTCAGTTGAGCTCATGCCTGCATCAGCTGATGGTTCTGTTGTTGTTAGACTGTGAGTTCAGACAATAGAAACAACTGGCCAAGTGTGCCTTGTTACCCAGCAGGCTGGCCCAGGCATCTTCACATAATGACAGTCAAGGGGTTCTTGGGAGCAGCAGGACTGCAAGTTCCCATACACTAGTGCTTCCCCCCACCCCCCGACCACATTTGCTAAAGTCCTATAACAAAAACAAGTTAAGGTGAATTCAAGGGTGGAGAAATTGACTCTACCCCTTGAAGGAGGGGAAGGGTTTCAGGCTATTATTCTGAAATTTTTCACATTGCAAATCTGTGGTGAGCTACTTTGATCTCTTTGACTTTTATTCTCACTTAATTGTTTCAAGTTGAGCAGTTGTGACATTTAGGGAAAACTAGGTGTATTAGTTCAAACATGTCTGTTTGAACCCCACTCTTGGTACCAAAATCTGTATTAGTCAGAGTTCAACCAGAAAAGCAGAACCAGTAGGAGATCTATACCTATATATGTTTGTACATTTATGTATCCATATATCTATATCTATCTCCATATCCATATCTTATGTCTGTCTATGTATCTATCTATTTTTTTGAGATAGCCTTGCTCTCTTGCCCAGGCTGGAATGCAGGGGCATGATCTTGGCTCACTGCAACCTTCATCTCCTGGGTTCAAGTGATTCTCCTGCCTCAGCCTCCCAAGTAGCTGGGATTACAGGCACCCACCATCATGCCTGGCTAATTTTTGTATTTTTAGTAGAGATAGGGTTTCACCATGTTGGCCAGGCTGGTCTCAAACTCCTGACCTCAGGTGATCTGCCCACCTCAGCTCCCAAAGTGCTAGGAATACAGACATGAGCCACTGTGCCTGGCCCCATCCATCAATTTATTACAAGGAATTGGCCTATGAAATTGGGACTCACTAAACAAATCTGAAATTCATAGGACAGATCCTCAACATTGACAGATCACAGGCAGGCTGGAACTCACAGGCACAGGTTGAGACTACTATACACAGGAAGCATTTCTTCTCTCTTCAGGGAAGTCTTAGCTGTGCTTTGGAGGTATTTTATCTGATTGATTAGGCCCATCCAGATTATTTAAGATAATTTCCCTTATTCAAATTCAGTTTATCTGAAAATTCAATTATGTCTGCAGAATATCTAGCGGTACCTACATTAGTATTTGGATAACTGGACACTATAGCCCAACTAAGTTGACATTAAAAAAAAAAATCACAATGGGCCTGGATTAAAGAAAGATAGGGTAGAAAAGAGGCTTGAGCATGTACTCAAAGTTCTGGATGTATTCCTTGGTGCTTCCTTAGGGACTGCTGAAGACTAACTCGTTCAGTAAACTAATAATTTTCTAATGTAATAATAATTGCCAAATACAATAATAACACACCCCAATTGTGACCCATGGGAAAAAGACTAAAGGATGTTGGTGAGACTCTGAAACACGAAACTTAAAGGGTAGGCACCAGGAGTGGGTGGAGGCAAACAAGCGTTGGGGGGCTGTGAATTGGTGACCTGCCTTTGATTTCACAGGGACTTATTCTCAAGTCTTGGACATACCACTATACTTTCCTTACCTCTCAGGTTCCTCACCTGTAAGTAATTATTACTTCCAATAATAATTTAGCTTAAGTTTTATATGTTGTAAAATGCTGAATCTTCATGCACATATGTATGCACATATGTATACACATATGCAGAGACACATATGTAATCTACATACTTATGTATATGCATCTATGCAACAAGACTTCCTGCAGAATCATTCAGACAAAGGCAACATTTGAAAAACGGAAAACTAAAGTCAGTCATCTTAACTGACATAACTTCACATTGCACTTTTTAAGTTTCATTTAAAACTTTGGGTCAGAATGTATACACTAAGGTATTATCTTGGACAAGTAACACTTCATGGGTTCCTGGGAAGCTTTCTTTTTTTTTTTTTCTTTTAGAGACAGAGTCCTGCTCTGTCACCCAGGCTGAGGGCTGGAATGCAGTGGTGCGATCATAGCTCACTCTAACCTCAAACTCCTGGGCTCAAGTGATCCTCCTGCCTCAGCCTCCTGAGTAGCTGGGATTACACGTGCCTGCCACCTTGCCCAACTAATTTTTTAATTTTTAATTTTTGTAGAGACATCTTGCTATGTTGCCCAGGTTGGTCTCAAACTCCTGGGCTCAAGTGATCCTCTCACCTTGGCTTCCCAAAGTGCTAGGATTTCAAGTGTGAGCCACCATGCCTGGACCCCGGGAAGCTTTTTGCCCCTTCTCCTGTCCCCTCCAAATACTCCATCTGCTTCCAATGCCTCACATTTTATTAACAACAGAAAAGACTTCCTTTCATTCAATATAAGAAATAAGCTTAAAATATAAAATATACTTGGGGGAGTTAAGAATGTAAGTGACATGTTCACACCAAGACAGATTATTTCAAGCCAATGACAGATTATTTCACTTCTTTTTTAGGTTTTGATGAAATATAGGAATGCCTGTTTAAAGGGCTCAGTAGGCAGGAGGGACCACCACTATTTGAAGAGATGAGAGTTGAAAGAAGATTGAAGAGGGGTATTGATGCTTGGTAGTCTGGTTGGGAGCTGGCCTAACCAATCTACAGTACAGAAGTTTCAAGAAGTTCTGTTGACTTGTGCTTTTTAAAAATCCTTCTTAAGAAAACAATCATAGTTATATGTTTGGCCAGTCAAGTCCATGCCATTTTAATGAGTTTGCATCAGATTTATCTGAGTGTGTTAAAAGGGAAACAGGCTGGGCATGGTAATCATAGCACTTGTGGGAAGCTGTAATTCCAGCACCTGTAATCCCAGCACTTTGGGAGGTTGAGACAGGAGGACTGCATAAGCCCAGGAGTTTGACAGCAGCCTGAGCAACATAGTGAGACCCTATCTTTACGAAAAATAATTAGCTGAGCATGGTGGTGTGTTCTGGTATTCCCAACTATTTGGGAGGTTGAGGCGGGAGGATCACTTGAGGCTGCAGTGAGCCGTGATTGCATCACTGCACTCCAGTCTGGGTGACAGAGCAAGACCCTGCCTCAAAAAAAAAGAAAAAAATTTTTTTGAAAAAGGGAAATTGATCATGATCATATCTCTTCCTTTTCCGGCTATAACTCCCGGAAATAGGTATAAACAAATGCTGGTGTGTGGGACTTTTTGGCAAAACCATCCCAGGATTTCCTCAGGAGACAGGAAAAGACTTGAAGTCCTAAAAATGTATCTTTAGGGCAAAATAAACGCAAGTCAGCTGGGTGTGGCCATCAACACTCCCAGAGGCAGAGTCTGCATTTTAGCGATGGTAGTGGGCCTGCTCCATCAGTATCTGGTGAGATAGCTCCTTGGAAAGTGGCTTTTGAATCATGAAACACTACATCTGTTGCGTTATTAGGTGAAAGCTCATTGGAAAATCACGGGGAAATATTTTTTCACAATTGCAACTTCTGGGTTGGTGAACACATGGAGGTGCTGGCAGGGGGCCCTGGGAGGGCATGGGGGCTCCGTGGCCCACCCCCTCTTCCGTGCCCTACACATCTCTTCCATTCAACTATTCCTGAGTTGTATCCTTTATCATAACTCAGTAAACATACCTGAAAAAAATCAAATGTGAAACTACTTAAAGCAAGATTTAAAGTATCTAAATGCTGAAGTGATTAGAAAGGGTTTCAGTTCTTGATTAAAAACAAAGTTCAGGAGTGTTCCTCAAACTGGAAAAAACTGTAAAAGCCACTAACTCTTCTCTGAAGTTTGAAGTAGACCAGATGACTCAGGGCTTTTATTAGAAACTCAGGCAGAAGTGCTAAGCAAAAGCTAAAGTCCTATTTCACTTTATTTAAACTGCCAGTTAGCAGGAGCCTAATGTATGTAAGTCAAACCACTGCCGTTTTCCTGCCCCTGGGTCCTGACTCCTGAAGTGGCCACAGGAGATCCTGGCCTTAGAAAGAAATCTCTCCTGACCTCTCTAATAATCGATTATGCCGGGTTTGCCTGCCCCACTCTTCCCCCAGCAGAGGGTTAGAGAGCCTCTGCCCATTCTAAAGGCCGCCCTCCTCCATGAAACTCCAGGACTTTTGAGTGGACAGGTCATGGTGGGGAGTGTCGGGGAGCTCCTGCTGTTTAACTTCATTTGACTAACAGTGTATGCAGAGTGACCTTCTCACCTCCAAGTGGCTCTGGTGTGCTCAGTGCCAAGTTTCCTATTTATGTTAGTAAAATTTGTGGTACTGTGAGTCCCTTTGGTTTGTGGTCATTGGAAGGTACAAAGGTTGACCCCTTTGTTCACCCTCATCCTGGACAGCATCTGGATGGGTCTTGCACTCCTGCCTTACTGAGTCCAGTGCTGGGAGACAGGACACAGCAGACCCCTGCCCCTGAAAGAGAAAGCATTGGAATTTTTGCCAGGTGGCCCTGACACCTAGAAATGTCCAGCTACTATGACTAAATACTCTCTGAGGTAAAAAGGTGACCAACTGATTTTAGAAGGCCAAAATTCAAGGTCATTTCAGAGGTCATGCCAGTGGACATGTAAGTGTTTGAAGTGCTTGTTCCTCGGTGCTGTAAAGAAATAGTACTTGAGCTTAAATTTATTCAGCAAGGCCATTTTTATTTTCTGCAGAAAGGGTACACTTGGCAGCAGTTTTGCCAGGAGAGTACCCTGAACAAAGGAGACAGGGTCATATATAACCTGACGCGTCCACCCTACTCCTGTGTCTGGCTTCCATTGGCTGGAACGGGACCCCACATTCTGTATTTGTCCCAATTGGCTTGCAACTTAGAACTTTTTAAAAGAGGCAAAGCTAGAGGAGAAGAAAGGAAGGAGGAAGTAACTTGTAGAGTGCTGAGAAAGGTAAAAACACCTTTAAATAAGGAAGAGGAACAGGCTATGACCTAATGCTTGCTTGGACCAGTATAAGCATGCCAAGCCAAATATTTAGGCTAAATTGTGGGAGTTAAGAACATAAAGTACATTGATTTTTTTTATTACAGTTAGCAGATATTTAAGAACGTTAGCACAGGTTTTTGAATAAATTTTGCTTCTAAGAAAAGTTACTATTTATTCCTAATTAAATGGGGAGGAAAGTCTTTGAAGAGGAGCCTCTACTTGACTTTTTACATATAACCTTGCCTGGTAGTGCAGACTAGAATCAAGGAGTCACAGAGAATTAGAACTGGAAGAACCTGAGTGATCTATCTCACAGCCCAATTTCTTCCCATACCGGTGTGGAGATGGAGAGTGAAAGTGAGCCATCCTGGGCTGTCCAGCCAGCAGAGTTAAGACAAGAACCTGAGGTTTCATCTTGCTAGTTGAGGTTGCATTGCATATGTTTGCTTTCCTTTTTTTTTTTTTTTTTTTTGAGACGAGGTCTGGCTCTATCTCTCAGGCTGAATGGAGTATAGCGGCATGATCTTGGCTCACTGCAACCTCTGCCTCCCGGGCTTAAGCGTCCTCCCATCTCAGTCTTCCGAGTAACTGGGACTACAGGTGCACACCATCATGTATTTTTTTATATTTTTTGTAGAGATGGGGTTTCGCTGTGGTGCCCAGACTGGCCTCAAATGCCTCAGCCTCCCAAAGTGTTGGGATTACAGGTGTGAGCCACTGCACCTGGCCTGCTTTCCATTCTTACCTCTGTGTTAATGACACGGCGTTTTTTACAAGACAGTTTTGTTCCTATTCTCTGCAAAGGGTGTTCTTGATACACACGCACACACACACTCTCATATATGTTCTAGGCAATTGCAGATATTTGCTTCTAGTGCAGGGTGTCAGTTACAGAGGTCCCCATATCTGCTGCTTTGAGGCTCATGCTGAGCTGTGGGATTTCTTTTTGTGAGCCCCTGGCTGTGCTCCTTGGGTGCAGGGCTGGCTCAGATGACTAAGAACACAGGACCACAGGAACGATGGTCCAGTGAGGTGTGCAGTGGAGGTCTGGACCCACCCTCACAGCATGAAATTAAGAGGTCATCTCTGGTCTGTGCTTGAGGAGATCATATCTACCAGTACTGTGCTCTCTGCGTGCCAGAGATTTGACCAGGTGATGTAAATACAGGATGTCAAACTCTTCAATTATAGATTAAGCCTATAAAGTATTCTTACTGGTCAATTTGCCTTAGCCTCCTGTGATAGCAGTTTATTTATATACCTCATAGAAACTGAAATCCAGTCAAAGAAATCAAATGACCTAAGAGACTTGTTTCTTTAGATAGGTAATCCGGACAATAACTACTATTGCCTGGGATTTATGGTGTGCTTTTTCTTCCAAGAGCCCTATGTGCTTCCAAAGCAGCCCATTCATCTTCAAGCACCCCTGAGAGGGATTACTGTCAACAGACTGTTTTCTGCAGGAGGATGTAAAGCAAAGATATGCTGTCTAAAATCACAAGAGGTCATCCACAGACAGGTATCTGGAGCTCTGCACGCCTGCCCAAAATACACTTGAGCAGGTGATGTTGACTTTAAGATGGCTTCATATTGAATGGGATTTGCAAACACATGTAAGGCCCTAGGCACCACAGGCCCTTGATGGCTGGTCATGGTGTTCTTTCCTGTTGAGTCAGTTTGCAGACTCAGAATCCTTCCCAGCAATGATCTACAAGCAGTCACTTCACTGGGTGTTAGCAAGCAGATTGGATCCTCTTTGCCATTTGTGAGCAGAAGTTGGTCTAAAATGCTAAGCGGCACTTGTCTTCTGCCTGAAGTCTTCATCAAAATCCCAAAGGCTGTTGAAAGGTGACATCATTCTGACCTTAAAATGCAATAGGGTTAGCTGTCATTTGACTTTACACTGAAAACTGAGGTGGAAAATAGGATAATATAAGAATCAGCAGCCCCTAAGGAGCAGGATTTTGGAGAATTAAGAACCGGGAGCTTCATCTTGCGAATTTCAGGATTCTCTGTCATTATCTGGTTGAGGCTGTGAGCTCAGGATTGAGGTGAGACCTATCATTTGTCTTTGTCAACTCAGATATTTTCTATTGTTATCGTTAAAGACACTTTTGGTTGTATGTGAAGGCCAGGATCCTTTGTGTTCACTTTCAGTGTTGGGCTAAAGCTGTAAAAAATCATCAAAATTAATGAAAGTAAAGGGTTCTTTTTTTGTTTTTTTGATAGCGGGTCAGTCTGGAGCCCGCAGAGGTCCATGCTGACTGGAAAATCCAGGAAGAGTAACTGTCCCCTTCTGCATCTCAGGAAGGGAAGGAGTAATTTTTTTTTTTTTTTTTTTTTAAATTTCAAGAAGTGGAAAGCTCAACATTCGCTCAACTCAAGGATATAATTAGCCAACAAGGTTTTTTTGAGAGAAGCAAGTTCGCCTTTAACAGATTTTGTATCCCCAAATTTGGAAGATGACAGAAGAAACTCAAGATCATTTGAAGATAACTAATTATAACAGTTTCACCTTTGAATTGACACTAAGTGGGTGGCAGAGGTGGAAACACCCTTATAACTTCAATATTTTCAGGTCTATAAAATGGAGAAGCGGGGATGGACATATTTTTAGCATTTAGCATGTTGACAGCCACTGATTTTAAAATAAGTGCAGATTGCAAAGCCCACTGATTTCATGATGTCTAAGATGAAGAGCTTTTTGAGTTATCTAAACAGCCTTTGGTTTTCCTTAGGGCTGCCCTAGGTAAAACTGCCAAGGAAATTAAGCTTTCCACTCTGGTGTTGATGCACTAATCCCTGCAAACATTCTGTGAATATTTTTCCATCCCAGGCCATCCATTTTCCCACCCTGTCTCCTGGTCTCCAGAAAGGTGGCCCCCCACCAGGAGCCAACCCTCACTTCATAGCTCCTCTGTGGTCCCCCCTCTTCTCTCTTCTAGTCTTCCCCGTCTAGACCTGCTGTCAATACTAACTTACTGATGCTCATGTTCCATTGTTGTGGGTTCTTGGATTACTGTGTCACCATGGATGGTTGCTGTATTGCCACCTCCCAAGCAGCATGGACACATGCTAACCCAGGACTTCTGCAGACACACGAGTGGAAAGGGTCTGCACTGTAGAAGCTGTGGAGAGGGGGTAGCTTGAGGGATTTTCCAATTGTTGACCATTGCCCTTGTACTTCACAAGTACTGGTCAGTCTTCTCTGCTCCTTTTGGTCCAGACAATCACTCACACCTCCCAGGCACAAGGATCCATAATAAGTATTGCCTGTCTATTTCTATGTATTGGCGAAGGCTGGAAACAATCACGTGTGGGCTCTTTTGCTTTGTCATTTCATAGCAAACCACTGGAGGCGGTTATGCTCATACGTGCTCATGAGCACTTAAAAAATTTTTTTGTTGGAGATAGAGTCTCACTCTGTTGCCTAGGCTGGAGTGTAGTGGCATGATCTCTGCTCACTGTAACCACCACCTCCCAGGTTCAAGTGATTCTCCTGTCTCAGCCTCCCAAGTAGCTGGGACTACAGGTGCGTGCCACCATGCCCAGCTAATTTTTGAATTTTTAATAGAGACGGAGTTTCCCATGTTGACCAGGCTGGTCTTGAACTCCTGGCCTCAAGTGATCTGCCCACCTCAGTGATCCTAGTACCTCTTGAGGGAACGTGGCCTTGCTGGTACCTTGATTTTGGTCCAGTGAAACTGATTTTGGACTTCTGGTCTCCCGAATGTCACAGAATGAATTCTGGTTATTTAAATTTGAGGTCATTTGTCCAGCAGCTATAGGAAATGAGTGGCTACCTCCCCACCCATGGCCATGGGATTATTACTACCCTTCACAGGAAACAGGTTCAGTGAATTTGAGTCACCCACTTCAGTCACTGCTTCAGGATTCATCTGAGGAACTTTGGAAGGAGCTTGTGAAGCAGCTGGTAGCAAGCAGAATATCCCATCCACACGCAGGTGTCTGTTTTTCATGTCTGCTATTTTCCAGGCTGACTTTAGCTCCATGGGTTCTCTGCTGCAGCTGAAGTTTGTGTACTTGGAGCTGGCACCAAATGCCTGTAAAGTCATGATGATGAAGAACTTGGCCTCAAGTGGTGTAATCAGAACACATTCTTTCAGTTCCTTGGGTAGACTTAGTTCTTCTCCTATTCCCATAAAAGAATTAAGGTAGTCCCATAACTTTTAAGGCCACTTTTAGGTCATAAAAATTCTCCCATCTGTGATTAATATATGTAGTTCAGGCGTAATGATTGACTTTAAACCAAATATTTATATGTGTGTATATATATATGTGTGTGTGTGTGTGTGTGTGTGTGTATATATATATATATATTTTTTTTGAGATAAAGTCTCTCTCTGTCACCCAGGCTGCAGTGCAGTGGCACCATCTCGGCTCACTGAAACCTCTGCCTCCCAGGTTCAAGCGATTCTCCTGTCTCAGCCTCCCGAGTAGCTGGGACTGTAGGCATGTGGCACCACACCCAGCTTTTTGTATTTTCAGTAGAGACAGCGTTTCACCATGTTGGTCAGGCTGGTCTCAAACTCCTGACCTCAAATGACCACCTGCCTCAGCCTCCCAAAGTGCTGGGATTACAGGCGTGAGCCACCGTGCCCAGCCTAAACCTTATATTTCAAGCTGCTCTTTCTCCCTGCGAAGACCCACTGGAACCTGGTGGCTTGTGTCGGGCTGCTCTTTCACCCTTTCCCAGCCTAGCGGTTTTATTTCTGTTCCCTCTTGCCGGCCTCATTATGATACTCCAGGGCAGCAGCAGGGAGCAGGAGAAGGGAAAAGGCCAGGGAAGTTTTTCCTTGACTGACACTGTCAGGTACTGACATTTTGTTTCCGGGTCTGGCAGGTGTTTAAAGCTGACTCTTTCCTCATTTGCACTTTTGTAGTTTCTTCAGGCCCCCCACTCCTTCCCTTCCTACCTCTTTCTGCTCAGGCCAATGGCTGGCTCTCTCTTACTTACAGTTTCTCTTAGAAGGGGTCAGGCTTCCACTGTGCACAGTTGCTTCCTCGTGCTCAGCCCCAGGCGTCTGGTGGTACCTCTGGTATCTTTCCTCTTAGGACTAGTTGCCCCTCCAGGCAGCTATCTTGGAGGAGATCCAAGAAGGCCTCCCATCGGCTCCCTCACACGAGTGGCCACATCTAGTTCATGAGAATGTATTCAGGCATCCTTGCATCCAAATCCCAAAGCCACTCTTCATTCTTTGCCCCACCACTGAAGCAGATAGCCAGATTGTTTTATGTGGGAGTCCCAGGGGCCCCTACACTCAGAGGACACATGTCAGATTCTCTGAGTGGTCCCGTTGTGGCTCCTTTTCTTAGGTTTGAGGTGAGAGAACCCCGTGGGGCCATTTGAACTCAGCATACCAGTAGGTCTGTCATAAATACTCCTAATTCCAACCTCCATGCTTTTATGTAAGAGAAGGGTAGGTGTGAAGTGGAAGAGGGGATCAAGGGTGAGAGTCCCAAAATGGATTTTGATCCCTTCTAACGTAAATCCTACACCACGATGTTCTCTCTTTTACTTTAGAATGTGGCACTGTTAGTCCTGATGCCTCTGCTAGAACTTCTGTTGCACATCTTCTCACATCTCTGTTTACTAGAGAAACCAAACACTGGGGCCGTTGCTCAACTGTAAAGGCAGTCTATCGTATTCCTTTTGGATTCTAGGAAAAATGCCATTCCTTGAAAGCTTGCCTTAGTGATGTGGTAGCCCTCTAGTAAAGGTCTGTGCCCAGTCCTTGCTCTGGAAATGTGCCCTCAGCACATGACTGAAATTCAATAAATGGAAAGTAACATTAACACATAAAATAAGGATTTCAACCAAAGAAGAACAAAGAGCTGCTGTGTGCTATGTTTACCTACCCTTGTGGGGGAGTCTACAAAATATTCCAGTGAAGAACCCCAAGGATTCTGCGTAGAGCTAGAATGGAGGTTTTGAGTTCTGAAACAGAGAGCTTATGACTTCTGCTTAGTAGGTAAATTTTCTTCTCTTCCCTTGCATATGAGTTGGGCAGAACTGACTGCTTTTCATGTGTTTCAAGAGCACCATGAAAATGCTATTGATGGAGTCTTTGTGCTTGGCCTGGTGGGTTGACTGAAAACTGATCAGAGCACCAAAGTTAATTCAACTTAATTGTTAATAATAGTTAATAGGACAGATGGTTGGTAACAGAACAGACTTGCTGATCATTACTTTGTGCTCACTTGGCAAAATAATGTGAAAAAGAAACCCATATCTTAACTGGCAAATAATGTCTTTATGCATTCATAGTACAAATGCTTCCTGGGAGAAGATATAAGATACTACTGTTTTTATAGAGATGACTTTCTCCTGATGTGGAATCAGGAAGATGACCTCCAGCACCAAGTTAAGCCATTCTGATCTTAAAGGAACTGGCCCATCTGTGGAGTTAGGGCTTCAACATAATTTTGGAGGGACACAATTCTATCCATAACGAATGCCTCATGATGTTACTACTTATTGCGTAGTCTATGTTCCCTTCTCTCCCACCTCGGTCATATATCTGGCTTCCATATATGTGGGGTTCTATATTACACAGTATTTCATTCTGGGTTCTACATTCTATTCCATGGATCTATTTGCTACTCTTGTGCCAAGATCATGCCCTGAACTACTAAAGCTTTGCAATAAGTCATGAAAAACAAAAACAAATAAACAAAAAAGAAAGAAACTGGCCCGTTAGTCATTTGCCTTGTCCCAGTTGGCTGTTACTGTATAAAAACTACTCCCAGGCCAGGTGTGGTGACTCACACCTGTAATCTCAGCACTTTGGGAGGCCGAGGTGGATGGATCACCTAAGACCAAAAGTTTGAGACCAGCCTGGCCAACATGGTGAAACCTTGTCTCTACTAAAAATACAAAAATTAGCTGGCCATGGTGGCAGGCGCCTATAATCCCAGCTACTCAGGAGGCTGAGGCAAGAGAACCACTGGAACCCGGGAGGCGGACATTGCAGTGAACCAAGATCACACCATCGCACTCTAGCCTGGGTAATAAGAGCGAAGCTCCATCTCAAAAACAACAATAAAAACAACAATGACAACAAAAATGACTCCCAAATTTAGTTTTAAAACAAGAAGCATTTCTTATTGCTTGTGGGTCTACACATCAGCTGAGTGCTTCTTTGTCTTAGCTTGGCTGACTTATGTGACTTCAGGCAGCTGTGGATTGCATGCACAGCCCTGCTGATCTTGGCAGGTCTCTCACAAGGTCTATTAGAATATCTGATGTCTTTCCACATAGTCTTTAGCAGGCTAACTCAGACTTGTTCACATGATCATGAGGGGTTCCAAAAGAAAAGAGTAGGAATGTCCAAGGCCTCCTGAGGCCTAGGCTTGGAGCAGGACCACCATCACTTCTGTTGTACTCTATTAGTTAAGGTCCAGATTAAAAATGTAAGGAGGAGACTCTACCCCTTAAATGGAGGAGCTGTAAAATCACATTGCAAAGGGCTTGGAGACCCAGAGGGCATTATTGGACCGTCAGTGGAATCACCTACCATACTCCACAAGCAAAAATTTCCAGAAGCTGCCATGCTGTTTTACAAGGTCACAGCTGCCTTGGGGAACACAGAGGCTTTCAAACCACAAATGCAGCTCTGATCAGAATCCAACCTGAGATTTCCCATCCTGGTTTCTCCTGTCTGCCGCAGTTCCTGCTGCCAGTAGTCACTGTCATGAGCTGCTTGTAAGCATGATGCCTGGCCGTCCATATTTGCTAATTTAGATGTGCAATATTCGAGTAAGAGACAAGAGGATTAGTTTTATGATTAAATCAGGGAGAGTAAAATTTCAGTTGGATAAATGATTTGAATGAAAGCTCTGCATTGTCAGTGAGGTTAAATGTCACTCTAAGTAAATAAGATTTCAAATATAATTGATTGATGGATTCAACAAGCACTTATTAAGAATAAGTACACAGGACACTATAATTAATAGGTTAGGCTCTCAACCCTATTGCACACTAGAATTTGATTCAATTGTACTTGAGTACAACTTGGACATCAGTATTTTCTAAATTTCCCCAAGTGATTCTCATGTGCATCCAGGGTTTAGAACTGCTGGGTTAAATTATTGACTCAATTTGTGGAAGCCAATCTACTCAAGTATACCACGGTTAGACTGTGGCTCTGAGGTTGGTTGCAAGTATTCTTTCTGTCAATCATATTTAGGGAAATCAAACCATAGGCATGGCACCCTGTACTGTACTCATACCAGTAGGCAAGGGTGAAATCACGGAAATCCTACCTGTGGGAAGATTGGAGTGTAGGCAAGGGGATGAGTTGGTAAGATAACATAGGGATAATTGGGGGAAATGCTATAAAGGATTATAAAGGCTAGGGCAGTGCTTCTCAAACTAGAATGCACATATGAATCACCTGATATTATTAAGATGCAGCTTCTGATTCAGTAGGGCCAGAACTGGGCTTCTGTAATTTTGCAAGCCTCCCAGGTGATGGTGGTGCTGCTGCTCTCTGGACCATCCATAGCTCTCGCAGTCACAGCTGTTATACTACACAGTTTCCACCTTGGTCTTCCAGGGGATTTTTTTCTTATAGAAACATTTTTCTGATTTTATAGTGCAGATCGAATGGATGTATGAATTTCCCTTATGGACATTTGCTTTGAAATGTAATTTTGCCAAATGAACCAGTCCACTCACACTTACTTGGACTTTGGAGAATTCACGCAAGAGCTAGAGCCCTTTGTTAGCCCAGTTGTCCCCCTTGGAGGGACTATGGCAAGTGGAAAGCGCAGAGGCTTGAAGTCACAGGACTGAGTTCAAATATCTGCTGACTCTTTCTCAACAGGTAACTTTGAGAAAATCGATTAAACCTTCTGAGTTTCAGTTTTCTGTATGTAGAATAGAATGGGGTTGTTGAGTAAGTTAAGTAGTCTTGTGTCTATTTGAAGTAGCTGTCACAGCCTCCAGCGTGGAGTAGGCTCTCGTTTAATAATCGTTGTCCTTATGACTGTGTGCTAGCCACAATGCTAGGCCAGTGGAGATGAGTGAGACTCAGACTCCTCTTGAGAGGTGGAAGGGAAGACAGACAAGGAACCCATTCATGACAGAGGGCCTGATGGCTCAAGGGAGGAGCCAGTTTTTAGCCGAGGGTGCCTCCGTGCTGAGAGACAAGGGGACACTTGACTGTCTGACTCTCTGATGTGTGATCTCCCTGTCTAACAGTTTAACAGGAGATCTTCTCTTGTTTTTCAGACTGAAAAGAAAGCTCAGTAGGCAGTCCTTCCCCCAAAAAAGCTTGATTCTGACTCACATTTTTTTTTTTTCCTACAAGAGTTGAGCTGAAAATCCAAATGGGTCTATTGGCTTTACAGGGAGATGCCATTTAAAATAGGAGAGGGTTCAAAGTTCCTCTGGAGCAATGAGTCTTTCCTTAGGGGATAAGGAGAAACTACAGAACAATCCAATCATTCTTCCTGGAAGAAGAAAGAAGGAAAGAAAAAAGAAGAGGAAGCAGTTTCTCAGCTTTGTAAGGGAATGGAGAGTAGAGTTCTACATTGTCTGAAATTCATTTCAAGGGAAGCAGTTTTGGCTGCTGTACTTCCTCATACTCCAGTGTGGACTTAATAATTAGAGCTTCAAAAATTGAACCTTGACTCTGTTGCCACACTTTACATGATCAGAGAAAAATGTCTTTAGATTTTTTGGTGTGTCTGATTGGAAGAGGTTAACAAATTCGTACCTTGTCTGATGATTTGAAAATTGTTGCTACAGAAATTGTCGCTTTAAAACAATCAGGGAAAGAAGTTAGAAACATCAGGATTTGCAGGAACTGGAGAACTCAATATAGAATATTTGCCGATAGAGGCCGGGCATGGTGGCTCACGCCTGTAATCCCAGCAGTTTGGGAGGCCGAGGCAGGTGGATCATGAGGTTAGGAGATGGAGACCATCCTGGCCAACATGGTGTAACCGCATCTTTACTAAAAATACAAAAATTAGCCAAGTGTGATGGCGTGTGCCTGTAGTCCTAGCTACTCAGGAGGCTGAGGCAGGAGAATCGCTTGAACCAGGGAGGTGAAAGTTGCAGTGAGCAGAGATGGTGCCACTGCATTCCAGCTTGGGCGACAGAGTGAGACTCCACCTCAAAAAATATATATATATATTTGCCAACAGAAGCTTTGCATCTTGTTCTACAGCATTTGATGCACAAGTAACGGCCATGATGGAAACAGGACACTTGCCTCTGGCGCATCAATTGTTCTAAATAGAGGTCCATGCAGTGGGTATTGAAATGCAGACTTTACAGGTAGGGTCTGATTCCCCAGAATGCATCAGGGCTACTTCCTGGTGGCAGCATGACTCCTGTAGGGATGATTTGCATGTCTTCTGCAGGAAGGAGAAAGAGAGTTTTCCCTGTTCCTTTTCCTCTCCAGTTTCTTTCCTCTTGATTTCAACTTCCACACTTCTGCGGGATATATCTTTCTAGATAGCAATCTTGTTATGTGACATCTTGTTTTACAACCTTCACAAGCTCCCTCCCTATTGTTTATAGGATGCATTCCAAAAGTCAGAAGACCTAGGGCCTTACCAAACTTCCTCCCCCGGCTTCTCAGAGCATCTCCTGTTCCTGGAAGAGCCCCCACTTGCAACTCCAGAGCGAGCTGTCTCCTCTGACTGACATTTATCACCTTCCCCCAGCATCCTGTCTGGGAAGTGTGGATGCATCCCAGCACTCTCTCAGATGGTGCTTTTGCCACGAAGCCATCCTCAGCTCTTTGAGAATCCATGAATCTCTTTTGGCCTCCCCTAGCTCTTGAACACACCTCTTTGGTAGCACTTTCCACGTGGTTTTAGCATTACTTTTTTGTCTCCCACTCTGGACCTTGGGCTGTGTACTGGCTTCTAGTAGGTTTCAGCGAGGGATTACTGAGCAGCAATGTAGCTAGCAGGAATGGGCCTCGTTCCGCTTTTCCTGATCCACTTTATAAAGATTTTGTATGATTTGCCAGTGGTAAACTTGGTCTTACCATATCTGTGTCATAGAGATGTTTTGATGATACTTGCCGGTATGTATGGTAGGCTATTGATTCATATCCTCTGACTTTGCTAGTTTGTAGGTAAATTATCAATCAGGAAATTGGTAATCTTTTATTTTAAAGGTTGGGGGAGGACTCAAAGAATTTAGTGACATGCCAATATGACCCTTCAGGGCTAGCCTTGTGCTTTGAAAAATGAGAACTCAAGTCTTCTGAAGGAGTTTACTTTTGTCTGGGAGGATAGGATGAGATAAGTGTGGACTTGTGGGTGATGGGGTTCAGGGCACACTACCTCAGAATACAGCCTGCTGTCATACTGAATGTTTTAACCTGAAGGCATATGAGAAACAGCAGGTGTGGGAAGGACTCCCTGCCTCCCTGAAGCTGGTCATTGGCCCTCATGTGGGAGGTGCCCTCCCTATACCTGGAGGAAAGGAGCATCCTTATCTCTGAGGATGCAGGGCTCCTGAGAGGTATCTGAATGAACAGGTTTTTGTTGTCTCCCTGTTTCCTACTCTTGCTCTCACCCTTTTGCCCTCTCATGTTTTTCCACAGCTTTCCACTCTCCGTCAAACCTAGAATGAAAACACTCAGGTTTCATTGTTTCTTCAGCTCTTCATTTCCTTACAAAGGCTCCATGTCATGTAAAACTTATATTGAGTAAATTTGCGTGCTTTTTTTCTTGTTAATCTTTCTTTTGTTGCAAGGACCCAGCTGAGAACCTAAGGTGGATAGAGGAAATATTTTTCCTCCGCTACATGGGTAAAGAGAAAAGCCACGGGTACACAGTAGGCATTCAATAAAGACTGGCTCCCTGATGCCAATGTGAACACAGGAAGAAGACAGCTGATCAAAGAGAGTGATTTATTTCTACTTTGGAAATGGTTCCACCCCTTCTGATGATTCCTACAAAGAAAACATGAGATTCTACTGATTTTGAAGCTCATAGAAAAACTTTAGAAAAATTTCAGAGAATTGCTGTAATATCTTTCAGAGTCAGCTATCATCGAGAGGCACTTCTCACTTCTTTGAAGGAGACTGTTGTCAAATTTTTATAGAATTACTTCTCTGAAGAGCTCAAAGTATTGAAATGTATGTCCAAGGGCATGATTTTACTTATTTATTTATGTATGTGTTTTAGAGACAGAGTCTCACTTTGTCACCCAGGCTGGAGTGCAGTGGTGTGATCTTGGCTCACCACAACCTCTGCCTCCTGGGTTCAAGTGATTCTCATGCTTCAGCCAAGGACATGACTTTACTAACATATTTTTAAGTTATATTTCTTATGAAAACAGATGAAGGACCAATATTTTCTATAACTTTACTGATTAGGATGAGGAGCAAATTTCCCTAAAGGGCTTTCACTGATATCTGAGGGTTACCCCGTAAGTCCGAGGTCTTATTGGGTCACAATGAAAAGTTTCAAAAGTAGGTCCTAGAATGAAATGTGAAAAGCATTGGGATTAGTGAGGCTGGAGAAAGATTAAACTCTCAAGTATTGAAGGCTGTTGTTCATGAGGAACTGGGCAAGTCTGGTAAGTCTGGAACTTAGGACACTAACGAGGAAGGCATTAATTTATTTTTGTATTCAACGTTTGTTAAGCTCTTTTTATATGTTAGGTCCCACACACTAGGCAGTAGGTATACAAAAGAAAAGGAAAACTACCCTACTCCTGAAGACATTTGCAGCTCAGTTAGAGACACAGACATAGAAACAAATTGTTGAAGACTTTGGACAGCCATAGGCTAACTTGAAAATCCCATGTGGGAAATTATTGCATAAGATTATTTGACATATAAGGTGCTAGGAACAAAGTACTTATCACCTCCAAATAGAAAAACTACCCCAAAGAGGAACTTCAGAAAGTGCTCTGAAGAGCCTACAGAAAAGCCTGGGAACCAATAGTAGTTTGCCCCAAGGGACAGAGCATGGGTTATTCAGGTCTTAGCCTCTTATAGAGACCTCAGCCTTGGGTCTACCTGACATCCCAGGCCTCAGTGCCCTACCCTTGAAGGAGCATTGTGAAGTGGGTGGCAAAGTCCCAGGACATTTCTTGGGTCATGGTTTCAAGGGTGGAGCTTTCCTTTATTTATTTATTTTGAGTCAGTTTCGTTCTGTCACCCAGGCTGGAATACAGTGATGCCATCGATCTTGGCTCACTGCAACCTCTGCCTCCTGGGCTCAAACGAATCTCATGCCTCAACCCACCACCCCGCGTAGTTGGGATTACAGGCATGCACCACCATGCCTAGGTAATTTTTGTATTTTTAGTAGAGATGGGGTTGCACCATGTTGGCTAGGCTGGTCTTGAACTCCTGGCCTCAAGGGACCCACCTACCTTGGCCTCCTAAAGTGCTGGGATTACAGGCGTGAGCCACGAGCCCCTCTGGAGCTTTCCTTTACATGCAAAGAGACTGAACTGCTCTTGCTCCCCAGGGCAGAACCTCTTTCATTCCTTCTCCCTCAGAATATTCAAACAGTTTCTCTCTCCTATTTTGCATGGCTGTGATGGGGCTAAAATAGGCCTGGAGGTGCTCTCAGGCTAGGAAGGCTGTGAGTGGGTGACTTGGTCAGCTTCATCCTAGGCCTTCAGGAGAAATCTCTCTCTTCTCTTTTCTTAGGAAAGCGTGCCCTGGAGTTTATCATCAGAGTGACACAATCTAGAAGGCTGAGATGAGGATAGGGGAAGAGGTCCAGGGGCTGTTAGGCCTGCTTTGGTCCCGGCCTTGGTGGGCTCCTCCTTGGCTTGCAATGCTCCAACTATGGACACTTCAGCCTAGCTTTCTAGGAGACTCTGTCAAGCTTTGGGGCAAAAGCCACAGGACAAGCCACTCAGGATTCAAGAATACTGAGTTTCAATAAAAAACTGAGCCAATATACTTAACGAGTTCGAACAAAAAGGTGAGAAAGAGAGTGGGAACATGCCTTCAAACCCATTGTGATTTGAACAATTTAGGGATAGCTGTCATAGCAGCTACCTAGCAACATCTTAAAAGAATGATCAAAAAGATGTATTTGGGAACAAATATATCACAATTGTCTATTGATTCAGTTTATAACAACTCCAAATAAGAAGTCTCAGGGCTGCCACAAGGCCCATGCTCTCAGACCAGGTGTGGATCTTTTCTACTCAGAAGACATATTGACTTCCAACAGCATGCACCTCTGAACTCCCATGGCTGAGACGTGCACAGTCCATTTCCTCCTTCTGGACACCCTCAGAGCTGCTTTTCCCCAGTTTCTCCCATGTGCCTCACAACAGCTCTCCTGTAATTTAAATTCCACCTTTTCAGAACTACCCTAACCAATTTAGCGCCCTCTTGAGGCAGCAAGGCAGTGGCACCCTCTTATAAGCGGATACCATGTTCAAATTATTTTGGTTGCAATTTCACATTAGAAACAACTGGTATCTTTTGAAAAGTAGTAATAACTGGGTCCCATCCTGGACAAATTGCATCACTATGTCTGGGGGTGGTGATTCTGATGCATGGTGAGGATGGAGAACTATTGATCTCACCCATCCCTCCTACCCTATTTGATTATAGACTCCTGGAGGTGATAGTGGTGGTGTGATAGCATCTTCTGCTTCCTTGACTCTCTCTCTCAACCTTGTTCCAAGGTGGTGAATGCTTGCTGCTCGTGACTGACTTTGTGACTTCTTTGAAGGCATCCTTTACCCAAGTGGCCCCATTGAATCCTCTCATCTTTCAGTTTAACATCTGAGAGAGGATTAGCAAAAAGGTGGGCTCACTTCCCACTTCTTCCAGGATGAGAGGACATTGCCACAGTCCTGCCCTGCTATCTTTAGAGGCAGAGAGCTGTTGCAAGCCAGCTGAGGGAGAACTCGGGAAAAGAAGGACAAACTTTTGACGAGGTGCCTAGATGCTGTCAGATCCAGATGAGGGTAAGAGATTTGAGCTGGGCCTGAAGAAGGAAGGACCCCATGTGGCAAGCCTCTATTGACTGTGTCTCAGAGCAAACAATGCAAAGTTTTTGCTTGGGTAGGGAGCAAGTCCATGAAAGCTCAGTCAGAATAGCCAGGCCCTGGAAATCTGCCCAGGGATGCTGGGCCAACCTCATAGTGTTATTTCAGAGCTGCCATTTAAGTTTATTTGTATTGTCAATGAGGTTTGTGCCTTCAAGAAAACAGCATCATCTTAATTAGGTGCAGGGTCATGGAAAAGACACAACATGGAAGGCATGGATTTGAACTTGACTTTGGCTGAGGCTGAGTGACTTGCCCCTCAGAGGCTGAGTTTCCCCATCTGTGAACTGGGTTGTGGTACAAGCTCTACTGAGGAGTGACATGGGATGAAATAAATGCCTTCCCCAGAAGGTGACAGCACACACTAGAAGTCACAGCCACCAGTTATTTTTCATATAACAAGGATCCCTTGAGGAAAGCCTGGAAGAAGCCTGGACATTCCCCAGACTGGAGTGTCCTCACTTCTTGACCAGATGTTGGTATTCCAGCCAGGGCTTTAGCAGCATAAACTAGAGAATGTGGCCATCTGAAAACTCCTCCCCTAAGGGACTCATTTCTTCATCTGTACCTGTCCTTCCTCCAACTCCTCCTCCCCCCGACTCTGCTTAGGTCTCTGAACATGAGTCTGAAGAATAAAACCGGAAATTCTCTGTGGTTTCTTTGTAATCTAATTCTCACTTGAGGAAAGAGTAGTGTATAAGATGCTTTCTTCTTTGCTTGAATGTTTTAGAGTTTGACCAAAGTAAGTTAGACTGTCTGGAATCAGAAATAATCAGTATCACTGAAATAAATTATAGATAAAAGTAGGACTACAAATTGGAAGTACAAGATGTCCGAGACAAGCATAACAGAAAGACTGAGAGCCAGATGCATCACTCCCTCAGCCCACCATTGAAAGTGGAGGCTGCATTTTCTCGACCCAAGATCAGAAGGTGGTTGAGGCTTTTGGACTGAATTTAAAATTCAACATGTGAATAACTGAATACATCAAGTTTCCCTCTAATAATCTCTGGCTAAGCTTGCTTGCCAGCCCCAAGGAAACAAACATACCAATGTTATAAATCAACCTCTGACAGGGGCATCCATGGACAAGCAAATGTGAAAGTCAAAGTTTTCTTGGAGTAACCCATGTGCTTTTCAGTGAGAACACAGTGGTCCTTTGCCCTTTGCATATTTGAATCATGTGAGGCCGTTAAAAATACAGGTGCTCAGGCTTCAGCCCAGAACAATTAAATCAGAATATCCGAGGGTAGAAAACCTACCTTGGTATTTTTCTATAGCTTTCCAGGTGATTCCGAGGTAGATAAAATAAAAATCATTTGTTTAACCTGTGACTGTGAGAGCTAACATTTCCAGACTCTTGTCAATATCCTCCTCCTTGCCAAGGAAAGGAGTGTATCTGCGCCAGAAGTCTTAATTATCAGGAGCCCATGTGTAATAGCTTCTGCTGGATAAGTGAATGTAATGTGGCTAGTCCACAGCAGAAGGGGAAGAGACAGGATGAGGGAGAGCTGTTGCTTGTCTGTGTTGACTGACTTGACTTTCTTCCCTTTTATTTTGATAATAATATGGAATACAAAGGAATTGTTACAGAACCAAGAGGTTCATATATGCACTGTGCAATAACAGACCAATACACCAAGACAGCAGAGTTTGCAGCAGAGAAAGGGTTTAATGATCTCAATTCACCTGAGTAAAGAGACAGAAGGAACTCTTAAAATCCATCTCCAAGGAGGTCTAGGCTGGAGTTTTTAAGGGACTTGTGGAGGGCCAAAGGCTGGAAAATTAAGGCCATTGATTGGTCAGGGAAAAGAGTATGAAATCATCAGGATGTGGAAAGTGCTTTCTTTGGTGAGTCAGTGCCTTGTAGGGTCCTTCAGACCAGCTGAGAACAGAAATTTTATCAATATGCAGGAACAAAGAGAAGATCTCAAATGGAAAACTTAGCATTTCATAGTGTTCAAGCTGTTATCTATAGAACATTTAAGGGGAGTTATAATCTAGGGGCTACATGATTCTGAGGCAATAGACAGCAAACAGCTATGAGGAAGTGGGCCAGTGAGCAAGCTGACTTCATGACAATGCTGTATGTGCTGCAAGCTTGGTTTATTTTTGCTTCTCCCCCTCCCTTTTTCCCTGATTGATTTTATCAAGTTTACAGAAATTATTTCAGAACTACATTTATGTACCAGACTTGGTTTTGGGAACTTTACATAAAATATCTCTTTTAATCTTTATAAATGAGTCTTACTCCAATTACGACAAGAAAGCCAAGGAGTTAAGGAGCTTGCTCAAGGGCTAGATATAAGGTATTGTTGGGGTTTGAAACTAGGACTGTTTGATCACAAAAGCCAAGAGTCAGAATACCTCAGTCATGCTTTGGTAAGTTCAGCACCAAAAACATGTAAATGGCACTGGGAAAAGTTCAAGAGGCATTGCCCTGGCAGGCCTCTGCTTCTAACAACTGTGTTGGAAAATGTGCTGGAATCAATGGCATAATTAGGGTGTGACCTTCCCAGGCCTATCTCATCTTCCCAGAGACAGGATTCAGCAACAGGATAACCTAGGGGCTCTGTATATCTTGGCTTCACTGAAGGTTCTTGTCCAATGGACCAGAGACATTGGCAGAAAGGAAAAGTGAAACCAGGAGAAAGAAAAAGAGTGAGGAGTAGAAGGTATCTCTCCATTGACCACTGCAAACTCTGATCACCTTGATATTTGAAGAAATAGCCCTGCTTCCAGTTCAGCATTTGTTGTTTTTATTAACGTTCATGAAATCAAAGCAACACAAATCTTAGAGGAGCTTGTAGGAGATGAAAATCTTCTTCTGCTCATCTTAGTTTCATTGGCTGGGGCCCTGCAATTTAGACTGACAAAATACAGATTAACAAGAGAAATACAGGAGTTTGTTAATGTATGCCCTGTGGACATACATGAGAGTGCTTAGATGAGTAACTCAAATGGGGGGTAAGAACTGGGACCTATGTATCATTTTAACAGAAGAAGAATAACTTTTTAGAGAAATCACAAGGCAAAAGAAAAGGACTTTAAGATTTCAAAGACAGGCCGGGCGCGGTGGCTCAAGCCTGTAATCCCAGCACTTTGGGAGGCCGAGATGGGTGGATCACAAGGTCAGGAGATCAAGACCATCCTGGCTAACACGGTGAAACCCCGTCTCTACTAAAAAATACAAAAATCTAGCCG
>NW_012104288.1:2337510-2358477 GCF_000951045.1 Mandrillus leucophaeus
GATTACAGGTGCACGCCACCATGCCCAGCTAATTTTTTGTATTTTTAGTAGAAATGGCGTTTCACCATGTTGGCAAGGCTAGTCTCAAACTCCTGACCTCAGGTGATCTGCCCGCCTTGGCCTCCAAAGTGCTGGGATTACAGGCATGAGCCACAGCGCCCAGCTGACTATTTCCAATCTCTTAAAAGACATGCTTTGTGGTTACAACCTGGGGACAAAAACAAGTTGTACCTGTGTATAACCACCGTCTTACTCATAGAACCTTAGATGGATTGTACTGTAGTGTTCTAGCTTCAAAGTTATTATTCTAGACACCTGTGACAATAATATAAAGCAAGTTCTGAAATTTTTGATACTTGGTTTTTAGCTCCTATATCTTTTCTAACACCACAGTATTTTTGGAAAGTGCTCTCCAGACTTGATCTGTATCTAACCAACCATATGGAAAATAGAGGAACGTGTACTGCCAGAATATATATGTCTCTATCTGAAACAACTTCCGCACTTTGACACATATTACTAGCCAAGAGATCAGAGAGATGGCAGATAATTACTATACCACAGAGCGATGTTTGCTTGTTTCCGGAGAAGCTGTATTGACTTGTAATTTATGGAGGTAACAATAAGGAATTTCACAGACATATCTGACATATTTTTAAGATGAAAATATTCCATACCAGGATGAAATTTATTTAAAAATCAGTTGCTCTTATTTCTGAATCAAGCGGAACCTCTGAGAAACAGGAGTGAAAGAGCAAAGATGGTTGCTGTCTTTGTCTTTGCCCCTTCAATATCAAAATGGCAACAGGAGTCAGAGTGTCCACAGGGAAGCGGGAAGAGCACTGGGCTGGTGGTCAGGAGACCTGGCTTCCAACATGAACCATGCCCTAGCTGTTGAACGGGCACTGACAGGCGATTTCATCTCTCTTTGCCTCACTTTGCTCGTTGGCTAATGGGAAGTTATAGTAACTGCCCCATCTCACAGGGGTGTTCTGAGAATCCAGTGAGGTGTAAGATTTGGAAAGGATAAAGTACTATACAAATATAAGATTATTAAACTCAGCTGCCTCCTCCCTATTTGCTATGCATACGTTAATTAGTTTTATTATGCTTCCAGATGAAAAATGTTGGCTCAAGTGTGGGGGAATCTGATTACAATGTCAGATTGAGAAAGTCAAATTGGGTTGGTCTGGCTTCTTTCTTTCTTATGCCCCTTTTGGTTGAAGAGAATGACCCTTCCAGAAAGAGGCAGCGTGTACTTTATCCCAGGCCATGTAAGTGCTGCTGCAATAACAAATGGACTGAGTCCATCTGCAGGAGAACGTAGGCCCTTAGGAGATACATTTTCTTAATGGAAATCAATTCATAATCGAAAGTATTTACCATGTGTCGGTACTTAGCAGAGATGAAAGATCGGAAGTCATAGACTTTTGTTTGTTTATCTTTTGAGACAGGGTCTCACTCTGTTGCCCAGGCTGAGTGCAGGGGTGTGATCATGGCTCACTGCAGCCTTGACCTCCTGGGTTCAAGTGATCCTCCCACCTTAGCCTCCTGAGTAGCTGGGACTATAGGTGAATGCCACCACGCTGGCTAATTTTTTATTTTTTGCAGAGATGGGGTTTCACTGTGTTGCCCGGGTTGTTCTCAAACTCCTGGACTCAAGCAGTTGGGCCACCTCAGCCTCCTAAAGTGCTAGGATTATAGGCATGAGCTGCTGCACCTGGCCAGAAGTCATGGTTCTTATCCACAAGATGCTTATGCTTCAGGGTAGAGAGGGACGTAGTGCAAGTATAGAAAGACATGGTGTTGGCTGGGCGTGGTGGCTCACGCCTGTAGTCCCAGCACTTTGGGAGGCCCAGGCAGGCAGATCATCTGAGGTCGGGAGTTTGAGACCAACCTGACCAACATGAAGAAACCCCGCCTCTACTAAAAATACAAAATTAGCTGGGCATGGTGGCACACGCCTGTAATCCCAGCTACTTGGGAGGCTGAGGCAGGAGAATCACTTGAACCCGGGAGGAGGAGGGTGCGGTGAGCCAAGATCGCACCATTACACTCCAGCCTGGGCAACAAGAGTGAAACTCCGTCTGAAAAAAAAAAAAAAGAAAGACATGGTGTTAGGGTGGCTTCTAATACAAATGGGAGTTTTTCTCACTCCTCACTTAGGGACAGGGTCTAGGGATAGGCAGGCTCCAAGATAAGCCAATATCACAGTCCTCTAACCTGCATAGGCACTTCCTTGTATATTAAAGCCATCTGTTGGTAGTTGAAACTCTCTACTTACAGAGTAGTTCTCATGCTTTTGGGTCTCAGTCCCCTTTACACTATTAAATCTTATTGAAGATCCTAAAGACCTTTTATTTTATCTATAAATATTTATATTAGTTATCAAAATGGACATTTAAAATATTTAAGAATAACAATAATAAACCACATTACATTTGAGCATAACAGATGCTTTATGACAAATAACTACATTATCCAAAACAAAATATTAGTGAGAAGAGTGACAATGTTTTACCTTTTTTTTTTTTTTTTGAGATGGAGTCTCGCCCTGTCGCCCAGGCTGGAGTGCAATGGCCAGATCTCGGCTCACTGCAAGCTCCGCCTCCTGGGTTCATGCCATTCTCCTGCCTCAGCCTCCTGAGTAGCTGGGACTACAGACACCCGCCACCATACCTCGCTAATTTTTTTGGTATTTTTAGTATAGACGGGGTTTCACCATGTTAGCCAGGATGGTCTTGATCTCCTGACCTCATGATCTGCCTGCCTTGGCCTCCCAAAGTGCTGGGATTACAGGCGTGAGCCACCACGCCCAGCCTGTTTTACAGTTTTACAAATCTCTGTAATGTCTGGCTTACAGGAAAACAAGTAGATTTTCGTATGTGTTTTTGAATTCAATCTGTCACAATCTGTTGTGTGGTTGAAGTATGTAAAGAAAATCTGGACTTAACCAGATATTCAGTTGGAAAAGGGAGAAGTATTTCATTAGTCTTTTCAGATAATTGAGAATATTCTTCTTTGATACTAAACTGCAGCTCAACAAGAGGTAATTTCTTAAAGGTTAGTTGCAATGCAGAATCTGAGAACATACTAATGACTCTTTTGTCCTCTGTACATTAAAATCCATTTGGCTTATCTTGCCCTTTAAATGGATGTTTTATCCGTATGTGATTTTGTAATATCATGCATTGGTCATTTGGAAAATACTGGATTGCTGAGTTATGCAACTTTTCCAAATATTGACACAGTTTGTTACATGATATCAAAAAATTACAATTGTTAATATTACCATCCATCTCATCAGAAAAGTCTATAAGTATGTAGAAGCTGTCACAGTCATAGTGGTGGATATAAGTTTTCCAAAATTCTAATTTTTGTTTAACAGCTCAAATTTTTATTGTTGCCAGTAAATACTGCCAGTTTTCCTTGAAGTGACAGGCTCGCTTGGTTTGGTACTGTGAAAATGTCCACCAACTGGTTTGTCTGTCAGTCATACTTTCAAGTATAAAGATGGTGCCCCATGAAGAAAGCAGCTGGTTCAGCTCACAACTCAGTTATAGAAATACTTTTCCTTGAGACAACCTCAAGATAGCAGAAATGCTTTCTGTGCACTTTTTGTTTTGACACAAAGCTTATTAAAATAATGAGTGAAGGTTGAGATTTAATGAAATTGCTGTTTTTTATTGACTCAACAAGGAGATTTTTATTGAAACTGGCCTTTTCTTCTTACTGTGAGTGCATGGCGGGGAAGAAGATGACCATCAGTTTTACCCATCAGTGCTTCTACAAATGTCAAAAACAGTGAAAAAGGCAAATGATGTGTTAGTATTATTATGACAACAATTTTGACCTCACGGACCACCCAAAAGGGTCTCAGGGACCTGCAAGGGTCTGTGGGCCACACTTTGAGGACTCCTGACTTAGAGGATTTGACCTCCCTCAGGTGATTTGCCGCAGTCTTGCAGTCATTATTCTCTCTCAGGTCTTTCAATGCTGAACATGGGAGAGACCGAGGCATCAGGGTGGCTGGAAAAGTTGGGATCCTTCAGCGCAAGGCACCAGATACTGAGCGATCTGTAAGAGAAAATAGAACGGGCCTTGCAAACTTATGTCTCTAGTTTAAAGGTGAAGGTTACTGGGGCTACCTGATTTCTCTATCTCTTCTGGAATGTTCAGCGGTTATCACTGTGTTCTGCATGTGGGAAAGGGATTATTTTATCTTTCCTTCTCCCTTTCCTTTGTATACGCCTGGTTCAGAATAATCAGTTTTTGAGCCATGAGTGAAGATTTGTTATCTGAGAACTGTGACATAAAGAAACTCTCTAGATATCTCCTTGTCTTCCCTTAAGTTACCTGCAGTCCCCAGTGGGGCAGGGTATTTCAAGGGGAATCCTGGTACAATAACTAACAGTGAGCATCGGTCTATTTAATTTCTTAAAGACTAGTGCCAAAGTTCAGAGGAAGGAGCCTCCCTGGCAGCCAGGGCCCTCCCTGGAGGAGGTGTTCTGTAGCTGAACATGAAAGAGGACTGGGTGAGGGACAGCCTGGCTGGGAGACTGGCTGGGCATATACTTGGCTGGCAATGAGTTGTTAACTGCCATGTTGTCTTCACAGGGGCAGCTGAGGTCATAAAAAAGGAAGAGAAAGGCTTTTGCCAAGTAGGAGGCACGTAGGTCCCTTGCCTTCTTTGAAGAGTTTGTATACCAGCTGTCACATTTACTAGCTCTGTAACCTTGGGTAACTTTCTCCATCATTTTGTGTCACAATTTTTTTGTCTATACGATGGGAATTATGTTTACCTTATAGAGTTGTAAGGATTAAATGTGTTAGCACATGTAACAAGAATGTTTAGGAGCAGTGCTGGCATGGAGTAAGTAGTCAATGAAATATAAATATTACTATTATTGTTATTTTTATTATTATATCACTTCATTGAATCCTCTCAGAAGCCAAAGTAACAGAGGTGATTACCTCTGTTAAGGCATAATTTTCAGAAAGATAAAATCATGAGTCTTATTCAAATATAAAGTGAATATACATCAAAGATTTTATTTACCTCATTAATGAAAGAACCATTAAGATGTTAATGGTAGATCAGAGAGCATTTGAAAGGTGTGATAGTTTGTAGGCAATGTTGAGATGAGATTGCTGGGTAAGACACAAAATTGAGTAATGTTCAGTAAGCCCTAAACCATCATCTTTGTGGTTATATCTGTCACCAGATAAAAATTATTTGCATTTCTACTGGACAAAAATGTACAATTTAAACTCTACCCCTACAGAGTTGAAAGATATCCCAGACAATAGAAAAACAAGCTCAGTAACACACTGAAAGAACTCCTGGCAATCCCTTCTGCTTATTTTGAAATTCTGGATACATTTTCTGAGAACACCAAACTATGTATGGGGAAACTGAGTCTCAAAAATAAATAAATAGTGCAAACCTACATGGCTAGAAATGACAGAGCCAGAATTCCAACACCTATATATCCATGTTTTTTTCACTAAATTAGTTACTTCCACTCAAGTAAAACTCACTCTTTAAGGAGATCACTAGAAAGTGGAGACATGAAACTTCAAATCTTCTCTGAGGGAGGTGGGAGGGAACAAAACCAAAGAGCAAAACTTCAGGATTCTCAGGACACAACAGTGTTGCCAATCTGCCCACCGTTAGCAAAAGCGTGTTTTCTCTTCCCTCCTGCTTTTTAAAATTTACCATGAGATGAAATAAATTTTAGGGCACTGCGATGGACAAGTATGTGTGATATCACTTATAGGTTCAATTGTCCTGGATTGGAAGACAGTAAGTTTGTTACTAATTTAATAACTCAATATAAACTTCTGCTTACACTCAATACAATTACTTTCAAATGGGAGTGAAATATTTTCTTGTATTTAGATAAAAGATTTTCTAATATTTATGAGTGTCCCTTTCCTGAGTTATTCTTAGCAAGAATAAAATTTAACTTTTTAACATAAGTTTGAAGTAGAGGCAGTTGGTTGCTTTGAATTCTCTTTTAACTTTGTCAGAATTTGTCAAAACATGATATAAAGCAAAAGGCATGGAGTAGGTGAACCAGACTACGTTTATTTATAAGCAGAAACTTGAGCCAAATGCAGCAGTAAATGAAAAACTAGAACAAATCACATGAATTGGTTTTTAAATATAAAGCAAAACAAGTAGGATTTTAAAAACTCCCCAAAGTAATGAACCGGTTTAAACTAGATCTGAATAATATCGGGATGAAAAACTTTTCATCTTAGTAATTGGTGCCAGAAAACATCTTAAAAAGAGCATTGTCTTAATTTAGGGAAAACTTTGTAATCCACTTAGGGGAGGAAGATAAGGCCCTGTTAATGTGTACTGAAGGAATGTAATCTTCACATGACCTTGGAGGGGAGGAAAAATAACTCTCTACCCTTCTGAGTTCTTAGCTGGGACAGACTGCTGCAGCAAAAGACAGATTAACAAGAGAAGACAATCAGAAGTGTATTAACATATATATTTCATATACACATGGGAGATACCTGGGGAATTAGTAATTCTCAAAGAGGTGGCTTAGACCTCTGGCTTATATGGCACCTTCAACAAAGAATAGTATGTTTTTTTCTCTGTTGCTTTGTTTTGAGACAGAGTTTCACTCTTTTGTCCTGGCTGAAGTGCAGTGGTGCGATCTAGGCTCACTGCAACGTCCGCCTCCTGGGTTCACGCCATTCTCCTCCCTCATCCTCCTGAGTAACTGGGACCACAGGCGCCCACCACCATGCCCGGCTAATTTTTTTGTATTTTTTGTAGAGACGGGGTTTCACTGTGTTAGCCAGGATGGTCTTGATCTCCTGACCTCATGATCTGCCTGCCTCAGCCTCCCAAAGTGCTGGGATTACAGGCTTCAGCCACCGCACCCTAAGAACAGTATGTTTTTAGAGAAGTGTTAAGACGAAGGAAAAAGACTTTGAGTCTCCAGGGGCAGCAGATTGTGGGAAGGCGCATATGTGGGAGTTAACCAAGTTTGTCATGCAGATTCCTCTGGTGCTGTACACAGGCTGAAAAGGGTCTAATGTTGAATCAATGGTCAACTTTTCTGCTTCCTGGTATTGAGGGAGGTGGACGACTTTCCTTCGTAAATTTATGTCCTCCTTTTAGGCAAATACAAGAGGACAGAGAGCTTTTCCTATATCTACTTCTTCCCAATTGCCTTCAACTCAAAATAATCTTTATGCCAAAGAGGCATATTTTGAGATGGTATATTCTTGTCTCCTATAGTAGATGTTTGTGTGTTGAAGTGGGTGAGGCTGGACCATGTTAGAGGAGGTTGGAGCCTGTGGAACGGGGTAGGGCAAGAGGCCTTGCTAGTGGAAGAGTGAGCAAGCCTTTTTATTTTATTAAAAAAAAATTTTAAATTTCATTAGCTTTAGGGGTACAAGTGGTTTTTGGTTACATGGATGAATCGTACAGTGGTGAAATCTGGGATTTTAGTGTATTGTCACATGTGCAGTGTACCTTTTACTTCAATAGGTAGTTTTTCATCTCTTACTCCTCTCCCACCCTCCTGGCAAGCCCTTTGAGAACAGGGATCTTTCAAACCCACTCTAAAATTGTTTATTGTTTACTTCGCCACATTGCAAACCCTTCTGATTCCTTAGGCTGCTAATGACTTGGGAGAGTAGTGTTTTTCATTTTGTTTTGGGTGGTGGTGGCAAAGTTGCTAGAGAAATTCAAGGGAAAATGATTAATTCTATGAGTCATTCCAAGAGAACAACTTGAGAGGGAGGCCCATGAGAGGCAGAGAGTCTCCAAGGAACATACGTTTAGAGCTGGTAGTGACATTAGCAGTGCTGACCCCTGGAGGGTGGGATGTGTGGGACAAGGACCTGAACTTAAAATTTTTAAATAACAACAGGATGATGTTCCCTGGCATGTGACTTACACAATGAATAAAACAAAGACAGGACATTTAAAGATTCTTTGGACCAGACTCCATTTCCCCGATTTCCATCACCTGCTGGCCCATCAAGGACTGGGTTGATGAAGCTTTTGCTAAGAGGCTTCAACTCTGATCTGAGTTGTCTGTAATTAGGTGTTGCTTGAATTTGATTTCCTAGAAGATGGTAACTCTGGACTAATGACTACAAATCTGTTATGGCTTAGTGCTTCTCTTTCTGTTATTAAGTAATTATGATAATATTACTTAATAATAATTAATATTAATAATATTAAATAATTATGGTAGAGCAGTGCACATATAGAGACTGTTCTAGATGCAAGAGAACATGCCTCCTGCCCTGTGAACCTGCAAAAGGGAGGCCACGGCTATAACCAAGGAAGGCTCAGACTGATGGGCCGCACAACCACTGGAAAGACCATCAGGAGAAAATCTGGTGTGTGGAGGGGGTTAAATTCATTGAAGATCTGTCCTCCCTCAAGGAACCTTAAGGTTCTGGTTGAGAAATCAGCTTTCTTTCTGGTCAGATAGCACTCTTTTCTAATTCTCAGTATAAATTGCTCTTTTCCCCTTCTTGTAGCTTGTGGTTGAAAACCTGTAATTAATTTATAGAAATATATTTCCTGCAATTATAAGAGCAATTGCTCAGTGGAGGTGGGCAAAAAAACGTGGCTGTGCTGTGCTTGGAAGTGAGGTATATTTTGCGAGTAAGTTATTAATCAAGCACGGAAGTGAATGATTTCCTTGTAATATCCACTATCCTAGCTTTTCTGAGTCTTTATCCTCAAGATCCCAAGGCATTCTCAGAGGTTGCCCCTGTGCCCAGAGAAATGGAAGGAGAAAAGCAGACCCCACCACCACTCCACTCGCTCTGACTTTGCAATTCCTTGGACCATTGAGCTGCTTTGTGCCAGGGTTATTTCAGCTGGAGAATCACCCTGACATTCCTGAACTGAAGGTGAGCCTGGTGCTCCCCAAACTTGTGCCTCAGGGGTTTAGTGAACACCCCACTGACCTCCAAATTTCTCTTTACTTAGCTTCTGATTCTTTCCAGCCTCGCGGGCCTGGCGTGCCTTCAGGCAGCAGAAACACTGCCCTTCGCCTGTCTGTGCAGCAGCAGAGGGGCTGAAAGGCTGCATTTTCCTCTCTGCCCTCCCTGTGAAGCGGGCCTAGCTGAATTTTAACATTTTAACCCGCTTCTTTCTTTGCGTCTGATCTTTTTTTTTTTTTTTTTACTGTGTGTCAGGCCAACATCGTCTATTGTCTCTTTCCTTTAGGATCTATCTAAAGGTTTTTTTTCTAACATACACCATTTGATTTTGTCCCGTGGGGTCCCTACTGTGAGAGATACGCCAACAGTCCATTCATTCTGGGGGCATTGAAAGTGTCCGTTTCTCTGACAGATTCTGCTTGCTTTTCCCTCTGAGCAGCCACTTCCTGGAAGAAAGCACCTTCTGCCAGAGTCACATTCACTCAGGCCCAGCCGACGAGTGGCTGTCCTCAGGCGGCCCCTAGAGGCACACCTCGGCACCAGGGCTGAGCCCCAGTGGCTAAACCCACACGTGTTCCCTCATGCACGGCACAGGAATCTGTCACCTGGAAATGCTCCAGCAGCACTTGAGGTTTTCTATACTACGTGCGTGTGTTAGTTTCCTCTTACTGACATAACAAATGACCACAGACTTGCCTTCGAACAACAGAAGTTTATTGTTTTGTGGTTCATTAGCTCAGAAGTCCAAAGTCAATTTTACTCGGCTAAAGTCAAGGTATTGGCAGGGCTAGTTCCTTCTGAAGGCTCTAGGGGTAAATGTTTCCTTTCCCTTTCTGGGTTCTGGAGATTGCCTTGATAGTTCCTGGTTCATGGCCCCTTCTTTACATTGTTCCAATCTCTTGCTTCTGTTGTGCCTGCTCCTACTTCAATGTCAAATCTCCCTCTGACTCTCTATTGGGGTGACATCTGGGGCCCACAGAATAATCCAGGATATTCTCCCTACCGCAATATCCTTAATAACACCTGTACATTCCCTTTGAGGATGTGGACATCTTTGAGGGCTGTTATTCAGCCTAGTATATCATGTTTGAAAGTAAGGACAGTGACACTTCTCTTTTGAGCTTGCCCAGTCTGGCCGTTAAGAACCTCTCTTTCTTCTAAAAGAAATTCCTCCCCTCAGCTTCCTCCCCACATCTTCGTTAATTTGTTCTTGCTTCACACTGCTCTATTGTGACTACAAAATTCCAGTTCTGTGCGTCAATGGACAAACTTTATCCCCTAGATGGGTTAGGCTGGGCAACGGCCATTTACATTTTTCTATAACATAACTGTTGCTACAGTTCAAACTCAAGCAAAAAACAAAAACAAAAAAACAACCATTTGTTTTCTGACTAGTGTTCAGTTCTCCCAACATTTCTCACTGGAGATTTGCTAGCGCTTGCCCTGGCCTGCACAGGCTTCAGTTCCGATTGGGGGAAAAGCCTGTTAGGGGTGGAGAATGGTACAAGAAAACTGCTCATCCAGTATTGCTGACGTTGGTGACAGCATTTGTGGTAGTGCCAATTTGCACCATGTTGCAATTTTCTCCAGTAGGGCTTAGTTGCTTGGGTGTAGATAACAAGGAGATAGAGAGCAGCATTGATCAGGGTTGTGGTTTTGCCAAGCGGGTGGGGTAGAAGGACAAAGAAAAAGGACAATTGATTTGCTAGGGGGAGTATTGTTTTACCCTGGCTGGGTAGAAACATTTATATAATAAATTTATATAATGGCTGCATGATAATAAAAACTTTATATTTGATTTCTCACAGAAGCTATCTGATAGGGTTGCTATCTTCATTTTAGACAGGGGGAAGTGAGATGCAGAGAGGTTAAATAACTTGTTCCAAGCCACGTAGCTAGTAAGTGGCAGACTTAGATGCAACCCCAGGGAGTTTGGTTACAAGAAATTTTTTCCTCACCCTTCTGCTGTGCTGTAAGGGCAGGAGTTAGGTCAATGGACTGGAAAGAAAAAGAAGTCTCCAGGGACAAGCATCTGTAAAATCCAGGACATTTTAGGGAGCATGGACATGGAGTGGGCTGAAGATTTGATATGAGGCTTGGAGTATTTCGGGATTATGACAAATTCTAGAAGGCAGTTGTGGATGTGGGTAGCTGAAATGAAAGGAATTAAAGGTCATTGAAATTCAGGGGTCAGGAAAGTCTGAGGCCAGGTGTTGGCTGTGACACAGAGCACTGAGGTCATCTATAATAGAAGAGTGGAAGGACTTGGGGTAGAGAGGAAGAGAGGAAACCAGATGCCAGAGTCTGGCAAATGAAGGGGAAGAACTAGAGGTCAGTAGGCAATGATGAGCAGGAGAAGATGACACTTCAAAGAAGGAGGACATGTTATAAACGTAGTTGGAAATATCATTGATGAGCAAGAACAGTGTAATACCTCCATTTGATTCTGAAGTTACCTGGGGCATAGGAGAAGGAGCAGCCTCTCAGGAAGATGCTACAAGTAGAACTGAATTTTAAATTTTAATTAATTTAAATTTTAAAATGGATACTGATTTGGTTATTGGAAAATGTTTAAGCATTTTTAGAACAACTGTGTGTTGGAATTTACTTTTCGATTGTAAAGTTTATGAAACCTAGATACCACCCAAGGACTTCCAATGAAAATATAAGCATTCAAATTGAGATGTGCTAGCAGTGTATAATATACACTGGATTCCAAAGACGTAGTAGAAAAAAAGAAGGTAAAATATTTCATTAGTAATTTTTTTGTCTTGATTACATGTTGATGTTTGAGTATATTGAGTTTGAGAAGACATTATTAAAGTTACTCTTATCCATTTCTTTTTACTTTTTAAATGTGACTACTAGAAAATTTAAACTTACAGATGGGGCTTATATCATATTTCTATTGGGTAGTGCTATTGAGACCAAGGAAGACAGTGATGGGCAATGTACTGGAACTGGCCGCCTTGATGTCTGAAGTGGAACTTCGTGTCATCATGAGGAAGAGAGAGCCCATGCACGCTGCAGCAGTGTCTATGATGGCGGTGTTTCAGGTGTCATGAAGTCTAGACATAGTGGCAGATGCATAATGGAGTAGCTGGAATCAGGAAAAGTTATGCACATTTTGTTTACGGGAGTCATTCATATATGCTAATTGCCCATCTTCTAAGTAGAGAAGTATTTGAGAAAACTACTGGAAACAAAACTAAAGGAGTGACTCAGAGAATTGGGGAGAGGAAGGATCCAACTTATGAAGGAAGAGGAAGGAGAGAGTAGCAGAGTGTGTGAGGGTTTTAGGTGTGCTTAGGTATGTCAAAGTCCTTTGTACCAATCTTGGAAGATGCCAAAGTTTGAAAAGACAGACAATACTGTCAAAAGATTAGAGAAAGTCATTAGTAGGCTAGATAATCACACAAAGGGTAAGAACATAGACTATTAAAGACGAGAGCTAGAAGCATCCTTTCAGCTCTGGAAAAAGCATTACTCTTAAAAATGAGAATAGAAATTCTTGGCTTCTGCTAAGTGAAACAATTCTTATCATGGATAGCCTCTAGAGGTAGCATAGACCTCACCTTTTCTAACAGTATTTCCCTCTGGATAGATAGCAGTGTTGGTAGGAACTTTGAAGATCAGCTTGTGTATATGAATCTCAAGATAAATTGCTCTGATGCATCCGTGAGTATATATGCATGCATCTCACTCTCACCTATCTCCCATCTCCTGCCATCTTCCACTTCATGGCATAACACTGACATAATGAAGATTTATCAGTTTATTGCCCTCCCTGTGCAGCCAAATGCCTAACAGTAGGCCACCAAAAGACAGTGGCTATCATGGAGGCTCAAAGGTGGCTTATTTTATATCGTCATTCCCAAGGGATGATGCCAGGATGCCCTGAGGTGAACCGTGTTAGCTTTGGGATTTTGTGGCCTTAAGTTCCCTGTTCTGCTCCCCAATCAACCTTTATCTTTCTCTGGAGGAATGCTTTTGGGTATTGAGACAAAATAATTTGCTTTATGTGGCCGTGCTATTTGTCAACATCATCTAGTAGCATTAAACACAATGCTCTATTCTTCCTGCTTTCAAAAAGAGGGCTTCTAGGATTCACCTCAATCAGCTGCTCAAAAGAGAGGGTTTCCGTCTTGTTGGTGGTTGGAGTCAGGTGAAGATGTTTCTGGTCATGCCATCCCTTCGCCATGCCTATCAACTCAGTATGACATGAGAACTCCCTCCCAGCTGCTCTTGCAGATGCAAATGCCCGCCCCCCCACACCTGGCCCCAAGATAGTGCTGAACAGGAAGAAGAGAGGCAGAAGGAACAAAGGCCATGAGATCGGAGTCCCAAACCTTATCTATTTATAAGCATCTCTGTGGACTGCATCAGCTCTCTGACTGCCCCATTCTTTGGCACCTCATTATGTGGAATCAGAAGACACAGAACCCCAGGGGAAAATTGCTTTGAGATAACCTCCTTTGGCAATGACTTTGGTTCAGGCAGAGCTTAGCTTCTACATTATGAGTCTGTCTTAGTACATTTTTAGGCTACAAACAAATTTCCCTTGATAGTCAAAGAAAATTGAGGAACAGAGACTTTCTAAAGCCCTATTGATTAGTGTACATTTCTTTTTAAAAATTTTCAGCTCTTTAGTGTATATTAAAGTGATTCATCCTAGTGCAGGTTGAGGGGGGACTAAGCTTTCTACATTTACTCTGTGTCCTGGGAACTTGTCTCTAATAGATCTGCACAGGGAAAAGGAACAGGACCAAGCACAGTGCTGGCAGACTGGCAGGCTTGAGACGCAGCCACCACTTAAAGTTGACTGCCATGTAAGTGCTCTTTCCAACCCAGTGACAATATACATGGAAGAGGTTGAGAAAGATTTCTTTTGGCTCATCTGTTGACTCCCAAGGAGATTCACTAGATAGTTCCAAAGGAATTTATCCTGTTCTAAAAATTCTCCTGAAAGGAACCCTCAAGGCTTCCTTGATTAGTTCATATTCAGCCTGTCAGGGAATTCTCTATGTGCTACTTTGCCTGAATTCTGTATGTGCTATTTTCTGTCTGTTTCCTCCAGCTTCGGCTTCAGTGATGTAAGTTTCCTGAAGGTAACACTTGGTAAAGGAAAGTGAGTTTTAAATGACTTATGTTTTCAAAAAGCCAAGGATGAGATTTTTTTCTGTGATGTGGGAGGAAACTTCATTCTCCCCCATCATCTACATATTCTGTATCTTTTATATTTATATTGAGGTAAAGCCTATGTTAAAAGTCTTGAACTGAAGACGTATTGCTCTGATACATATGTGGATATATATGTGTCATGGATATGTATGTATGCATCTCTCTCTCACCTGTCTCCCATCTTCCACCATATTCTACCTTCATGTCTTCTTTTCCCAAGAGCCTTTGCTTAAATTTTATACAAAGAAATGTAAGAGTGAGCTAACTGTATCAGTATCTTGGCATTGTTGGGTTGGAATTACCATAAAGCTTGATACAGAAACATTTAACTCCAAAGATATCTTACTAATAACCCTATAATCATTCTTTAAATAAACCTGAGCAATGTATTTTTTAAAAAGTATTGCTTAGAAAGATAAGTGATTTTATCTTTCAGATTTGAAACTTTGGTGGAACTGTACTCTATTTTGAGAAACTTGAAACTATCCTCTTCAGCTGAAGTTTATGGTCTCGCCTGACACAGACCATGTATTAAAACCCCAAAACCCTCTGGGCATGTCCTGACTTTATAGCCTTGTGAGGTAGCGTGTTTGGCAGAAAATAATGTCCTACACTAGGGGCTGGGATGATAGAATGAAAGATAAATAGAATTTAGAGATTTACACAGTCAAGGACTATTTAGTGGAAAGGATAAAGCAAAAATAAATGAAGTCATATGGGGATAGTTTTGAAGTGGTTCAAAAATTGTCACTAGAACTTTGTATTCTTCCCTTTCAGTATTTTGTCTCCCAAATAGCCATTCTACTGCATTAGCCTTTTGTGTGACAAGTTGTCCATGCCCTTGATAATTTGTTTCTATCAGAACGTATCTGTCTTCTGTCTCATTCCATTATGGCCGGTTCTCTGCCATGGAGTTGATGAATTGAGTGGAACAGAGGCATTCTTCACTGATAATGTCTTACTATATCATCTCATCCATAACATATTTGCATTTTAATAGTTGCCTTCAGGGACATAATCTGAAGAAGTTAATAATGGTGAGAAAATGAAGGCATTATGCCTGTGCAAGGGTTTTACCTGCATGAGAACCTGCTCCAGAACTCTCCAGATGAACTGACAAGACAGCTTCCTCCTCTACCAAAGCTCAACATCAACCCTAGTTATAAACAGCCCTTGCAAACTGACAGGCCAAAATATTGGAGAAAACCAGGGCTTTACCTGAACTGTGGAGGACCCATATTTGGGAAGAAGAGAAAAAAGGCATGATGACAATGAAAAATGTCTAGAAGCGCCTGATCCAAAGCACTAGCCACATTTTCATCATTGCATAGTTTTATTGAACAGTGCCCCTCTAGAAAGTGAGGAGGGCCTTGCTGAAAGGAAGTGATCCTTTCTAAGAAACTGGTTCTGTGTGTGCCAAGATCACCCTCATTCGCTAGTAGGCATAATGATTGTGGTCCTTAATGTGAGTGGTAAAAAGGTACATACATCATTATGATAGATCTTTATTCGAATTAGTTCTCATGAAGGGAGACTGTGGCTTATGCAGAATTAGTAATAATAATGGATAATAATAAAAATGGATAGCTTTTATTACACATCTAAGGACTTAACATACATTCTGTCTAATGCAATGACTCTTCAAAGTAAGTATATTAGTTGTAGTCTACATTTTGCAGACAAGGAAACTGAGTTTTATGGAATATAAAGTGTCTTGCTTATTCATGAACAGAGTAGAAGCTGCTCAGTGAGTTCTTGGAAACAACTGCCCAGCCAGGGCCCTCTTTTGTGCATTTGGTTGTATCAAAGTTGGTTCAAATCAAGACATTTGGATGAGCTAACCTGGTCTCTTGAACGAATGTCTTTTAACATCCTTTCCCAAATTGTGGTCCAGGAATACAGTGTTAGATGACAAAGGATTCTAAGATTAAACAGGTTTGGCAAATGTTAGGTTAAGAAAATTTAAACAAGCTTATTTATTGCAGAACGTCTCAGAGCCTTCAACATATTATTACTCATTGTGAATCTCCAAGAAGGGATATGATAGGTAGATATTTTGCAGCTTACTTGACCACAGAAGACTTTTGCAGCAGTTTCTTGAGGATAAGTGTTCTACAGGACACTCTCTGAGAAGTGAGGCTCCATGTAAATGGCCACTCAGAGTGTAGAACTCTAACTGGAGGAAGTGCTTTTCTGTTGCTGGCAATCTCAGAATTTCTTGGCATACATTATGTGCTCAATAATTATTTTAGAATAAATCTTCACTGAATGAAATAATCTAGAGTTTAGGCCTCTTCCGTGCTAGACCCAGGAATCAGGACTAGTTTCTCATCTTGTGAGAGGGTACTGGGCCCCATGTGTGGTGGGGGAGGTGCTGTGTGTGTGTGTATGTGTATGTGTGAGTGCATGTGTGCACATGCATTCTCTTAGCTTATCCATAAATGGAAATTCTTTTTTTTAACTTTGATATTCATTACTAATAATCATATCAATAATATATTTCCATGAGTATCTCAAAATCATTAATTTTATTTATGGAATAATACTTAGAAGATTTCATGGCCAGATACAATGTTGAGTTTGATGTTTGTAACAGGAGCTGAGTCAGCAATGCTCCCACAGTCAAGTGGGTCAGTCCTGCCTAAGGGCCTGTGAAATAAGTGGGCCTCTCTATCACTTAGCATGCAGCCCTCACACAGTGAGCCTCTGCTGGGCTCTCGGCACCATTTGAGGTAGCTTTCCTCTTCCCCACTGGCTTGATGGAGCAGAGAGGCAGTAAAATAATACAACAACCCAAACCACACACAGCAGAGTGTGGCCGGTGTCTCTGTCTTGTATAAGCTGATGGTCTCTCACACTGGTCCTTAGGCTGGGAAGATAGCAGGTGCAACCCAAGTTTTCATGCTCAAGGCATCCCCTAGAAAAGTCTGGTTCCTTCCATCAAATCTAGCCTCATCACACGGCTCATTTCTATTCATGGCAGGTGTTGTTCTCTTCTACAGAATCCCATCTGAGTGTAATGAGCCCACTGGGCTGGCCATGTAATTCTTTCTCCAGCTGAACACAGTGATGATCGAGTTCTTGTGGGTAGTAATGTTTCCTCATTCTACTCTGGAACCAGTCAACAGGAACTGAAGATGCTGTAGTGTGTCATTCAATGGATAAGAGCTGAACAAATAGACCTCTGGCAGGGAACTCCATTGATTCATCTTTATCAGGAGTCAAAATGCAATCAGGTAAATTGGCCAATGGAAATTTGTGTATGTGTGCATCAAAAACATGCACATGCATGTTCACAGTAGCATTATTTGTTGTAGCCCCAAACTCAAAATATCTCAAATCTGTCTTAACAGTCTGATGGATAAGTTGTGGTATATTTACACAATGGAATATTACACAGCAGAGACTGAGCAAACTAAAACCACAGCAACAACATGGATCTTCTCACAGACATAAAGTGGAGCACAAGTAGCTGGACACAAAAGGAGTGAAATACTCTAGGATTTCATTTATATTTCATCTCAAAAACAGGCAAAACTAATCTCTGGTGTTCAAAGCCACCTTTGGAGAATGACTGAGAAGAGGACACAAGGAACTCTTCTGGGATGTTGGTGTTATTATTTCATTTCTTGACCTGATGGTGGTTTCATGAGTAAGTTTACTCCATACAAATTCATTAGGCCAGGTGCAATGGCTCACACCAGTAATCCCAGCAATTTGGAAGGCTGAGACAGGAGGATGACTTGAGACCAGGTGTTTGAGACCAGCCTGGCCAACATAGTGAGACTCTGTGTTCACAAAAAGTAAAAAAAAAAAAAAATAATAATAATAGCTGGAAGTGGTGGTGCACACCTGTAGTCCCAGCTACATGGGAGGATCAGCCTGGGAGGTTGACGCTGCAGTGAGCCGAGATCATGCCACTACGCTCTAGCCCAGGTGGCAGAGTGAGACCCTGTCTCTAAAATAATAAATAATAAAATTTATTGAACTGTAGACTTGTGTACTTTTCTGTATGTGTGTTATACTCCAATAAAAATTTACCTAAATAATGTAAAAAATATAATAACGTTTCATAAGTGGTCTGTTTCTGTCTTTTAGAGGATTTGTTCCTGAAATACAGGAAGAGAGGGATGGGAGAGTATGATGAGGTCAGTTCCTTCTTCCCAACTCTTCCACTGGGAGGAGTGAATGAGAGTATGGGGTATGTCATTCTGGGGAGATCCCTCCATATGAGTATTGGGGGTATACATTTTTCCTAACAGTGTAGATTCCAACTTTATCTGATTCCAAAACACTTTAACCAAAGGAATGGTTCAAATGTCACATTTCAGACCAGTGGAGTACATATTTTAAGATCTTGGCTTTTGGGGGAATTCTTGTCTTCCAGATAGGTCCCTACTCCCTAGAGACATGCGGTCAGGGATCATAGAGATTCAAGAGTTTGTTGTTAATGGTTTGTTGTTGCATATCCATTAACAGATGAATTGTATGCTGATTTCACGGGAAGTGGGAAAACCTAAGTAATTTTTGGTTAATGAGGATTTAAGCTGGGTAGTTGGTTTCTAGTCTGTATATACTGATGAATACTTTCATTAAACTGATCATTTTTATGGAAAGGGTGTATTTATTAGGTAATGGAAAATTTCCACAAATATAATGAGTTTTTTTTTTTTGCTAGAAACACTAATGAGAGAATAAAAAAACTCTCTGAGTTTCTTTCATTACTGTGCCACCAAAGAGACAGGAATAGCTTAAAATAACCAGAACTTACATTTAAAATCACAAATTCAGCACTCAGCCTTGTCAAAACCCTCAAATGCACAGGCTTGACTGTCTAAGGCAACTCAGCGTTAGCTTTATCAAGAGTGGATTCCTAGGACATGCCTAATTTGCGAGAAATCTTTGAGTTCAGAGAACTTGCTTAGTTGAAGTTTCATTATGCATGAAGTTGTTCATGTCTGGTTCCAATGTTGAAATTCTGCAATTTGCCAGCTGTGAATTGAGAAAAAAATGCCTGAGAGTTTTAAATGGGAAGACCAAGGCTAGGTCACCTTTTAAGAACTTTTTAAACTTTGAAGTATCAAGCAAAGAGACTGTAGAAATGTATTCATAATGAAGGGATGACATATGTACCTAAGCAGTTTTTAATAGGATGGTTCTAGCAAAATTCGATGCAAATTTTGTTTTTAGATCTATACCTCCTATAACGTCTCTCTACTTTTTTTTACTTTCTCTGGACCCCAACCCCAACACAGCATTGCTCTAGGCTTGCCCTGTCTTGAACATATGTGTTCTTTGTTCACTTGCTCGTTCTTCAATTCATTCACACACCCATTTATCCATATACCAAATATTAATATATAGATTTAGCACATACTATATTAGTAGAATAGAATCAGTCTTAAGCAAAATATGTTGTTCATTTTGAGCCTTCTAGAGATGATGTCCACCCTTTTGTACTTTCATTTGTTAGTGATTATTAAAAAAATTCTATGTTAGTTGATTGAAAAGAATACATTGGCAGGCTGATGGGGCACCTCTCAGTCAACATCTGGTGCTTTAGATTTGATTGTGCCGAGAGATTTTTCTTTTCCTCTTCTTTTGTTGTCTGATGTATTGTGCAAAAAAAGTATATTTCTGCCATCAATTAAGCCATCAACTATGTACTTGCCAAAATGGCCTTCTCGGGACAGCTCAATTAACTACTTAGAGCCATTCCTCTTTATTGAGGGAGCTGTGTGGTGGCCTAGTCTTTGTAGCTGAGTGAAGGTCTCCATGATTTTGCCTTCATCTCTCATCCATGGTTAAGGCATGAGCAGAAAATGAGTCAGAAAGAAAGTCACATATGATGACAGGAAAGCAAGATTGGATAACAGGAAGCCCCAACAATCCACAGCCATGGAGTGGTGCACTCCAAGTGGACTTTAAGCCAGTGGTCCCCAGCCTTTTTGGCCCCAAGGACCAGTTTTGTGGAAGACAGTTTTTCCACAGACCTGGGTGGGGTATGGTTTTATGATGAAACTGTTCCATCTCAAATCATCAGGCAATAGATTCTCATAAGGAGAATGCAACCTAGATCCCTCCCATGTATAGCTCACAATAAGATTCGTGCCCCTATGAGAATCGAATGCCACTGTTCATCTGACAGGAGGCAGAGCTCACGCAGTAATGCTCACTGGCCCACTGCTCACTTCCTGCTTTGTAACCTGGTTCCTAATGGGCCATGGCTGTGGCCCGGAGATTGGAGATCCCTGCTTTAAGTTCTCCACTACTTTCAGGTTTCAGAAGCTGAGAAGGTCTAACATCACTCTGGGGACTGTGACTCCATCACTCTAGCAGTTCTAGCAGTTAAGTGTTCAGGGACCGGGTGACTTCCAGATGCTGCTTCTGATCAGAACATTTCAGAAAAAAGGATAAAATGATGTCAGGGGGACCATCTTAGCTTTCTGGACCCCATCCTATCCAGCTGCAAATGGAGCAGCTTTTCTTTTTGAGTAGCTCTAGAAAATGAAGGAGAATATTTTGCCTTTCGAAATTTCCTTCTTTTTCCTTTCCAAAAAATTTAAAAAACATTTCACAAATAAAGATTGAAGGGCAAGGTATACGGCATGATGATTTGACACATGTGTACATTGTGTAATGATTTATCCCATCAAATTAATACATCCATTGCCACCCATCCTATAGAACCATTCTATACTCAGAACTTGTCATCTTATAACTTAACATTTTTTTCTCTTTTGAATTATCTGGTATCTTACCTATGATAGGATCACTGAAGAAGAGACAGTGAGAGTTTAAGTAATTCATTCCTTTCTCATGTCCTCAAATCATGATGTAATTAATCCA
>NW_012104288.1:2358817-2367930 GCF_000951045.1 Mandrillus leucophaeus
AGAGTTGGGGTTTCACCATGTTGGCCAGGCTGGTCTTAAACTCCTGAACTCAAGTGATTTGCCTGCCTCAGCCTCCCAAAGTGCTGGGATTACAGGCATGAGACACTGCGTCCGGCCACAGTGATTTCTTGAACATCTCAACTCAGTGGGATTCAAATATGAAGTGGTTTGTTTTTCTCTTACGACTTCCTTCAACATGCTCTTTTAGGTTGCCTTTTGTATTTGTTTGTTTTGCTTTTTTGTGTGTTTGTTTGTTTTTAGGCAGAGTCTTGCTCTGTTGCCCAGGCTGGAGTGTAGTGGCACAATCTCGGCTCACTGCAACCTCTGCCTCCCAGGTTCAAGTGATTCTTGTGCTTCAGCTTTCCAAGTAGCTGAGACTACAGGCATGCACGACCATGCCTGGCTAATTTTTGTATTGTTAGTAGAGACAGGGTTTCACCATGTTGGCTAGGCTGGTCTCGAACTCCTGCCCTCAGGTGATCCACTTTGGCCTCCCAGAGTGCTGGGATCTGCCCGGCAGGGTTGCCTTTCTTTCTGTGTCATTTAAGAACATCTTAGGTCCTTTAAGTCTTCTATTATTTTCAGATATGGAAACGTCTAGTTTTGCCTGGTTTATGTTGAAACTTCAATCTCACTTCCAGTTTAGTGCTGACCTCATCGCTGACCCCACAGCAAGCAAGGCCCCAGCTGGAGGGATTTGTATAAAGGGGGAGTGGCTACAGTCTGTTCTTTCTTCCTTCCTTTTCTGCTTTTAGCTCCTTCTGTGTTGAAGCAGATGAGAGAGATCTTGGAAAAGAGCCAAAATCTTCTGACTTTATTCCTCTGTTGTGGTCAATGACTGCCTGTCCATGACTGCTGTGTGACTGGCATTCAAGTGCTAGCAGTGTATCTCTGTGGGGTACATGAGTGGTTCCTTTGTTGGATATAGTCAGAGGCATCTTCAATACAGAGTTCCTTCACTTGGCCCAAGAAAAGAGAGAAGTCAGAGCACTTATCATAGCCAGCATTGTATGACTCCGAAGATCCTAAGCCTTCTGTTCTTATGAACCAGTGGGCCTCCACATTGTCTGAGTGACTAGAATAATCTAGGGAGCCTTTAAAAAAATACCAGGGTCTGGGTTCAATCACATCAATTCTATTTGATTAGTTGGGCTCAGACATGGGTATTTTTGAAAAGCTCTCCAGCTTCTTCTAGTGTTATTCTATGTCAGGTTTGAGAACTACTGACATAGTCTGGCAGGATAGAAAGTGCTGGTAGCAGCATTTGTTAGAGATTGCTACAGGGATATGGCTGGTGGTTCCTTGGTGGCTCTCTTTAGAAGATGGGATACCCAAAGCACCTATTGCTTTCTACCGTGTGGCCTTTTCAGAAATGCACAATCAACGGGAACATTTCATTTGACATTCTATTTTGCTGCATTTTTTTGTGAGTCTCCCTGGCCCTCTTGCTTATCTTGGCATCTCTTCCTATAAAGAGAAGGTTCACAGAAAAAGCTACAGTTGCTTTTTACCAACACAGGCCAAGAGGCTCAGACAGTTGGATAAATTCTGTAAAATTGTACTTCACTCTAGCAATTTCTGGAGCACTCTGGAAGGATCATGAACCCATAGCACACTTCTTTTCCAACTAAGATTAACAAGAGTTTTCTTCAAGGAACCAGACACATCCAAGTGACATTTTATTTCCTCTCATTCCTATCTCCCCTTTCTCCAACACATTTTACTAGCAACTCCAGTGTAAAAATAGTATCTTTGTTACTGAGATTTTTGTCTGTTCCTGCTACTTAGGCTACCATGGAGTTATTATCCGTCAGTCTCTTGACACAACCAAAATTGTTTCCATAGTAACAGATTTTAATGTCAGAAACTGAGATGATGACTTCAGGCGAAGAATAAATAACAAGAGCCAATGAACTTGGAGGACCAGGCATACTGCTCCAAATACAATGAAAGCCACTCAGAAAAAACATGATTCAATACTGAAGCAGAGTCCTACCTAAATAGAAATTCAAAAATTTCCCACAAATCATCAATGATTCTTTAAGTACAGTTCCTGTTGGCAGTAATTTATACCATTTTTGGTATGAATGCCACCAAAAAGGAAACAGATTGCTTGACAAATTTCATGTGGTTCAAGCTGGGAACATACTAACCATTTAAAGATATTCACTTGTAAGTTCTTGCTGATAATTAGTGGCATTGGGGATGTGACATTATACCCTAATCATAGGTAATACAGAGTCCAATAAGTGCTTTTAGGTATAATTTGGTAAGAATGTGAAAATTCTCCTCTTTTCTATCTTTCCTTCTTCTGAAGGAGGTCAGGATATGCCACCTCAAAGTATGCCACTTCGACATATTAGTTATTCTGAGCTGGAGACACTTGAGAAACAGTAGTTGCAAGAAGAGCTCTCTGCCCTCCTCCCACTTTTTGCCTAAAATAAGGGCATAAATTCACCCCATCTCTTGTATCAGGATGAGAAGAGCAACCCTTAGTACTGGAGACAGAGAGTTGGCCTTGAGAAGAGTCTGCATAAACAGACCTTACGAAAATAATCGTTGTCTTCCATTAATTTCCCATATATATTTGGTGGTCACCTTCCCTTAATTTATTGACCCTAGAAATCCAAACCCCCTTTTCTTCATCTAGTCTCTACAATTTATTGTCCTTTGTTAAAATGATATATGAGCCTTCATGTTGAATTGCTTCTTTGGGTTTTCACTTTTCTGTGAAGTCCCTGTGCATGTTACATTAAAAATATGAATAAAATGTTTATGCCTTTTTCCTGTTAATCTGACCTTTGTCAGTTTAATTTGCAGGCCCCAGTCACTCAACATAAGAGAGTGGAAGAAAATTTGTCTCCTTACATCTCCCAAGACACAATTTGGAGTCTTAAAATTCTAACTGGAAAGAGTTAGATCTGTGTCTTTTGCTAAAAACAAAAACTGGTAACATTAAATTTTAGTGGAAAAAGCACCTGACAAAGGCTCAAGGGATCTGAGTTCTTTCCCTCTCCCCCGTCAGTAACTAGTTCTGTGATTTAGAGAAAGTAACTTAACCCCTTTGGGCTCCATTTTTTTTTGGTTGTAAATTAAGGAAGTGAGTCAAGCAATCTCTATGTATGTCTTTCACAGCTTTATCATTCTATTAATTGCTGACTTGTCACTTGTTCATTCTTCACTTGACATACAAGGAGAGTCAACTCTTCTCAACTATTGGCCCTTTAGAGAGTCTCATTAACAAATAAGGAGAGCATCTGAGCAGATCAATTTTAATTTTGGATTACCTATGATTTAGTAGGAGAGATGGCCAATTATTAATCAAAATATGGACTTCAGTTTCATGAGTGTTGAATTTATCAGTAATCTTGCACTTAAGTGAGGCCATGAGGCTAGAATCTGCCACTAGAATATGAGAAAACCTAATGGATGCCACTGTTGAGTCAAGGTGGGTAAGAAGCAGCTTGCCTTCTCTGTGTTGTCTTACCCCTTTTGTTTGCTGGATGTCAATGCCCAGAACAACCTTGGAAGCATAAGTTGAAAATGGTTCAGCTTCTGTCAGCCTAGGTAGAGCAGGGAACTATGCCCACTAGGAAAATCCATATTTTTTTTTCTATTGTGTTGACCCCTAATATTGGGGGTTTATTTCTATAACAGCTAGTGTTATCTGACCAATAATGTTTAAGATCTTATTTCCTCTGATTTTTCATCCTTCCTTCAAATGAAAGAAGCCTTATTTCAAAGGTGCAACACCCACAAGTATATTTGACTCAATTCTCCAACAGCATTTTGTTTTTTTCTTTTTTTTTGAGATGGAGTCTCACTCTGTTGCCCAGGCTAGAGTGCAGTGGCGTGATCTCGGCTCACTGCAAACTCCACCCACTGGGTTTAAGTGATTATCCTCCCTCAGCCTTCAGAGTAGCTGGGATTACAGCTGTACACAACCACGCCAGGCTAGTGTTGTGTATTTTCAGTAGAGACAGGGTTTCACCATGTTACCCAGGCTGGTCTTGAACTCCTGACCTTAGGTGATCCAACTGCCCCGGCCTCTCAAAGTGCTGGGATTATAGGCGTGAGCCACTGTGCCTGGCCAAGCATTTGTTGATTAGTAATTTTATGTTTGAAGGTTGGAGAGCGGTGGTCTGTTTTCTGGAGACATGTAGTTAGTTTCCCTGAGAATGGTGTAGAAATGAGTGGTAGTTCAGGAAGTTGAGGAGATCTAATTCTACCAGCATGCAGCTCCTGGAGGGCAGAATCTGGATGGCTGCATGGCAAACATGAATTCTAGAAACTGGAAATCTTTGCAAGGATCGCATAAACCTGGGGACTTTTCTGGACTATGTAAACCCTAGCATTTCATCTTTGATTATGATCACTTCTTGTAAGTTATCTCTGACATCTCATTGATCTTGTTCTTCTTGTCAACCTTGGCTAGCTGGAACATGAATTGAATTGAATTTGATTTAGAAAATAAAGAAATATGATATTTCTTGCACCCTGGGTGTTGTGGAACAATTGGTACCAGTTATAAATGACCTGGTTGATAATTCCTGTGGATGCTGCACAGGTACATGAATAATGCGTAGACTTCAATTGTGGAAAGCTGTACTTCACTCTGCTAGGTAGCTTAAGAGTCTCATAGGCTACACAAACTCGGCCACCTTTGCTTTATGGGTGAGTTCAGGATATGTTAAATTCCATATACGCTTCTGTCACCTTACCTCCAAATTTCCACCCCATTTATTATGTGCTGTGGATTGCAAACACATTTTAACATCAGTTCAAGAAAAGTAGAGTTAGTAAAATAAATTGGCTGAGGCTACTTCAAAACAAAGATTGCACAATGCTCACTAAATCAGACAGAAATAACTTTTAAGATTATTTCATCCTATTACCATCTTAGCTTGCATAATTAGGCATCAACTGTATCTAGAAAATACCATGTGTAAAAAAAGTTAAAAAATGAGGTGTTAAATAGGGGATTAGATATTCTGAGATTCAAATATCTTTTTCTTTTAAGCAGATAATATCCGTGAGAAAGACAAGCTATTGTACTGGAAGAGAGGAGGAAAGGTATCAGCGCTAATTAGTAGAAATAGTGGTTAAGTCAGCAGTTTTAGGATTTATACAGAGTAGAAATAAGCAAGGAGAGAAAGCAGATGTGGTGGTTCACATTCTTTTAACCAGAATAGTGAAGTAAACAAGAACACAGTTTGTTCACATGGATCAGAGGGCATAGCTGGATGTGCCTTAGTTCTGCTGACTTAGAAATGATTCTCCTACTTTGTAGTAATGGATTTTATAATTCAGGGGGAAAAAATTACAGTAAAAGACAGTCAAAAGTAAGGCCAGGCGTGAAGGCTCACTCCTGTAATCCCAGCACTTTGGGAGGCCGAGGCAGATGATCACCTGAGCTCAGGAGTTTGAGACCAGCCTGGGCAACATGGTGGAATGCCATCTTTACCAAAAATACAAAAAATTAGTTGAGCATGGTGTTGTGCACCTGTGTTCCCAGCTACTGGGGAAGCTGTGGTGGGAGGACCACTGCAGCCTGGGAGTCAGAGGTTGCAGTGAACTGAGATTATGCCACTGCACTCCAGCCTGGATGAAAAAGTAAAACTGTCCACCCTTCTCCTGCCCCCTCCCAAAAAGAAGGACAGTCAAAAGTACTTAGAAATGGTGTTGCATATAGTCTAACTAGGTCCATCTTGGAAAAAGATCTAGAGAGAAGGGTTGGCTGGGTTTGTGGCCTAGATTAAGAAGGAAGTCATGAAGGGAAAGATCTGGAGTTGTGTATTAAAGGGTTAGCTTTTGCTCAACACACTTAGGAGGGCTGCTGAAAATTGTGACCTGCTGTGTCTTCCTCTGATTCTTGTGGCATCAGAGCAGGCAATAAATCATGTAGCTGTATATCCTCATTCACTCTTCTGCCTTGGCCTGGAAGGAACAATGGCTGCAAAAGACACAGAAGCTCCCTCTTTTGGTTGTCTGTGGAAGTTCCCTATGTTCCCAGCAATCACCCTGGAGGCAGTGCATCTTAGAACAGGCAGTGCACAACTGGTATTGATTTCCAGTGTGGTATGATGCCACCTTCTCACTAAGACAAGGGCTTACTTAATCTTTGTATCCAAATAGCACCTTATACAGTACCAGGCATATACTGTGCATTCAATAACTTGAAGTGAACGAATATAGAACTGAGTGAACAAATGAAATATCTGGGAGAAAAATGGGATCTGGTCAGGCGTAGTGACTCATGCTTGTAATCTCAACTCTTTGGGAGGCTGAGGCTGGAGGATTGCTTGTGGCCAGGAGTTTGAGCACAGCCTGGGTAACATATTGAGACTCTGTCTACATAAAAATTTAAAAACGAATCAGTCATGGTGGTGCATACCTGTAGTCCCAGCTACTCGGGAGGCTGAGGTGGGAGGATTGCTTATGCCCAGGAGTTTGAGGCTGCCGTGAGCTATAATCATACCACTGCACTCCAGCCTGGGTGACAGAGAGAGAGAGAGAGACTCTGTCTTTCTAAAAATATATAAATAAATGGAAAGAAAAATGGGATCTGTTTTTTATCTACATCTAGTGGTACACATACCTCTCTATGTCTAGATGTAAATTTAACATTGAAAAATACATATTTTTTCGAGACAGGTTCTTGCTCTGTTACCAAGGCTGAGGTGCACTGGCGTGATCATGGCTCACTGCAACCTCCAATTCCTGGACTCATGCGATCCTCCCACCTGAGCCTTCCAAGTAGCTGGGATTCAGGTGTGCTCCACCATGCCTGGCTAAATTTTTTTAACCTATTATTTGTAGAGATGGGGTCTCTCATGTCCAGGCTGGTCTTGAATTCCTGGTCTCAAGTGATCCTCCTGCCTCAGCCTTCTAAAGTGCTGGGATTACAGGCATGAACCACCATCACACCTGGCCCCAAAAATAAATATTTAAGGTAAAATTATAAAATCAACTACATTGTCTCACAATAACCTCTACATAAGCATTCTGTAAGGTTAATTTTTGTTTTGTTCCTTGAATAAAATTTTTAGATAGATTCCGTAGCCTATTTGCTCACTCATTAATAAAGTCTGGCCTCTTGAGCATTCAAAAAAGACTGCTCAGTTCAGTATCACTGGTCCAGTGTTATAATCAAATTTCTTCTTTGCAGTCTAGCAATGGGGAAGGTGGGATTGGCTAACTATACTACATTTCTCCACCTACTATCCGTGACCTCCTCTCTCAGCTCACAAGCTACACTTTCAGCTGTTGCTGAAAGCTGGGGATGGGATAAAGATAAGGGGGCAGGAAATGTCTTATTGGTAATTCTGCAAACTGTTATTGATACTTGGTGTTCAAAGCTGACTGTCTTTCAGGGCAATATTTTTAGGTTCTTTGGAGACTTCCCCTATGTGGGAGTTCTCCCACAGTTCTGTTGAGGTGAGTGAATGTACCTGCTGTGACTGGTTGCTTAGGGTTTGCTTAGGGTTTCTTTCCCTGGAAATCTAACGGTTCATCTTCAACCTCTTTCTATGGAGGGCTCCACACCTTCCAGGATGACCTTTTGATCGGGATCTAAGATAACCTCCATACTAGCCTCCTCCCTCCCCTCGTCCCTCCCCATATCTGATTCACATAAAATATGCATCTTTCATCCATCATCGGTAGAAGTTTAGTTACTTTCCAAATACAGTACTCTTGTTATTAACTTCCCGGTAAGCAACTTCATCCACAGCCACTTCTCAGTTGTGTCAGGCCTAACTAGGTCCAATGTGTCCAAGCTCCAGGGGATCTCTATAACCCTCACTGAGTAGTTTCCATGAAGACCCTGTCTCTAGGCTTGAAGTGAAGACCAAGCATCCTAGCCATCCCTTATGGAGGATGTAGGAGGTAGAGCTTGTACAGCTGTTCTAGAAAAATCTTCCTTCTGATCTCCTGCCTCACTTTAACCTGTAGCCTCAGTGCCAGTATGTTCAAGGGGCGCAAACACTTCCCTTGCTAGTTCTGCATGGTGGTGTACTTCACTCATTTTGAGATGTGACAGTAGTTGGCTGCTATCATGGGGCCTCAAATGAAAGTGAGCCTGAAGTAGTTCCATATGTTCACTCTGATACGTAGATATGAAAACAAATTCTCCATAGTTGGCTTTTTAAATTTACCAAAAATGGGTCAAAGATGAAATGCACAAATACATTTTGAATATTTCATTCTCTAGAGTAAGAGACAGATGACTATTTTTAAAAAGTATTTCTGCATAGAGTCAAAGATAATAATTTAGCCAGAAATCAGTTCTTTTGTCTCCTTGGCTTGGGGTGGAAGTGTTCTTTTTGCTTATGCAAAATTCAGTCGGTCTCTTTTACTTCTGTTTTATTCTGCATTTTCTCTTCTTCTGGATCTATTTCAGTGACATTTGAATTATTTAATTTTAATAAGTAATTTTTGGTATCTAAACAAATTTGGGGATCAAGTCTCTGATTCATTCCTACTTTAAGTACCTAATGATTTTCCGCCCCGATTTCACTGACCAAATTTTCTTTTTAGAGTCTTTGAGAGAGGCTGACATGAATTCATAGCTCAATACTTCTTTGCGTTCAGGACCCACATTCTGTAGTGTTAATGGAGAATTCTGAACTTAAGTAGGAATCTATTCTATCTTGACACACCTTTTGTAGTTGCGGGAAAATCTTTTAATATTCTTCAGGGAAAGAAACTTTAAAACTTCCCGTTCTGAACAAACAAGTGTGTGATTTATGGATTCGGGTTAATTTGATTTCATACTTGTACATGAGAGGAATAACTTTTTTGATGGATGTTTAATTGGATTAAAGAGTATTTACTGAATATCTAGTGTATGCCAAGCAAGGCTGTGGGCACAGCAATGAACAGACCACAGTCCCTCTACTATTCCGGTATATTTATTTATGTGCCTTTACAATTTTAGTTGGAAATAAGACACTTTACACTTCAAGCTTAAAATTCTTGGGGGCATGTATTTGAAAGGAATATGAAAATAATATACATATTTTCCCTAAGTGAGGAAGTTGAAACAGGAGGATAGAGACTGAGATTTAAGAGTTTCATCCATATCCACCCCTGGCTTGCGAGGTCACCTTGCA
>NW_012104288.1:2367980-2368784 GCF_000951045.1 Mandrillus leucophaeus
CCTTCCTGTTTGATAGTTTTCCTTCTAACAGTCAGGACCCTCAGCTGTAGGTCTGTTGGAGATTACTTGAGGTCCACTCCAGACCCTGTTTGCCTAGGTGTCAGCAGCAGAGGCTGCAGAAGATAGAATATTGCTGAACAGCGAGTGTTCCTGTCTGACTCTTGCTTTGGAGTCTTCCTCTCAGTGGTGTACTCCACCCTGTGAGGTGTGGGGTTTCAGACTGCCCCTAGTGAGGGATGTCTCCCAGTTAGGCTACTCAGGGGTCAGGGACCCACTTGAGCAGGCAGTCTGTCCCTTCTCAGATCTCAATCTCCGTGTTGGGAGATCTTCAAAGCTGTGAGACAGAGTTGTTTGCGTCTGCAGAGGTTTCTGCTGCTTTTGTTGTTTACTGTGCCCTGTCCCCAGAGGTGGAGTCTACAGAGATAGGCAGGTTTCCTTGAGCTGCTGTGACCTCCACCCAGTTCGAGCTTCCCAGTGACTTTGTTTACCTACTTAAGCCTCAGCAATGGCGGGCGCCCCTCCCCCAGCCTCGCTGCTGCCTTGCGGTTCCATCACAGACTGCTGTGCTAGCAATGAGGGAGGCTCCGTGGGCGTGGGATCCTCCTGGCCAGGTGTGGAATATAATCTCCTGGTGTGCCTGTTTGCTTAAAGTGCAGTATTGGGGTGGGAGTTACCCGATTTTCCAGGTGTTGTGTGTCTCAGTTCTCCCGGCTAGGAAAAGGGATTCCCTTTCCCCTTGCACTTCCCAGGTGAGGTGATGCCTCGCCCTGCTTCAGCTCTCGCTGGTCGGGCTGCAGCAGCTGA
>NW_012104288.1:2368834-2371806 GCF_000951045.1 Mandrillus leucophaeus
TAGGTTCTTTGGAGACTTCCCCTATGTGGGAGTTCTCCCACAGTTCTGTTGAGGTGAGTGAATGTACCTGCTCTGACTGGTTGCTTAGGGTTTGCTTAGGGTTTCTTTCCCTGGAAATCTAACGGTTCATCTTCAACCTCTTTCTATGGAGGGCTCCACACCTTCCAGGATGACCTTTTGATCAGGATCTGAGATAACCTCCATACTAGCCTCCTCCCTCCCCTCGTCCCTCCCCATATCTGATTCACATAAAATATGCATCTTTCATCCATCATCGGTGGAAATTTAGTTACTTTCCAAATACAGTACTCTTGTTATTAACTTCCCGGTAAGCAACTTCATCCACAGCCACTTCTCAGTTGTGTCAGGCCTAACTAGGTCCAGTGTGTCCAAGCTCCAGGGGATCTCTATAACCCTCACTGAGTAGTTTCCATGAAGACCCTGTCTCTAGGCTTGAAGTGAAGACCAAGCATCCTACCCATCCCTTATGGAGGATGTAGGAGGTAGAGCTTGTACAGCTGTTCTAGAAAAATCTTCCTTCTCATCTCCTGCCTCACTTTAACCTGTACCCTCAGTGCCAGTATGTTCAAGGGGCGCAAACACTTCCCTTGCTAGTCCTGCATGGTGGTGTACTTCACTCATTTTGAGATGTGACAGTAGCTGACTCCTATCATGGGGCCTCAAATGAAAGTGAGCCTGAAGTAGTTCCATATGTTCACTCTGATACGTAGATATAAAAACAAATTCTCCATAGTTGGCTTTTTAAATTTACCAAAAATGGGTCAAAGATGAAATGCACAAATACATTTTGAATATTTCAATCTCTAGAGTAAGAGACAGATGACTATTTTTAAAAAGTATTCCTGCATAGAGTCAAAGATAATAATTTAGCCAGAAATCAGTTCTTTTGTCTCCTTGGCTTGGGGTGAAAGTGCTCTTTTTGCTTATGCAAAATTCAGTCGGTCTCTTTTACTTCTGTTTTATTCTGCATTTTCTCTTCTTCTGGATCTATTTCAGTGACATTTGAATTATTTAATTTTAATAAGTAATTTTTGGTATCTAAACAAATTTGGGGATCAAGTCTCTGATTCATTCCTACTTTAAGTACCTAGTGATTTTCCGCCCTGATTTCACTGACCAAATTTTCTTTTTAGAGTCTTTGAGAGAGGCTGACATGAATTCATAGCTCAATACTTCTTTGTGTTCAGGACCCACATTCTGTAGTGTTAATGGAGAATTCTGAACTTAAGTAGGAATCTATTCTATCTTGACACACCTTTTGTAGTTGCGGGAAAATCTTTTAATATTCTTCAGGGAAAGAAACTTTAAAACTTCCCATTCTAAACAAACAAGTGTGTGATTTATGGATTCGGGTTAATTTGATTTCATACTTGTACATGAGAGGAATAGCTTTTTTGATGGATGTTTAACTGGATTAAAGAGTATTTACTGAATATCTAGTGTATGCCAGGCAAGGCTGTGGGCACAGCAATGAACAGACCACAGTCCCTCTACTATTCTGGTATATTTATTTATGTGCCTTTACAATTTTAGTTGGAAATAAGACACTTTACACTTCAAGCTTAAAATTCTTGGGGGCATGTATTTGAAAGGAATATGAAAATAATATACATATTTTCCCTAAGTGAGGAAGTTGAAACAGGAGGATAGAGACTGAGATTTAAGAGTTTCATCCATATCCACCCCTGGCTTGCGAGGTCACCTTGCACAGATGGTCTTTATTTTCTCAAAGCCTCTTTTCCCTTGGCAACTCAGTACTATGGAGATCATAATTGTTTGCACAGTGTTTTGAAATCTTTAGAAGCAAGTTGCTGTATGTGTGAAATGTTATTCAAAAGACAAAAGATTTGAGACTGGTGTTGGTTTTTCTTTTCCTAAGGCAAGTACCTGTTATTTTTCTGAGTGAGCACAACCAGACAATGGAAGCTGTCAAATATTTATGATACAAATTTCTTGTGTTGTGATTTGGATCCTGAGAGCGGATTTTTGATTATTTATAATTGCCTACTTTTAGCAGGTGACCTGATTTTTTTCTTTCTATTTTATAATTGTCTGATAAGTACTACTTAAAAAAGAAACTTTAGAGTCAGAGAAATGTTATGTTCATTGAATTTGAAATTCTACAATGATGATGAACAGCTTTTGGCATTTGTCTTGTGCTTTCTCATCAAGATCTTTGAGCCATTCTTCTTGTTACATATTCACCAGACATAAAGGTGCCTGACCCATGTCAAACAGCGTAGTTTGAATCTGCCAAGTTGCATGGCTGTGTTTTCCTAGGGAATTGATGTCATCTTCTGTGCTTAACAAAACTGCACATCCTCTTTTTTTCCTCCCCATGCTATCGTGGAAGCAGATTGGATTAACCTGACAGGATTTATTCTTAATGAAGTCTTTTTGGTTATTACCTAGCATCTTTTTTTCTTCAGAGGGCTGAAAATGTGATTTTTTGATGAGTGAAACCCAGATCTCTCAATATAAGAGAAGATTCTCTTAACCAAGTCTTGCCTTTTATTAGTCCTGGATGGTCCTCTCTCTGATGTTCATGTTGTGTGACTCACAGCAGAAGGAGTGTGGCCACTATTGGAACCATGAAGCATGTGTCCTTAAGAGTTTTCAGTTGTCTAATTTCTAGTACCATGTCCTCTGCAAAATAACCACAGAATAATCGCACCATTTTCAACAAGTGTGGCCACTTAAGATGAGCTCAGCATGCTTCATGAGATGAATAACAAAACATAACACACACACATACCGGCAAGGTAAGAGTGTGTGTGTGTGTGTGTGTGTGTGTAATGAACATTTTGGCAATTACCGGCAAAATCTGTCTCTTATGGATTGACTTCAGAATGTATTTTGTAACTTTATATGTTATACTCTTGGATTAATTATAACTCTGTACGAGTGATCTTGGCAGCCAAATACTTTGCCATTGTTAAAAATGGGATCAT
>NW_012104288.1:2371856-2372427 GCF_000951045.1 Mandrillus leucophaeus
GAGTTTTCAGTTGTCTAATTTCTAGTACCATGTCCTCTGCAAAATAACCACAGAATAATCGCACCATTTTCAACAAGTGTGGCCACTTAAGATGAACTCAGCATGCTTCATGAGATGAACAACAAAACATAACACACACACATACAGGCAAGGTAAGTGTGTGTGTGTGTGTGTGTGTGTGTGTGTGTAATGAACATTTTGGCAATTACTGGCAAAATCTGTCTCTTATGGATTGACTTCAGAATGTATCTTGTAACTTTATATGTTATACTCTTGGATTAATTATAACTCTGTACGAGTGATCTTGGCAGCCAAATACTTTGCCATTGTTAAAAATGGGATCATAAACTTACGATCTGTATTGTTATGAACAGGTTAAGTTGTCTAGGCTAACCAACTGAAAGTTGGTTAATCTTAAACGGATTCTCAAGTTGGAAGTATATTTGGGCCATAAGGCTACAAATTACTAATAAAGGAGAGGCCAGTTAATGTAAATGAGCATAATCAATGTCATGAGTGTAGGGTAAAACAACTCATGTAAATGGTGCAAATCACAAGGCCTTCTCAAGTA
>NW_012104288.1:2372477-2372803 GCF_000951045.1 Mandrillus leucophaeus
ATTGACTTCAGAATGTATCTTGTAACTTTATATGTTATACTCTTGGATTAATTATAACTCTGTACGAGTGATCTTGGCAGCCAAATACTTTGCCACTGTTAAAAATGGGATCATAAGCTTACGACCTGTACTATTATGAACAAGTTAAGTTGTCTAAGCTAACCAACCGAAAGTTGGTTATTTTTTTTTCATGAGTTCTTCCTTTATTTACACTTAAATCATAATATTATACAGCAGTCAGAAAGACAAAAAGAACATTTTTTCCAGATTTCCTTAATAGTCAATGAGGAGTTTATCCAAAGGACTCAATTTAAGTAATTGTTCCC
>NW_012104288.1:2372853-2394337 GCF_000951045.1 Mandrillus leucophaeus
AGAGGCCAGTTAATGTAAATGAGCATAATCAATGTCATGAGTGTAGGGTAAAACAACTCATGTAAATGGTGCAAATCACAAGGCCTTCTCAAGTAAAGATCTTTTTCTCATTTTGGGTAGAGATGTGGGTTCACAGAAATATTTTTGGCAAGATAAAACAATAGTGAAAATGTGACATAACATATCAACTGTGACCTAAGAAATTCCAGTTTTGCAAATAAAAGAAGGATGTATCAGGAGCATACTTTTGTCTCTTTCCTGGCAAGTGCAACCTGGGCAACATGGCTTGGGTGGGTGCCGGCCTGAGTTTGTAAGTCTGAGTTTCTGGTTACCCGGCCTGGTAGTGTTGAGAGTTGTCACGCAGGGGGTCATTTCTGGTGTTTTGTGGGTACTTTCCTGCCAGGGTTCCTCTTTCTTTCCCATGTCTCTTCCATCTGTCATTCCTTCTCTCTCATATTTATACAGTGGCAGTGGGAAGGGAGCATTGGCATTCTGAGTGCTTTAAGAGTCCCTTGTCCTACTTCATTTGGCTGGGTTTTCATGCTCTGAGTTCTAAGGAAAGTTATCCAGTAGGTTTTATCTTTATCTTTATCATGTATGTCATCTGCTCCAGACAATCATATCAACAAATGGCTGTTCTGTGTCAGAGGATTTGAACCATATTCTTTGGAGGATGAGAGTGATCAGTCTGCCTCCCCTTGCCCACTGCATTGGAAAATCCAGGAAGCACTGTCTGCTCACAGCCCTTTCTCAGAAAAGTGACCCCCAGTAGTTATTTCTATAGAAACTGGCTTTGTTTTGTGCTGAATGACCTTGCCTTCTAATCTCAGCTGACTCAAGTTGGGAGGGCGTATTCAAGCCCCTGGGATCTATTACCATTCATATATTGATGCTTCTCAAAACTGTATTTCTGGGTAGACTGTTCTGATGAGCTCCAACTCTAGATCACCAATTCTTTCTCTGTGTCTGTGTCTGCATATATCAGCTGCCTGCTAGACTTCTGCACGTGGGTGTCTCACAGGCATCTTAAGTTCAGTATACTCAAACTTGAACTCATCACCTTCTTCATCAAACCCGCTCTTTCTTCTTGATTCTCAATCTTTATAAATGGCACAACCAATCACCAGTAACCTGGGGCCAAATACCAGAGAAACTGACCACATTTTTCTCTCTCACCTCTATACTTAATGAATTGCCAAGTGTTACCGATACTACCTCCTAACAATCTTCCACAATTACCTACTTTCTCCTTCTATGCGGTTCCACCCAACTCAGCATCCCCATCTACCTACCGATTTGGATTTCCTACTTGGCAGCCCTGCTTCCATTCTTACTCTTCTCTAGTCTTTCTCTTCTCTCATCATCCTCACAACAACCTGTGAGAATGATCTTTATTAAATGTAAATGTGGCTGGACATGGTGGCTCATACAGGCTCATGCCTGTAATCCTAGCACTTTGGGAGGCTGAGGCAGGTGAATTCCCTCAGGTCAGGAGTTCAAGACCAGCCTGGGCAACATGGTAAAATTCCGTCTTTACTAAAAATACAAAAATTAGCTGGATGTGGTGGTGGGCGCCTGTAATCCCAGCTACTCGTGAGGCTGAGGCAGGAGAATTGCTTGAACCCAGGAGGCAGAGGTTGCAGTGAGCTGAGATCATGCCATTGCACTCCAGCCTGGGTGACAGAGTGAGACTCTGTCTCAAAAAAAAAAAAAAAGTAAATGTGATTACGTCACTCTTCTGCCTAAAACTTGGTAGTGGCTTCCATTTCTGCTTACTGATTCCTGCTTTTGGCTACAGTCATAGCTCTCCCCACTCCCTAATTACACGGCATGCTACAGTCCCCCCAAACATACTTCATGTGCCTTTTTGCCATGAAGGTCAGGTACTTTATTGTCCCTGGAGCTTTGTATGTTCTATTCTTCATGAATTAGGATCATTCCTCCTCCCCAAACATACACACCTACATGCGTATGCATATATATATGCACATTTGGCCAACACTTTCACTGTAGATGTTACCTCCTCTGGGAGATATTTTTAACCTACAGGTCTGGTTTGGGTATCCTTCTAATGTGCTTTGCAGAATCATGCCCTTCTCAGACTGTTGTTATATTTATTATCTTATATTTCCCATATTTGCCCACCTCCCCAGCCCCACCCTGTAAACTCTGTGTGGGCAGGGATCTTGTTTATCCTATTCAGTATTCTGGTTCTATTTTAAGTACACAAACCAATGACAAATCCATAATATGTGTTCAGTTAATACTTGTTGAAATTATTGATTAAAAGCCCAAATTCTATAGGTTGGATTTACAGGAAATCAAGGCACATACAGTAACTTGAAACATATATGGGTGTTCTGAATCTGAACTGATTAAACCCATTTTTTAAAAAGTACAAATTTATAAAGAAATAAAGCAGCTGGAAGATTACAGACTCTTGTTTCTGATGGGATGATAAAATTCTCTGGGCTCCCAGAGCTGCTGCTGGACCCGAACAATGAAAAGTTTTGGTTCCAGTTCTTGGTGAGGCCTCTCCTTTCTCTTAATGTTGGACATTTGGCCTCACAGTGACTCTTTGGCGGCTGAGATGTTTTCTTGTGTCTCCTCATCTTCACGTATCCTTATACTATGCCTAAAAATATTTATTTATTTATTTTTACATAACGAGCCTACATAAAGAGGCCCCCGATGACACCCTGCCCCTAACACACAGTCTCCCCGTGATGAGACCCAGCACCCAACACACAGTCTCCGCGTGATGAGACCCAGCACCCAACACACAGTCTCCCCGTGGTGAGACCCAGCACCCAACACACAGTCTCCCCCTGATGAGATGCAGCACCCAACACACAGTCTCCCCGTGATGAGGCTCAGCACCCAACACACAGTCACCCCGTGATGAGACCCAGAACCCAACACACAATCTTGCCGTGATGAGACCCAGAACCCAACACACAGTCTCCCTGTGATGAGACCCAGAACCCAACACACAGTCTCCCCCAATGAGACCCAGCACCCAACACACAGTCTCCCCTGATGAGACCCAGCACCAACACACAGTCTCCCCTGATGAGACCCAGCACCAACACACAGTCTCCCCTGATGAGACCCAGCACCAACACACAGTCTCCCCTGATGAGACCCAGCACCAACACACAGTCTCCCCGTGGTGAGACACTGCACCCAACACACAGTCTATTTATCATCTTATACTTCGTATTTATTTTTATCATTTGGTAAGCCTATTTTCTTCCAAAGTTTAAGTTCAGTTTATAAGGCTTTAAGAAAAGCACAACCTAACTTTTAGTGATTTCACATGAGGAAAAATGGGGAGGAAAAAGGGCCCATTTGTTTTTACTGCCTCAAAAAAGTCTAAGTAAACATACTTACATCTACACTTGTTTTCTTTTACTGTCATTTAAATATATTCATTTTTACATGGTCTGACACCATAAAGGACTAAATTATCAATGGCGCTAAAATCTCGATATCTTGGTATCTCTGTCTCCAGGTCTCTGCTATCAGTGCTCAACAATGCACTAGGTTTCTTAAATTTTTTCAAACAGTTTTATTTTAAAATTATATTATTCTAGGACTAGCCTTCTCCCCACCCTACCTTTTTGGTTTGTTCACAGCTTTGACAAATCTTTATTCTTTGCCTGGCTCTGTTGTATCTTCAGCTGGTCCTTCATTTTACTCTGGATGAGATTAATTTTCCTTACCACTACCTTTATGTGCTTCAGATACAGTCCCTCCCCCCATTTATTCAGTTCGGAGACCAACAGTCCTCTCCTCAGTAGCTTTCTCTTCCTTTAATCTGCCTCTTTTTGAATCAGGAATGTTCTTAGGAGTTGTGTGTGTGCATCAATACCTGCTGGTGCTGTGACTGATGGAAAAATGCCAACAGACACCATGTCTTAATTGCAAAGTGTATAAAAATTCACCTTCTTTACCATGACTGCACAAAATAGACACACAGGATATTCCCAGACTGATAAATGGGCTCCCTGATCTCTCAAGCTTTCCAACCTGCTAATGACTCCACCTGCCCGCAGTGAAGATGTTGCCAGCTACGAGAAGCTTCCCTACCACTTTGCGGGGATGCTTATATTCTCTTGGCCCCTGTTAGCTGTTCTAGAGACCCAGACTATATGCCTGCCTGCTTATCAGGTGCAGGTATCCAGGGTAAACAATCTCAGACTTTTCCTGGATATTAACTACAAAGGTAATTTCTCCAGGTTACCTGTTCTACAGCAGGACCAGAGCTTCAGACCAGCCTGTGATCTATTTCTGCAAGCCAGTTGGATTTTTCCCTTTTATGTTCTACCTACAAAGTCAATAAAAAAGCAAAATATTTCATCAGAGGAAATATCATAGGCTGGCAGGAGTTAGCCCCCGAGAAAGCTCAAGGCATTATTCTCTGGAACTTTTATTCTCTGGATGCCCTTCCTGCAGAATATCTTTATTGTTTTCAACTAGATCTATAGCATCCACGGATGGTAACAGAAGTAATCCCTAGAGACTTCTAGAAAGAAAGCAGAAATTGTTGGCAAAGACAACCATGAGACAGAATGAAATTGCAACCATCATATTTTGCACACCATAATGCAGTGTGATTAAAAGAAAAGCTAATGTATGTAAAATGCCTAGCCTGGTGCCTGCCTGCCACACAGTAGGTCCTCTAGCCACAATTGTTTTTATTATTATTATTAATCCACCTCATTGCAATCAGTTGCAATGAGAAATCACTGTGGCAGAGGCACGTGACAATTACTGTTTCTATTCTTGCAGAAGGCTATCTCAGGCTCTGCGTGGTTGAATATGTGTTTTCTGTACTCATGTTGCAACTGTGGCAGGTGATATGTAAGTAGCTACAACACTTTTTCATCACTTTGCTAGAATGAAAACCCAGTAGTGGTTCACATGGAGCCATTTTAGACTAAGAGTGCTGGTGATTAATGTTCAGGTTTATTTTCTAGAAAGAGAAATTGATGTTCTGTTACCTTAAGACCTGTGGCGTGCACTAAGTCTTGTGATTTTTTTTTTCCTCTTTGGCTGCCTAAAATATTTCCCCCCTTTCTAACAGTATGATGTTAGGCTAATTTCCTCGTCTGCACTGGAAGCAGCCTGGTGGAAGTATAATCGGGTGCACTGCCCTGCACTAACCTAGACGTGGGATTTGACCCAAGTTAGACCAACTGGATGTTCCCTCCTTGGAATATAAATCTTGGGTAGAGGGACAAAGAGATGGAATGTGATAGGAATCCATGCATCCCATTGGCAGACAGGTCTTGGCTAACGATTATTCTGACTCCTACCTCTTTGTATATGGATCCAGCAGCTGCATTCTGCCTGTTTCTAAGTCTGATTCTCCAATCTTTCCATTGGTTCTGTGGTTACCTTCTAGTAAAGGCACTTCATTTATGTTGGGCAGCCAGTTTCCATTGCCTACAGTAAAGAAGTCTAGTTGTTACAAAAGCCTGCCCAATAGTGACAGGCCTGACATGTGGGCTGCACACTTCTTTCTTCCTAGACTTAGTAAGAGCAGGAGGGTCAAGAGAAAATGACAGGCTTTCTCAAAATGACAGGCTTTCTCATCCCCCAGAAGCAAGAAAGATAAAATTGCATTGGGAGTTATACCTGATGTAAATGACGAGTTGATGGGTGCTGACGAGTTGATGGGTGCAGCACAGCAACATGGCACAAGTATACATATGTAACCTGCACGTTATGCACATGTACCCTAGAACTTAAAGTATAATAATAATAAATAAATTTAAAAAAATGAAATTTCTCATCTCATAACTAAGGCCTTACTGGGTTATAAACCCTTACTGGGTTATAAACCCTTTTAATTATTCATTTGGCTCTTCCACTGAGGGAGAATAGCTTGCACATAGTAGGTGCTTTGTAAGTGCTAACTGCATTAACTGAGTTAAGCCGCCAGGCCTCAAGGAATTCTTCCACCTCAGCTCCTGAGTAGCTGGGATCATAGACACGTGCTACCATGCCCAGTTAATTTTTTAAGTTTTTGTAGAGACAGGGTGTTGCTATGTTGCCCAGGCTGGTCTTGAACTGGGCTTTAGTGATCCTCCTACCTCAGCCTCCCAAAGGGTTAGATTGCAGGCTTGAGCCATTGCACCGGGCCTTGGGTTCCAATTCTGACTCTGGCAACATTAGCAATGGGAACCTTGCTTACCCTTGGCCTCACTTTCTTCTTCCTAAGATTAGAATTGTAATATCTGCCTTGCCTGCTTGTTAAAGTTAGGAGGTAAACCTGCACTCTTCTTTTTCAGCACTTGTCACCTTCGTAATCAAATCATAAACTTTATATTTAGCTGTTTTTGTAATTAGCATGATGTGTGGGAAAGGACTCTGCACACACTAAATCAGGGAGAAAGCAGCTGGAAAAGGACAACATGGGGTCTACCTTTGGCTCTGCCCAAGGCCCTCTCACTGTTGCCAAGCCCTTTTCTCTTTGGTCCTCAGTTTCCTGATTGAAGAGAGGAGTTTGGACTATATGATTTTGAGTTGCTTCCACTTCTAACTTTCTGTAATTCTATGGACGGATAATTAGAATTATTTGGTGTGGAGCAGCTGACCTCATTTAGCAAGTCCAATCAGCTGCTTCTCTTCAACACCTTAGTCTAAGCCTCCATCATCCTTGGTAATAGTCTCCTATCTCACAGATTGCACATTTGCTTCCTCTGATGTGCACTGAAGCCAGAGTTACATTTTTTAAAAAATGGAAAACCAAATGTTTTTGCTCAGTATAAAGTTAACCCTTGACGCATCCACACTGACCCTAGCTCTCTGTAATGCTGCTACACTGGCTTTCTGTGTCTCAGAAGTGCAATTTCCTTCTCCCGTGTTCAGGGCCTTGTGCGTACTTTTCCGTTCTCTGTCCATTTAATTCCTACTCATCTCTCAAGGCTTACCTTGAAAATCACCATCTCAGAAGAGCCTTCCATGATTTCCTAGATCATGTCAGACTCCTGTTAGGTGTCCTAGATCACGTCAGACTCCTGTTAGGTGTGCTTATAGCCCCCTGCCTCCTTCTTTTTCAGCACTCATTACCCTTGTCATCAAATAATAAACTTTATAATTCGCTGTTCAAGGAAGACCTAATGCAATGGACTGAATATCTGATTCCTCCAAAATTTGTATGTTAAAATTCTAACCTCCACTGTGAGAGTATTAGGAGGTGGGGCCTTTGGGAGGTAATTAGGTTATGAGGGTAGAGCCCCCCATGAATGGGTTAGCGCATTTATAAAAAGAATCCCAGATAGTTCTCTCATCTTCTCCACACCATGTGAAGATACAGCCAGAAGACAGCAGTCTGCAATCCAGAAGGGGGTTCTTGCAAGATCATGACCCAGCTGGCACCCTGATCTCAGACTTCTAGCCTGCAGAACTGTGAGAAATAAATTATTGTTGTTTATAGGCCACCCATCTATGGTACTTTGTTATAGCAAACTGAATGGACTAAGATACCTGCTATAGTTTGAAGGTTTGTCCTTTCCTAAACTCATATTGAAATTTAATTGCCATTGTAACAGTGTTAAGAGGTGTGATATTTAAGAGGTGATTAAGTTATGAGGGCTCCACCCTCATGGGTGGGGTTTGTGCCGTTATAAAAGGGCAAGTTCGGTGTGGTGGCTCACGTCTGTAATCCCAGCACTTTGGGAGGCCGAGGCAGGCAGACCACCTGAAGTCAGGAGTTCAAGGCCAGCGGGTCAACATGGTGAAACCCTGTCTCTACTAGAAATACAAAGATTAGCTGGGTGTGGTGGTGCACACCCTGTAATCCCAGCTACTTGGGAGGCTGAGGCAGGAAAATCGCTTGAACCTGGGGGGTGGAGGTTGCAGTGAGCCGAGATCACACCACTACACTCCAGACTGGGTGACAGAGTGAGACTCCGTCTCAAAAATAAATAAATAAGTAAAATAAAAGGGCAGTTCAGCCCCTTCTTTCTTTTTCTTGCCCTCTCGCCTTCTGCCACTTGATGATGCAACAAGAAGGCCCTCATAAGATGCTGGTATGTTAATATTGAAATTTTCAGCCTCCAGAACTGTGAACCAATAAATTTCTATGCATTATAAATGACATAATTTCAGGTATTCTGTTATAGCAACATGAAATGGACTAAGATAACATCCCACTAGGTGGTAAGCTCCACAAAGACGGAGCATATACCTGTTTGTTCACTGTTGTGTACTATCCCCTAGCAGCGTATTGGCACGTTAGTAATCATTGATAGAATAAGAGACTTTCCCAGTTACTTGGTTACTCTGGGAGAGATGAGATGCATGGAAATGAAATCCAAAGAATCAAAGGTGTTATATCAGGAGTTAGTTGAAATCTACAATGTAAAGAATGAGTGACTGTTTCTAGTGATACTTTCTCAAGTCCCACGTCTACCCTAATCCTCTCATTTTTTATGTGGGAATTAATAAATTTGGGATGCCTTAATTTTAGTCTACCATGTCAAATGGGGTGTGTCTTAGTTATCTATTTTTATATAGCCAATCCAACACGTAGTGGCTTAAAATTACAGCCATTTGTTTGCTTGCAATTCAGTGAATTGTCAACTTGGGCGGTATTCATGTGGGTTGGCTCATTTCTGCTCCACTAGAAGTTGGCTGGGCTCACTCATGCTTTTACGGTTAGTTGACATATTGACTGGCACCTCATTCACATGTTGAGTATCTCAGCTGGGAGGACTGGAATAGATGGGGTGGCAGGGCCACTCTTTCCCAGTGACCTCCCTCTCCAGAAAGGCTCTCATCCTTAAGGTGGCTAGCTGGGCTTGTTCACAAGATGTCAGTGTCCCAGAGGGTGGGAACAGAAGCTGCAGGTGCTCTTGAAGCTGATGCTTACAAGTCACACAAGTCATTTCTGCCTCATTCTATTGGTCAAAGCATACTACAAGGCCAACTCAGATGCAAGGAGTTGGAAAATAGACTCCATGCAAAGAATGAGTGGTTATATTTAATGTATCACAGGAGAACATCCTAGAAGACACTGGGGGGAAAAGCAGAAGTTAATATTCATGCATAAGATAAACCTCACATTTTGAATGTAAGGAGTAGAAAATTTTAATAGAAAATCATTGCTTACTTCTACCGTTAAATAAACAGTGAACAAATGCTTAAGGAATACTAATATAAAGTGACACCATATTGTTATCTTGCTGGGGTCCCCATATTTCTTGATTGGGCGTGGTATAAACGGCTAGTATAAATTGTTGGAAGTGGATATATCCTCTTGTCCAAGGGAGTATCCAAGGGAGAAGGTTTTTATGTCAGATAATTTAAAATCCCATAAACAGAGCTCAAAAGCAATACAGAAAAGGTCAAGGTTTTTCTTGGCAGGGGGTGAATGTTAAGGATTTTTGAGGCAGATTAACAGTTTATTTATATTTCCTTCAAATCAACAGGTTTAGCATCGTCCAGTTACTCAACTATCATTATTTAGCTCCATTAACAGTTGTTTTCCCAATTGGAGTAGTACGTCTGATTTAGGACCAGTCAACTTTCTTAAGGAACAGATATTTACTGGAGCCTTTCTAAGCATGTACTCTCTTACCAAGTACTATTTGCCAATTAATGTTCTTTAAGCCAGTCTGTTTCTTTTCTAATAAATGTTCTGGCATGTACAATACTATTGTTGTAGGAAGCCTTTACACTGAGATTAATCTTTGTGACAATACGCCTAATTGCACATTTAACTTTTTAAAACGGAATTCATTGTCAGATGTCAGAGTTTATACAAAGAGATGTGATTTTTAAACTCCTTTTGTCTCCTGGAAGTTCATGTTTTCTATGTAATTATTTTTCTATTTTAATTAACTGTGGAAATTATGGTATTACTATTAACGGCTACCTTGCATTGAGTGCCAAGTGCTTTGCTAAGCATTTTACTCACCTGATTGAATTGAATCCTCTCAAATCATTTATCCCAGGCTTTTCCAACCCACTGACCATGGGCCACATGCAGCCCAGGACGGCTTTGAATGTGGCCCAACACAAATTCATACATCTAAAAACATTATGATTTGTTTTTCAATTTTTTAATCTTTTGTTCATTAGCTTTTGTTAGTAATAGTATATTTTATGTGTGATCCAAGACAATTCTTCTTCCAATATGGCCCTGGGAAGCCAAAAGATTGGACATCCCTGATTTGCCCTATTAGGTATGGATTATCCTCATATTTTAGATGAGGAAACTGAGGCTTAGGGTAGTCAATTTTCCGTAAGTCATCTAGCTAGCACAGTATGTTTTCTATTGCTTTTATTTCCATGGGTAAAATTTGAAGACAAAATTTAGTTATTTTTCAAAGACACATGTTCTTTCATTGATACAGAAATGAATTAGCACATGTTCATTTGTGTGACCTTAATGCCTATAAGCTAGTGGTCCAAGGCTGGGCATCTGGATATTCATAGAATACAGTTGATCCTTGAACAACAACAGTTTAAACTGTGTGGGTCCACTTACACTCAGATGTTTTCAATACAGCTGGCCCTCTAGGTTGGAGGGTTTTTCATCCACAAACAAATGCGGATCCAAATGGAGTATTCTTAGGATGCAAAGCCCATACGGAAGGCTGAATATCCACGGGTTCTCAGGGCCACCTGCAGGACTTGGGTATGCGTGAATTATGGTCTGTAGGTCATCCTAGAAACAATCCCCGAAGATACTGAGGGAAAACTGTATACTAAAGAGGTCCTCAACCCCCAAGCTATGGACTGGTACCGGTCAGTGGCATTAGGAACTAGGCTGGATAGCAGGAAGTGAGCGACAGGAGAGCAAGCATTACCGTCTGAGCTCTGCCTCCTGTTAGATTAGATTCTCACAGGAGTGTGAACCCTATCGTGAACTGCGCATGCAAGCGATCTAGTTTGTGCTCTCATTATGAAAATCTAACTAATGCCTGATGATCTGAGGTGGGACAATTTCATCCCAAAACCATCCCTTACACCCTGCTATCTGTGGGAGAATTGTCTTTCACGAAACCGATCTTGGTCCCTGGTGCCAAAAGTGGGGACCGCTGGTAGACTAAATTAATGATGAATTTGAACTTGAAAAAGTTATATATCAAGGGCTGGCAAACTTTTTCTGTAAAGGGCCAGATAGTAAATATTTTCAGTTTTGTAGACAATATGATTTGTCACAACTACTCAGCCTTGTCCTGTTGTGCAAAAAAAAAAAAAAAAAAGTCATAATAACATGTAAATAAATGGACATGGCTTTGTTTCACTGAAATTTTATTTATAAGACCAGATGGTGGGGTAAATTTGGTCCATAGGTTATAGTTTATCAACCTGTATTAAAGGCCATTTTGTGTCCATTTAGTCACTATTAACGTTATTCCACTAAACAAAGATATTGGAATAAGTTTTTCATAAGATACAGTGGTTTAGCATAAAAAGGTCTGGAATACAGGAAAACCTGCTCCTATCCACATAAACTGACTTTGAATCACTTGTTGGCTTTAATCGTCTGCATAATGGCTTCCTAGTCTAATTTTTTAGCAGTGAATTGAGTTAGAATATCTATTGTAGAAGTCAAATTGACATGGCCCTGCCACTGTCATGACTAAGTGTACTTACCTGTCTCACAGTCTGCATTAAAAGAAAACCCCACCTTGTACCCCGAGACAAACAAAAAATAACAGGTTTGTTCTCTCTAGTTTAATTTCCAAAGTGAAAGAAACCTTGAGTATTTCCTGTAAGTTACTGACTCCTTAACAAAACAACTGTATCTCTGACTTTGGCAAAACTGATGTCTGAAGATACATTATGTCATATGTGAGAAAACTGTGTTTTCACATGTCAAACTGTGAGAAAATGCTGTTTTTTTCCCCACCATGAACTCAGATTAAGTATAAACTCAGTCACATTGGCAATTTAAAAAGTAAATATACTCATTGTGTTTTAATTTGATGGGGAAGTTCTCCTGAAGTTTGACTCCTTTGCAACTTCTTTGCAAGCAAACTGCTGCTTTTATTTTCGGTATGCTTCACCTCTGATTCTTCCTTTCATATATGTTAAGGTTTAGAGGACTGTTTGCTTATAGTCCAATGTGAGCAGGATGAAAAATTTCCTACCAGAAACATAAATGATTAGTAATTTAGGATTCGGAAGTCTGAGCAAGCTTGAGCAGGCTGGTCATGGCCTGTTTTGACTAACAAGGGATACAGCTGTTGGACACTATGGCAAGAGAAACCTTTCCTTTGCCTGACTTTCTTCCATGGTGACAAAAGAGGAAAGATTTTGAGAAAATTAGAAAAAAACCTGGAAAAATTGTTGTCATATTAAAACATATAAAATCTTTGTGAAATCTTTATTGCCTGAGTCAGACTTGACATTCTACTTACGCTTCATTCACACGGTGTGGTAGACACAACAAGGGTAATACAATAATCTGACATTCTACTTGCCTAATGGCTTCCATATTCATTGATCATAGGTTTCCAAAAGAATTATGAATATGGAGTAAGGGGTCCTGCCTTTTACATTCCCAAGATTCCACTGCATTTCTCTTCTGTCCTAAGATTGAGACCCAAGCCAAAATGACCCAGAAAAAGAATCCACATATTGGACTTGCTAATGAAAATCCCCAAAATCATAGTTTTCATCATAATGAGATGATAAGAGCTAGCTCCATGACAATAGAGAAGGATATTTGGTTACAGAGGGCAGATTGAATGCATGTATTTATCCTTGCTGCTTTCTAAAATGTCATGAGAGACAATAAAGAAATGAGTATATATTTATAAGGGCAAACGGTAGAGAAAGAGAAGGCAGTAAATGAGCACTATCAGAATTTTAGAACTGCATTGTCTAATGTAGTACTCACTAACTACATTTGGCTGTTTACATTTACATTAATTAAATTAAATACAATTAAAATTTAGTTATTTGGTTTCATTAGCCACATTTCAAGAGCTCCATAGCTACATGTGGCTGGTGGCTACCATACTGGATGGCACAGACATGGGACATTTCCATCACGGCAGAGAGTTCTACTGGACAGTGCCGTTTTAAAGATGGGAAGGTGATAGAGGAACAGGAACTGAGTGAAGTTTCAGGTTGCTCTATTCTCCTAAGTAACTCCTTGGATGTAGTGGGTTCAATGGTGGCTTCCAAAAGATATGGTCATGTCCTACTCCCTGGAAACTATGAATGTGATTTTGTTGGAAAAGGGGTCTTTGCAGGTGCAATTAAGTTAAGATTCTTGTGATGGGATCATCCTGGACTATTGGGTGAACTCCAAATTCAGGGAAAAGAGTCCTTAGAGGAGAGGAGGAGTCCCTGTGAACATGGAGGTAGAGAGTCGAGTTATTTAGCTATGAGCCAAGGAACACTTACAGCCACCAGAAGCTGTAAGAGGCAAGGAAGGATTCTCCTCTAGAGCCTTCAGAGAGTATGGCCTTGCCAACACCTGAATTTTTCACTTCTGGACTCCAGAACTGTGAGAGAATACATTGCTGATGTTTTAATTTGTTATGGCAGCCACAGAAAACTAATAAAGAGGGAAAGTCAAGAAGACTAAAGGCTTAGTAAATAAGGAGGCTGAACTAGGAAGGCTTAGACTGGGAGAAACTAGACATCATGAGATTGGGAGTAAGGTGCCTTCCTGTTAGAGCCTGAGAGCAAGACGTTCATCCAAAAGGGGCATTTATTAACCAAACCCCGTGGTATGTTATAGAGCGTAAGAGTATTTCTCAGAGAAGGAGGGTCTTAGATGGGGCGAACTCCCCAAACCATGGCTACTATTCCCCTCCACAACTCAGTACCAAGGTCATGGTATTTGTCTTGTTCCTGAAGGCAGAGGGATAATTTGTGTTACCTCAGCCATGAACTGAGAAACTAACTGGTCTCAGTCCTGTGAGCACTTAGTCCCCTGAGTGTTTACTTCTTCTTCGAGAGTTTTAGAGAAAATTTATACCATAAACCATCCCTTCTTTGCCTTCTCTTCAGTTTCCCCTGTCTACCCAGCCTCTTCATTCCTGATAGATTTCTTCCCTTACCCTGGGGTTGAGGTCCACTGCTGAAATATACAGAACAAAAAGAAAACCAGACCCATCTCAAGAAGCATCCTTTAGTTTGTAGGGGACACTGAATGTGGCCTGCTGACATTTCTCCCTTCTTCAGGAATCTTGGATTTTCGGACTCTTGATTCTTCTAGAGAGGATCTTTTGGGGGAGGATCCAGATTTTATGAGACTTGAGGCTTTTGTAATTTTAGGAGCACTATTTAAGCAAAGGAATTCACATTTATAAATACAAAATTAAGTATGAGTGTCAATATTTACTTCGATCATAAAAAGAAATCACAACAAAGTACCAACTTAAAAAAATCTGATAAATACCCAAGACACATAAAATCAGAAAAAATTAGCATAGATTTAAAAATTTAATTGCCTGTTGATATTATAGTTTTAATAACTCTACATCTTGAGACTGTTCTGGGGTGTTAAAGTTTCACGTGCTGCATTATTGCGTCTATTCCTTAATATACTCAATATAAGAAAAATTCCTTTTGGCTAGTAGTCAATGAGAATCTAATCTTCTGTTTATACAGTTGACCCTTGAATAACTCAGGGGTTAGGGACACTGACCCCCTGCACAGTAAAAAATCTGTATAATTTTTGACTCCCCCGAAACTTAACTACTAATAGCCCACTGTTGAAGCTAGACAAATAACACAGACAGTCAATTTAACACAGATATTGCAGGTTATATGTATTATATGCTGTATTCTTACAATAAGTTAAAGAAAATGTTATTAAAATTGCAAGGAAGAGAAAACATATTTACTGTTCATTAAGTGAGAGTGGATCATCATAAATGTCTTCATCCTTCTTGTCTTCATGATGAATAGGCTGAAGAGGAGGAGGTTGAGGAGGGGTTGGTCTTGAGGTATCACAGGTGGCAGAGGCAGAAGAAAATCCATCTATAAGTGGACCTGTGCCATTCAAACCCATGTTGTTCAAGGGCCACTGTAATTTTATAGGTCTTGTGATTGGATAAATGTTCCTTAAATGAACTTTCAGCTTCTTACAGTTCTTATTCCTCCTCCACTCGCGTACTCCCAACACTGGGTGCTGTAGGACCACTTATATTGTGATACAGCCTGTTGTCCTATATCTTCATGAGCCAGTGCTGGGGGAGTCACATAGTGGCGGTAGGAATATTCTTCCTGGAAGCTATTCTTACCAGACCAGCTAGCAATAACTTAGCTGGATGTGGAAGTGGCTGTGAACCACATAAGTACATCTCATTAAATTTAAATGTATTTCCAACTCAACTTTCTCTCTTAGCGGGATCCCAAAATAACTGCAGCCACTTTAGCACTCTCCTACTGCAATTGGTTGATTAAGGCTGCTGTTTCTTTCCACTACAACATCTGCATGAAGAAGATGTTGAAGTAGAAGGAAACAGGGGTCCTAATCAACCAAATGCAGTTAAAGTATTTTACTTTTGCATTTTTTACAAAAACATATAATCATGGTGACATTTTGAGGGCACTTTCAAGGGTCTTGAAATGGGCCCATGCAGGTGAGGGGCCTGGAAATTCAGATTCATTAGCTTCACCACAGATCTACCTCTGTTTAACCATTTCTTGAGTCTCTGCAGGTCAGTAATTACAGATCAAATTAATTCATCCACTTTTCACAAGTGCTAGCGTTAGTCTTAGATTCTAAGAGCATTGACCTGAGACACACATTTTGTCATTAGAATCTATTCTCCTAATTGACAAAAATTACGTTCATACTTCATATTCGAATCTTTAAAGTAGACGAGTGACACAGTTATGATGCTAAAGAAACTTGAAGAGTGAATAGCGAAGTGGCTTTAATAAAGGACTCCCCGGATCTTGCACTGGCACTTAGCTCTTTCTCCCCAAACATCTTTGGCTTCCATTCTGACATGTACTACTTATGCAACACGAATGCCCCCATCATTCTTGACCATATAGTTTGGCTTTTGTCTCAAAGGATGGGGCATAGCTGCATGGTTGATTTTCACCCAAGCACTATCAACCAAAAAGGACCCTGCCATGCTTTTCTTACATATAATGTACACAGAGAAGTGCATTACTGAACAGAAAATACCCATGAAGTTTGCTCTCTTACCTCCTCAGAAGTGATCATTTTGTTGAGCCAAGTGAGCTTTTTGGTACCACCCAGGTTTGGGATTTCATGACTCTGTGAGTCAATGGTGCTATACATGCTGACAGTTTTGATCTTACATGGCCAGTTGTTCAGAGTTATGGAAAACCTTACCCTCTTTATGAGGTCTCCTGGCTAAGGATTTCTGCCATATCTGGCAGGGGGTGCACAAATAGAAGAATATCTTATCTTCTACTTAAAGGCAGAAGATGGTTGTCTGGTCTCTATGACCACCTTGGGGAGGGTAGGAAAGCCAACAGACTTTCCATGCGTTCCAGAAGGTAATTGAACTCAGGTGCCACAAGAGGCAGAGGAAAAGCCAGTCTGGCAAGTTTCTGAGAATGAAAGTCTGCTAGACCATTCCCTAAGTGTGTGACCTCAGAAAAGTCACTTAACCTCCCGAGGTTCATTTTCTCTGCTGTATGTGATAGGTGTCGTGAGGATTCAATAAATACATAAAAGGGAGGTGGTAGAAAGGTACTAGTTCGAGTTCATGTTGATTTCCTTTTTTTAATGTTTACAGTATTGGCATGAGCAAGATAGAGAAGCTGAGAGAAAAGTTTGTGTGTGTGTGGGTGGGGGAGGGGAGAACTGGGGAGGGAAGGGAGGGATGAAATTTAAAGTTCTGTGTACATATATCTATGTATATGTTTATGTATATGTATATGTGTATGTAAATGTATAGTTTTCAATAGGCCCCAAATAGCAATGTCAAGAAGAAAAATCATACAATTTCTGGCTACTTGTAGTCTTCATTCTATGACTTGAAGACTATTGACAGTGTCTGTCTGTAGAAGTACCTCTCACTTTCTGGTGCCACCAGGAGGGCTGGGTTCTTTGGACTCAGCATAGGTTTGGGTTCCTGAACATCTCTAACTCTGCTCTGAAGGTGTTTTTTGTACCTCATGAGCTTGGAGCATCCAGAGGCTGCCGGTTTCTTAATGCTTAAGGGATTTTATTTCAGCCCTAATTTCCCCAAACCAACACAGGTCCTAGAGGAACCTGTATATCTTTAGTTATTTTAGTTTTTTCCCCATCTTGAAATTATTTCTAATAATTATATTTAGTAATCTACTACCTAATATACATCAGCAGACTGAAATAAGTAAAACAATATTTCTTGAGAATTTTGAGACTTGACACGTACCACTGAGTTTTGAATTAACACATAGCCCTTTATTTCATAGAAAGCCCTTGTCAAAATTTTTTCTCATACATTATTGGAATAGAGCTGCCTAAAAGCTTTTTTTTCTTTCTTTAGGGAAGAAGTACTTTGCTGGAGAGTTGAAGGGCTTCATTTTAATGTTGCAATCACTTGTTTCTAAACTTAACATTTGAATAAATTTTTCATATTAGATTCTTCTAATTTCTGGCTATGATTTGCAAAAGGTGATTTATTTTTTCATGGAACAAGATTTTCAGAGGTAATTAAAAGTAATCTCCTATTAGGGAGACCACTAACAAGACTAACACATTTTGTAACTTCTTTAAGATTTAACAGCCTTTTGTATTTACTTGGCCTAGGAGATTAGGCTTTTAGTGGATAATGACTTTCATTGTAATGATGAGAAAGATGAGAAACTTCTATTATAACAGGCTGGGATCAAACTCTTCTATTAGAGCTTTTTAAGTCTTGTTTCTGTGTTCCACATTGCTTTTTATAATTAGTTTCAAGTGTAATCATATGAAATTTGAGGGGAAAAGGAAAGGAGAACTTACGTGAAAATCCACATTTGCAAATGGATAGGTTTTAAGCTATTTAGCATAGACCTTGATGGCCTATGAAGGCAGAGATGCCCAAATACAGAAATAAAGGGGTTTATACCTGTGGTATAGCCATGGAATTATGCTACTTTCTCCCCTAGAGATAGAGTAATATTCTGGGGCTAGAAGATTGTCCTTAAGAATAAGGACATTTTCTATGGGTGGGTATTAAACTAGATATTCTATTGTATACAAATTCTTAATACAAAGTGGAATGTACCTTGCGAAGAGGTAGCCTATAACAAAGAAATAATTGTCTTAATATATACTCTTACCAGTCAATAAGGCAGACATGAATGCTCCATTAAACATGATGGACAGATGTCAATATTTAAATATAAAAGAAGAAAGATACATAGTTAATAAACATAGACAAAGAATCAGTTTTATTAGGAATCAACAAATGAAAATGACAACAAAGTAAGATGTCACTTTGCCTGTTAAACTTGAAGAGATCAGATCATTAATAGCCCACATTAGTGGAAGTGTGGGAACCAAACACTATTCATGCAAGTGGGGTATGGGCGATCTGTATCAGTAGAAGCTTAGGGCAATGTAATGCACATATTAAACAAAATTTCAAAAAGCATATACATAGTCTGACTCAGCAATCCTACTTCTAGATTAATCTCAAGGAAATAATAGGACAAGTCCAATAATATTATTGGTGGCTTTAGAAATACCTAAAAGTTATTTTAAAACATTAGTTAAATGTGTCATAGAACATTAATACAATTTAATATTATGCAGCCACTAAAAAGAGTGATATATACATATAGTCTGCTGAGAGCTGATTCTTCATGAGTCTCTCACATTCATGTATGGCTTGAGAGCAGAGGTGCTGACTGCCTTAGCTCCAAACCAACTTTACAAGGATGCTTGCCTAGTGAACAACCTTGGAATAGAGAGAAAGCATTTTTATCCAGAGCAAAGCACAGGCATGCTTACTATCCAGTATAAAAGATTGTGATTCTTTTAAGGTTAGGGTTCTTCTCCTTAAACACAGCCCAGGGCATGTGTGCAGGTATCACCTGGCCCTCTTTGCCCTGCAGGATTGGAAATTAATATAAGAAAATATTGAAATTCTGCCTATTGTTATTTCTGTGAGTCATAGTCATTTATTGCTGACTCAGGAGTCTTTGCATCTTTATCAGTACAATGGACTGAATATTTATGCCCTGCACAAATTGGTATGTTGAAATCCTAACCCTCAAGGTAATGGTATTAGGAGGTAGGACCCACGGGAGGTGTAATGGTTAATTTTAGTTGTTAACTTGACTGGATTAAGCCATACCTGGATAGCTGATAAAGCATTATTTTTGTGTATGTTTGTGAGGGCTTCTTCCAGTGGAATGAATTAAGATTGCCCTCACCAATGCATCATCCAGTCAGTTGAGGGCATCAATAGAACAAAAATGTAGTGGAAGTTTTGCTCTCTCTGAGCTAGGACCTTCTCCTGCCCTTAGATATCAGTGCTTGTGGTTCTCAGGCCCCTGGACTCATACTGAGACGTAGACTAGTGGCTCCCCCTGGTTTTTGGGCCATCAGACCTGGACAGAATTATTCCATTGGCTCTCCAGTGTGCAGACAGCAGATCATGGGAGTTCTCAGCCTCCGTAATCGCATGAACCAATTTTCATAATAAACCTTCTTAGGTATCTGTCTATCTATCCATTTATCCTGCTGGTTCTGTTTCTCTGGAGAATCCTGATTAATATACCATTGTATAGTGGCTCATGATTTATTTAACCAGACTCCCATCGGTAGTTCCAGTTTTTGACTGGTACAAACAACGCTACAGTAAATCTTCTTGTATAGATACCTTGATGGGTATTTACCTGCAAACTAAATAAAAACATTCTCAGACCTGTGCTGAAGTGTTTTGACCCCATGGATTTGTTGGGAGTCAGAGGCTGATTTTATAGTACTAGGTCAAAAATGTTTTTGAAAAATAAACAAAAGATATTAAATAGTATATGTAGTATGGCCTCATTTTGAATACATGAATAAGTAGAAGTCTGGAGGAAAGCTACAGAAATATTATCAGTGGTTAATTCTGGGTTATGACCTTTATTCCTCTTTATAATCTTTCATATTTTCTGATATTTTTTGCACTATGCATGCATTACCTTTGTAATCAGAAGGGCAATAAAGTTACTAAAATTGCGAGGCAATGTGTAACAAAGCAAGGGTAGAAAGTGGAATATAGACACAAGAATCAAAAGATGTGAATTAAAAGTTTCATGTCAAAGAAATGATGTGACAGATTTTAATTAGAATTGTTTGAGGCAGGCTTAGTATTTCTTGAGTTCAGAGGAAAGAAATGCTTCCCAATAGAGCAAATGTGGGGATTAGCAAAGCACAGATACACATTTATTCTTGTATTCTGCATTCTTATTTTTTTCTTATATTTACTCATCAATTCTATTTCTCTGCTAATTACTGTATACCTAATCCTGCTTTACATACTATATCAAATGCAATATCAAGAACAGGTAATAATATGTAAAGCAACTAATAATATGCTTGATAGTAATTTTACCTTGAAATGGCTCCCAGTTTGTGGTTAATTGAGGACATTATTTTCTGTTTTACTATTCTTTTGATCATCTTTATTACTCACTATTCTATTTTCTAGAATTGTGTGGATTTGTGAAAGAATGCCAACATAAAATGAAGAGTCATCAATTTGGCCACATGCTGATCGAATGAGTGTCTTGCAGAGAAATTAAGGTGAGTCCCTTGACACTTTAGCTGCTGATTTTTGAAAAAAAATGCAGGTGTGCATAAAATGATTTATTGATTAACAGACAGCTAGCACTTTAAATGGAAATTTCCCCTTAGCAGTTTACATGGAAATGCAAAAAACTATGAGGATGGCACTGAATTTGCACATTTTCTGGTTATCAGTTGATATGGTTTGGATGTTTGTCCCTTCCATATATCATGTTAAAATTTGATCCCTAATGTTGGGCCAACATTAGGGGCCAGGTGGGAGGCATTTGGATCATGAAAGTGGATCCTTTAAAAACTTCTTGATGCCACAGCAAAAGAAACTATCATCAGAGTGAAAAGGCAACCTACAGAATGGGAGAAAAATTTTTGTAGTCTATCCATCTGACAAAGGGCTAATATCCAGAATCTACAAAGAACTTAAACAAATTTACAAGAAAAAAGCAAACAACCTCATCAAAAAATGGGGAAAGGATATGAACAGACACTTCTCAAAAGAAGACATTTATGCAGCCAACAGACACAGGAAAAAATACTCATCATCACTAGCCATCAGATAAATGCAAATCAAAGCCACAATGAGATATCATCTCACACCAGTTAGAATGGTGATCATTAAAAAGTCAGGAAACAACAGATGCTGTAGAAGTTGTGGAAAAATAGGAAAACTTTTACACTGTTGGTGGGGGGGTAAATTAGTTCAACCATTGTGGAAGACAGTGTGATGATTCCCCAAGGATCTAAAACTAGAAATACCATTTGACCCAGCAATCCCATTACTGGGCATATACCCAAAGGATT
>NW_012104288.1:2394646-2402153 GCF_000951045.1 Mandrillus leucophaeus
ATTACACATCTGGGCCTGTGGGTGGTGGGGGCCTGGGGGAGGGATAACAGTAGGAGAAATACCTAATGTAGGTGACGGTTTGATGGGTTCAGTAAACCACCATGGCACGGGTATACCTATGTAACAAAACTGCACGTTCTGTGCACGTAACCCAGAACCTAAAGTATTTAAAAGACAAAAACAAAACAAAAAATAAGAACAACTTCTTAGTGCCATCCTGGAGGGTAATGAGTGAGTTCTCATGCTATTAGTTCCCCTGGGAGCTGTTATTAAAAAGAGCCTGGTCTGGCACCTCCTCCCCAGTCTTTGCTTCTTTTCTCGCCATGTGATGCCTGTTTCCATCCCCTCCCACTGTGAGTGGAAGCTCCCCAAGACCCTCAACAGAAGCAGATGTTGGTACCATGCTCCTTGCACAACCTGTAGAACTGTAAGACAAATAAATCTCTTTTCTTTATACCCAGCCCTAGGTATTCCTTTATAGCAATCCAAAATGGACTAAGACAGATGTTGTCAAATTTAGACCTTCACACTTAACCTCTGTCATAGGGAACTATTTTCTATTAATATTCTTTTTTAAACCTCTTCTTACCAGTAAAAAGAGTGTCCTGATTTTCAGGGAATGCCATCTTGTGTCTTCTCTTCATTTGAGTCTTTTGTGTGGGTAACGTTAATGAGTCCCTCTGACTCTGTCACGACATATCTAAACTAGTACTCTGGAAAGAATATATCCTTTTAGTACACAGAAAGTCCTGGTAGGTCAGGAAGCATTTTAATTTATTCAAGTGGAGACGTTCAGCTCATGCTGGGAGAAGTTAGTTCATTTGTTAAGTTTGTGGTGAGACTTTAAATTCTCACATTAAGTTTGACAGAGTAGTTGATGATATTTGGTCATGTTTTGGTTTCCTAACAGCCTCTGGCTGACTTAAAAATAAATCATTGCAGACAGACTATTAAGTTTTATGAACTATGAATGTGCTTAATAGCCCATTTTAATGAAATGCTCTAAGTTTCTCCATGGGCCATTGCTTTTACCTGAGCCATGACTACATTTCAAATCCTGCTGACCGTTTCAAAGGTGATTATTCCACTCAGATGATAGCATGACTGGTGCCTTTGTAAAGCATTTGACTGTGTTTGACCTCATAGTGAGGTGAGGTTGAAAACTTTGGTAGTATTACAGCAGTTCCCCCTTATCTGTGGGGATGCGTTACCAAGACCCTCAGTGGATGCCTGAAACTGTGGATAGTACCTACCCTATATATACTAAGTTTTTTCATATACATACATAGCTATGATAAAGTTTAATTTATAAATTAGGCAGAGTATGAGATTAACAATAAGAAAGTAGAACAATTATAACAATATACTGTAATAAAAGCAAAATAAGGGTGACTTGAACCCTGAACTTCTATTGCACTGCAATGTTGCAGCAGTGATCCGATAACTGAGATGGCTTCTAAGTGCCTAATAGGTGGGTAGGGTCTACAGCATGGATACACTGGACGAGGGATAATTCATCTCCAAAGCAGGATGGAGCTGAATGTTGTTGAATTAAAATCTTGTGAATTACTTCTGGAATTTTCCATTTAATATTTTTGGACCTTGGTTGACCATGAATAACTGAAACCACAGAAAATGAAACTATAGATAAGTGGTGGTTGCGGGGGACTGCTTTACTGAGTATTTGTTAACTAAGTAAAACTTTTGGTTATGGTGTGCGATGAAAATTACTTCTGACTGCATAAAGGCTATGGTCTCTGAAAATGATGATTAAAAAGATTGTTTTTTGTTCACAACATTTATTTTATTATTTATTTATTTTTATTTAAGTTTTTCTTTCTTAGAGGATAGGGTCTTTTGATGTTGCCTAGGCTGGCCTCGAACTCCTAGCTTTAAGGAACTCCCGGGTTCAAGTGATTCTCCTGCCTCAGGCTCCCTAGTAGTTGGGACTGCAGGGACATGCCATGGTGCCCAATCTACACTTTTTTAAAAGTGAACTTTGTTTCCTCTAGAACAATAACTTGTCTCCAATTTTTTTTTATTATGCAAAAGGTGACACAGATTCTTATTTTATAAAATATGAAAAAATATGGAAAGGAGTTTATCATGGTGGTTAGTAATTGAGTTTGTGTTCTGGTTGCACTATTTAAAGCTGCATGGTGCTAATTTAGGTACCTAGATCCTCTGAGACTGCCTTTAAAATGAGAACAGCACCAGTATTATAGGTAATAAGTTACAAACTTATAAGCTATAAACTTCTAAGTTACTATATATCTATATGTATGAAAATGTTTTGCTACTTTTGTTTTCACTGATATTTATATAGCAACTAGACTAGGCATCAAATTATTTTACAAAGAGCCTTATTATGGTTTCTCTATTCACTGGAAACAGCATAGATGAGGAAGTTGCAGGGCCTAGGAATTTGATGTTGATGAAGAAGCCCCGTTTTCTTTCTATTTTCAATTTTTTGGATCCCCTCTCTTTCTTCTCCTTTGTTTAAAAAATACACCTTACCCACAAACCCTCTTTATCAAGACTCAGCATGCTTCAAGGTGACTTTATGGCCTTTGCTAAGACCCCCTGACCAAAGACCATCAGAAACACAGCTACAGTAAAAATAAAAGGGTTAAATTTAATAGTTTGCCTCAGCAGGGAAGCATGCACACCATGGATGAACCTAGGTGTTTCCAAAGGGAAGTTAGAGCAGGGTAAATCTAGAGCTTTGAGGACTAGAGTTAGTCACAGAATAGTCTTGATGGGGACTAGTAGAATTTGTGATCTAGGTGAGCCTGTGTCTTATCTTGGAAGATAGGGCCCAAGCAAACTGCTGTTAAAGAATCTGAGCTTAGATTGTTTTACTGATGCCACAATTTGGTCCAGTTTTGCAAGCTGTGAGTTCTGTTTCAATTTTTGGTTACGGTCTTCTGGTCATTCTTCAGTCTAAACTGAAGGAGATACCACTGTCTCTGGAACATGATCAATCGGATCTGCGCTATTGTCTGGAGTCTGTTGATTAGAAGGTTGCTCAGAGAATGTCATCTGCAGTTGAACTGGAGTTAGTCCCTCATGTTTCTTTAGTTGCAGAATGACCCGTTGCATCATCTGGTATGCCAATGACTACCCCGCAGCATTTCAGACTCTGGAGACATATACCTGGCACCTGCCAGATAGGCAAAACTAGGACAAGGATTATTACTACCGTTTGAAATATGCCCATAACTGATTTGGATGTCCTTTTAATTTTGATATGGATTGTTTGCCTTTGCCAGTACCTGAGTAATTAGTCCTTAACCCAGTGGTTTGTTAGGGGTAAAGTTCTTGAGATTACCATGATTAAAAATGGAGATGTCGACTAACAATTAATTTATAATTTTAATCCAGCAGGAACAAAACAATGCAATGTAGCACATGGTAATCGGTGGTTTCTGCCTCTGAGATTTGATTTCAAAGTACTGGGTGGAAGTCATCTTCAATACTGGGGCTGAAAAGTCCTAGAAATCATTCAGTCCCAGGTGACTCTTTATGGTGCTGATGTCAGTGGTGCCTGTGGATTACTCCCCTGTAGTATTAATAGACCAGGGTACCTGGTATAATGCTTTACTGAGGTTCTTTTGTTATTACTTCTATTATGGAAGATTCAGATCCTGATCTGCTTATGGCAGGACCTTTTAGGTGAATACAAGGAAAAAGCAGAGATCATTTTCTATAATATGATTAAATGGCTCTGATTAATTTTTGTAATAAGCAACAATATTAGAGTGAAGGGGAGTGGAATTGTATAATGATTAATAATACAAAATGCTTTTATAAGAACTTAGTCCTTATAAGATTTTCCTAGAATTAGAACATGTTATGGAGTGTGAAGGTATTGACAAATCTCTAGGCCTTCAATTTATCTCCAGAAGTATACTACGAATGTTACCAGTTGACGAGCATGCTTTAACAGAAAGGCAAAAATATTTTGTATATAGTTTTTATATCAGCCTTTTATGTGAACATGTATGTTTCTTTTTATCTGAAAGGCATGTGACTGTTGGAACATATTTATATTAACTCATTCCACTTGTATATAATTAATCTTAGAAGCCTGAATTTTGCTTTTGATTTTACCCTCCCAAGGAAAATAAAATTTATCTTATGGAAAAATGTTTTTCCAGGTAACTGTGCCAACAGTTTGAGTAAACTTGGAAGATTCTGCATTGAGTAAACACTGCCCTATAGTCTTGGAAGAAGACTCAAACTTTTTACTCAAACTAATTATGTATGTCTTTTAATCAGTAATAAATTCAATTGAATATGCTTATAAGCTTCACAAGCTTCATTCCCACTCAAAAATAACAAAATATTCAGGTTGCTTTTTAAATTTAAAAAGTGAATATGTTGAGGCAGCTCTTTATTAATATTTGTTGATTGAGAAATACTGCCCAAAATTTACAAGTTGCTGATATTTTTGAGCAGAGAACCCAGATCGTGAACCCAATGGGTTTAACAGCCTAATTTTAATTTTGTTTTTTTCCTTCTCTATTTGCTGTCCAAGTTCCAAAGTTTATTATTTGCTACTCAAGTGATAGTGTTAGTAAAATGTGAAATTTGCTGTTATAATAACATGGAACCATTTCAGAAATAAGTTTAGTTTTATCTTGGCATTTGTTTGACAATGGGAGACCATTACTGGACTGCAGGCTCATATCTGTCTAAGTTATTGTCTAATTAACTTGAAATATGCTTGCAGAGGCATAATTTTCTCTATACCATTGGTTTCCCAACTTTTAAATTGTGCTTCTCATTAGCAAAATGGTTTGAAAATGTCTCTCTATAAAGTGTGTGCATATTCATTTTTTCTTCAAATCATATACAAATAGTATTGCTATTCTGTATATTAACTATTAAGAAAGTCTAATTTCTAATTTTCGAGATAAAAGTATAAACAGAAATTATGTTATTTTAGAACATATTTTCTGAGGTACATAACTCCACTTTGGAAACTGTAGTCCTATATTTCTGATTTGTAATAATTTTCCTGCTCTAATATTTCTTTGGGATACCACTTTTTTCTGTCATTTTAACACCATGGAGCAGTGGCTCTCACCTGAGGGGAGAATCTGACGGCAGTTGCCTGAGAACTAGAGTTCAAAAAGGCCTGTCAGTGATCCTGATCCACCTCCCCCAGGACCACTGTATTCACCACCCAGCGACCCCATCTCATGAGCATGGTGACTAGTAGTAGAAACATGGCCTTAACATACCTTACCTGGGTAGCACAATGGCATGACTGGCAATTTTTTATGCAGATCATACTTGCCTAGATGTGGTAGAAAAGCAGTGAGGCAGAATAATAAAAAAAATCATTTGTGTTCTATTGAAAAAAGCTCATATGAAACAATTCGAAAAAGAAGTGGTTTACATCTGTGTGTATTTAAAGCAATGGTCACTATGTAATGCCTCATGCAACTGCATCTCTCTGTGAGCCGGGAGTTTTGTTGAGAATGTGTAAGTGGGTAAACTTAACTGTTATTTTGTAGAATCATTTTTTAAATGTGGTGGGAGAATCTGTGATTTAAGGAGTTTTATGGGGGATCTCATTTTGTGATATAAATAGTCATTTTTTGAGTATAAATCAAAATTTTTGTATGCTGTTGGCCTAATGAGTTCCCTAGCATAGACAATATTAGGTGATGGCAGGGAGGTGGGACCCCAAAACTTTCATTGTGCATGTAAATTAGAATGGCTAATTGAAGCAGATGTCCAGATAATTCAGACCAGACTCTCCCTTTTTGTTTGAAATATACTCGGCTGAGTTGTTTTTTCTTTTTAAAAAAAGAAACAACAACAACCAAATCTGTGCTGCTTTTCTCAACCACAACCTCAGCAATCTTGAACGAAATGTCTGAGGGAGTGTTCTAACAACAGGCCTAAGAGGAAGCCCTTAAAAGAGAGACCTGTGATCATGTAAACTTGAGAAACACTTTCAGCTTGTCCCTTCTTTTGGAGAGTCATCATGCACTGCAGGCTGTGAGAAGTCCTGCACAAAGGAACACGTTTGAACTTAGTTTAACCCAGTGTTTTCTAAACTTCTTTGACAGGCAACCCTTTATTTACGTAACATTTGCTAACTTACAGTCAAACTGGTGTTCTTTGAAAGTCCATTTTGGGAAATGCTGGTATAAATTATAGCAGTACTTATACAGCCACAAGTGCTGAGAGTACTAGTCAGTAATCCTAAGAAGCCAAGGGTGATGGGGCATGAGTGTCCAGTTTCATACTGCTGCCACTGGTAGTTTGAGGGATTTGCTAAGGGGATCCTCCAGGCAAACACTGGATTTATAATGGTTAGGCTTTATCCCCAAAGGGAAAAATAACCACCTGGTGGCCTGAGATTGGCCCATTAGTTTTCCCAGACTTTCTTTTTCTCCTGAGCACCTCCTCCCACCCCAGATTTTTTCAATTTTTTAAGGATGAGAGGGATGGGGTGGAGCATCTTTTCCCAAGTGGAGAGGTCCCAAGGGCTCTGTCATGGAACACCGGGAAAGCAGAAAAGATTGAGTAGAGACAAAGCCTTGAGCTCCCCCTAGAGGTAAGTATCTGATCCTCTCTACTGTGGCAAGGCACGAAAATACCAATTTTTTTTTTTTTTTTTTAAGATTTACATATCATGGACATCATTTAAAGTTCGATTTAAGAGTCACCTTAATATTTTAGTTAAAAGAGTAGTTAGCTTTTAATATTAGTGCTTATTTGAATTTAGATATTATTTTATAACTTACATTATACCTCTCCTAAGCAAAATATTTTGAAGCTGTCTCATTGTAAGTGTATATATTCTTTTTTCCAAAATATGTACATGTAGTATTGTCATTATGGATATTGAGTATTAAGAAAGTCTAATTTCCTTACAGCTGTTGCAATGCTTACCAATAGCTACTCCTGTCTAAGGGCTATGAACTAGTCGGAATCTGCATCCGTTTTTGGTCAGAAACAGCCACATAGGGTCAGTGCAGATGACCCAGTCTCAATCTGCAAATACTGTGTCTTATGGAAACACAACTTTGGCTAATGTGACTTTTATGAGGATTTCAAATGCAAATTCTTCATCCTTCTTCCCAAACGGAGCCATTGAAGTACATTTGTTTATTTATTTCCTTTATTTATTCACCTGTGTTTGGTAAGCAGCAGGCACTTCTCTCAAATGTTATGACATTAAGGGATGCCTTAACAACATTCCCTTAGGGTGATTCTGTTAAGATCACTTTGGCATTATGGTTGGTCTAACTTTGTTCACGAATGTGTTGTGTTCTGTTTTTATGATGTTTATGACCAGAGATGGAAGTAGGCTGACCTCAGAGAGCTGGTCCCTGTTTCAGCCTATCTCCTCCCACATTGTGATTGGGAGAAAATCCTTTAGTTTTTCAAGGCCTTGGGGTTTTATTTATTAATCATGAGATGCTGGCCAGGCACGGTGGCTCACACCTGTAATCCCAGCACTTTGGGAGGCCGAGGCTGGCAG
>NW_012104288.1:2402828-2405201 GCF_000951045.1 Mandrillus leucophaeus
GTGGTTCCGATAGAAAGGCTTGAGAAGTGTTGCCTGGGCGCCAGAGCCCGGGGTGAGAGCAGGGTGCCTGGAAGCCCACTCCAAGCTTGATCACATCATCATCTTCAAGCTCACTCGGGGTCACTGCACATCTCTTCTCCCTACACGAGGGTGGTGGCATCTATTACCCCACTACTGTGTGCCAGGCTGGGTGCCAAGCCCTTTATATACATTTAATCTTCGCAGGGGTCCTATGGTAAGAGCTATTATCCCATTTTACAGATGACAAAACCAAAACACAGGGATTTGAAGTTACTGAATTTGCACTGTCAGTGAGCGCCTGAGGCAGAAACTGAACGCTTGGTCTGTTTAGCTCTCCTGTGTGCAGTTCCAGCTCTGACCCTGTGGGAACGCTGGGTAGGCTGCTCCCTAGCGGCGAAGCGATGGGAGCGCAGGAGCGGAGCGGAGCTGGAGAATCCCACTCCTCCCATTCAGAGCCTTAATTTTAAGGACTGAGCAGTATCAGCGGTAGTGTACCATGATTGCATTATCAGTCTGCCTTTACAGAATCCAGGAGATATTCCACTGTGCACAGTTTGACCTAAGTCTTATATTTCAAAGTTTTATCATTTTGCCCAGTCGTGGTGAGCACAGTACCATAATGCATTCTGTGGCCCAAAAGAGGAGGTCCCAGATAAATAAAGTGCTTGGAGATTTTTAGGTCTTTTGTGCTGCTAAGTCAGAAAATGGAGAATGAAGACAATTTAGCACAACTTAAGAAATATGAATCGGGTGGTCACTATACACTAGCACCGGGCCCTACAGCTGGAAGAGATAGACATGCACACAAATCCCTTATTTATTTATTTATTTATTTATTTATTTATTTATTTATTGCAGCTAAATGTTATGAGAAAGACAAAGTAATACCCTTTATGTTGGGTATTTTTTGGTTCATATTCTCAAAGAAGATCACTTCTTCTTTTATTTTGAGGGAGACGGGCAGACTGTGCCCTGGTCAGGGTCCCTATCATTTGTTGGGGACAGCATTGGACGACATCGTAGTTTCTTGGAGGTTTACAGTGGTTTTCTGTGCAGCAGGCACCAAGATTGAGGCAGTTCATGCATCACTTACTAAGACAAATTCCCTTTGTCCAGCTCTGTGACTGTTGGCCTGGTGAAGGGAAATGGTGAGAAATTTTGCTTGTTTCAGAATTGCAGCTTCCCGTTCTGGCCATGGCCTTGCCTCTGCTGATGTTATTTGTGTCCCAAGGTTTGAAATTATTTGGTTTATTAAGTGAGCCTGATATGAAGTGCTCAGTCAGTGTCATCTCGTCTCCTAAATACTGCCCGCAGTTTCAGGAGGAAGGGATTTAATAGACTCTCGTCCCTTTAGGAAGCTTTATTCGAAATTCATTTGGGCACAGAAATTTTATGGGTACAATCAGGTCCAGACATTGCTTAATGAAGTTCTAGGCAGATGTGCAGTGAATGACTGGTACCTTCTCCAAATCCTCAATTAAGCTCCTCTGATATACCATGAACTTTTAGAAAACCAGAATCTATGACCAAATTCTAATTAATCCTAAGAATAATGAGGTACAAAGGCATTATTTTTTCCTTTTTTCTTTTAAGTTTTCTTTCTCTTGCTAACAAATAATTTTAAATTATGGCTCTAGCATTTAAGTGCATGCATTTTGAATTTACAAAGTATGGAGAATAACATGAAATCATTAGCAGGTCAATGAATTAGATTGTGTGTGTGTGTGTGTGGTAGCATTAAACATCTATAGTATAACTTTCATTTATTCTTGTGTCAGCTATTGCTTAGAGTAATTCAGTATCATAATCTGTATTTAACTTATTCTACTTTATAAAGGACTTTAACACAAATTATCTTCCATAACATATGCTCTGCCACTGATATTATCATCCCCACTTCTTACTTCAGGACACTGAAATTTAGGAAAGATTAGTTAACTTGCCTAATTTCACACAGTAGTAGTCCTAGGAAAGAAACATATATTTTAATAGCCAACCCAGGTTTTGTTTTTTTTCCCCCATAAATGACCAGATTCTCTGCTATTACGTTTTTGGTTTTAGTTAATAGACATATTGGTTGCTATTGACATTTGGCACATCTGGCTTGCTGTTCTTAATGACCAGCGGACTCTGGGCACTCACATATCGACCAGTGCCAGGCAGCTAATGTCAATGAGTGTGGTGGGCTGGGTGTCAGAATAGGGAGTGGTGGGGACAATGGAAAATTGGAGAATGTACACTCCATTTAAAAAAGGGTTCCCTTACCTATTCCCACTGGGCATGCTGGCCTGGTGTTGCAAAACCTTTTAAAATTTTAAGAGGAGCCAGAGATCTGGATTTTATGTGGAATCT
>NW_012104288.1:2406916-2408939 GCF_000951045.1 Mandrillus leucophaeus
ATATATGTGCCACATTTTCTTTATCCAGTCTATCATTGATGGGCATTTGGGTTGGTTCCGAGTCTTTGCTATTGGGAATAGTGCTGCAGTAAACATATGTCTACATGTGTCTTTAAAGTAGAATGATTTATAATCCTTTGGGTATATACCCAGCAATGAGATTGCTGGGTCAAATGGTATTTTTAGCTCTAGATCCTTGAGGAATCACCACACTGTCCTGCACAATGGCTGAATTAATTTACATTCCCACCAACAGTGTAAAAGCATCCCTATTTCTCCACATCCTCTCCAGCATCTGTTATTAGAAGAAGTCTAACTTGTTTTAAACTAGATTTCCTTTTGTTTGTGTGACCTATGGAGTTTATTTATTCAGTTTCCTGTCCCTGCAAGCACAGAAAGTTGAAAACTAATTTGATTCAATTTTCCTAGATGCAATCTCATGTGTATTTTATGTTAGTTTTTAAGGTTTTTGAATTTTAACCAAACTCGGCACAAAGTGACTATGTTACTGTTATATGCCCCCCACTCCACTACACAAATACATAAGCATTAGACTCAGATTGTTCTTTATTGTAAAGAAATTCAGACCTTCTCTGAGTGTCTAATAAAATTCTATCTAGATTAACATGTGCTGTGACCAAGAGATTCTTTTACTGTATCAATATAATGGTTTGAACATTTTTGATCTTTGCAGATATGTTGAAAAGGTGGCAAAAGCAGGTAATGAAGAAGATTCAGAAACTCTAGAATTAAAACCTATTATTTGCTGAACACTTATTATTTGCCAGGCACTGTGCTAATACTTCACAGTCATCCTACATTATCTCATTTAATCCATTAAACCATGTGTAATGTACCTATCAGTTCTACTTTAAAGATGAGAAAATTAAGTCACAGAAAGATTCAATACTTTGCCCAAGATCCTATGAGTAGTCAGGGGTGGAACTTGGATTCAAACTCAGGCTTATATGATCCACAAAGTGTCACATTTCTAACCACCATGTTATATAGCATCATTATCAAAGAATGATTTCTGCTTCAGGAGCTATGCAACAGAATAAGACAAGAAAAGAGAACTAGTTGGAGTGAGATGTGAGTATCACTCTGTGCAATTAAGATGGTGCAAGACCCTTGGCAGATAGAGCAGAAGCACACTGGTCATACTTAGCAGGACATCAAATGTCATGTACTTCCTAGGACTGGTGGAGAATTAAACTGGGAATGCCGGCGACAGCAGCAAACTCCTCTTGCTTGCTGAGCAAGCAAGGTATATAGTGTGTGAGACTTTATACTTTCAGCAGTTCATGACACTGGTGTTAAATGACCACTGGAGGAAACAGTGTCAAGTTTTATGATAAGGTGGAATATTGATTTCTGTGATGTTTTGCATGAATTTAATGGCTGCTTTGTGTTTTGGTATATGAATGTGCCTTAATTTATTCAACCAGTTCCTATTAAGAGATACGGAGAATTTAATATCCATATATTTTGATCTCCAACAAGTTGTTACAGTAACTAATCACTTTGAATTGGGCTTCACCATCTCTAGACTGTTATTTGGATTTTAGTGTTTGGTATCACATTAGTCACAGTACATTGCATTTGTGAACAATAAAATCCAAATACTTCATCTTAGGCAACCAAAGTCTTCCATGATGTTCCACTTCAAGACATGGCTAGTTAACAAGATAAGTGCCAAGATCTGTAGTTGAACCTATTCTGGGTACTGTTTGTGCTGCCACACAAACTGCTGCTACACAAACTGCTGCTAAAATTGTTTGCTTTTAGCATGTAGACAACCTGCTGGAATCAACATAACTGGGAAATATGGAAGAATAAAGCTATTGTCTTAATACTTGTCCCTCTTGAATCAGCAATTAAGTTATAGCTTTATCAGTCTTCACTGACCAAGTGTTTGCTCTCTGTGGGTTGTTAAATGCTGACAAGTTTTAAAGCCTATAGTGAGACAGTTTATATATATTTTGTTTATTGGGTGCATTTAATTTAGGAAGACATTAATGAA
>NW_012104288.1:2408989-2450461 GCF_000951045.1 Mandrillus leucophaeus
GTCATCCTACATTATCTCATTTAATCCATTAAACCATGTGTAATGTACCTATCAGTTCTACTTTAAAGATGAGAAAATTAAGTCACAGAAAGATTCAATACTTTGCCCAAGATCCTATGAGTAGTCAGGGGTGGAACTTGGATTCAAACTCAGGCTTATATGATCCACAAAGTGTCACATTTCTAACCACCATGTTATATAGCATCATTATCAAAGAATGATTTCTGCTTCAGGAGCTATGCAACAGAATAAGACAAGAAAAGAGAACTAGTTGGAGTGAGATGTGAGTATCACTCTGTGCAATTAAGATGGTGCAAGACCCTTGGCAGATAGAGCAGAAGCACACTGGTCATACTTAGCAGGACATCAAATGTCATGTACTTCCTAGGACTGGTGGAGAATTAAACTGGGAATGCCGGCGACAGCAGCAAACTCCTCTTGCTTGCTGAGCAAGCAAGGTATATAGTGTGTGAGACTTTATACTTTCAGCAGTTCATGACACTGGTGTTAAATGACCACTGGAGGAAACAGTGTCAAGTTTTATGATAAGGTGGAATATTGATTTCTGTGATGTTTTGCATGAATTTAATGGCTGCTTTGTGTTTTGGTATATGAATGTGCCTTAATTTATTCAACCAGTTCCTATTAAGAGATACGGAGAATTTAATATCCATATATTTTGATCTCCAACAAGTTGTTACAGTAACTAATCACTTTGAATTGGGCTTCACCATCTCTAGACTGTTATTTGGATTTTAGTGTTTGGTATCACATTAGTCACAGTACATTGCATTTGTGAACAATAAAATCCAAATACTTCATCTTAGGCAACCAAAGTCTTCCATGATGTTCCACTTCAAGACATGGCTAGTTAACAAGATAAGTGCCAAGATCTGTAGTTGAACCTATTCTGGGTACTGTTTGTGCTGCCATACAAACTGCTGCTACACAAACTGCTGCTAAAATTGTTTGCTTTTAGCATGTAGACAACCTGCTGGAATCAACATAACTGGGAAATATGGAGGAATAAAGCTATTGTCTTAATACTTGTCCCTCTTGAATCAGCAATTAAGTTATAGCTTTATCAGTCTTCACTGACCAAGTGTTTGCTCTCTGTGGGTTGTTAAATGCTGACAAGTTTTAAAGCCTATAGTGAGACAGTTTATATATATTTTGTTTATTGGATGCATTTAATTTAGGAAGACATTAATGAAGCCAAGTTAAAATATGTATATCATAGTTGCTGATTTTTTTCCTAATAGTCGTTAACATATGTAGGTAGCAAGATAAAAGAAACAAACAATTTAAAACTAATAACCTTGGAAGAAATTCCAGACTGGGTACGTTTGGGATTGCCAGGAGTGTTCTTTCATGATAAAGTTATTCAATTATCATCTCAGCCTTTGCTTTCTTATGGGATATTAGTGTAATTAATGTGATAACTTATTTAAGTTTGCAATAAATAATTCAAATAGTCTAGAGTATGTAGGGAAAATAAATACTTCTTACTCCTTTGAGTGCTCTTCTGAGGAACTCTGTATTGACAGATTTTTCTTTTACCTTTCTAGAAACTATGATTACAAATATATATACTTATAGTCACATTGGCATCTGTGTACCATATATTTATCTATTATATTTAATGATAGACCTATTTAAAAACATCTTTGTTTTTCTATAAATGGGATGATAATGTTCTCAATTCTCCTATAACTTGCTTTTTTTTACTTAATAGCACCTCTTTAACATATTTTTCTATTGTTATTATGGGGTGACCAATAAGTGTACTTAAAATTCTATGTCTTTGCAAATATCTAGATGTGAAAAATGGCTGAGGAGTGTGCTTGGACCCCACAACCCTATGGACAGGTGCTTTGCTATGGCTTCCTTGTAGAGTGGGGGCTCCACTGTGAAAAAGTACAGTTGGAATCCAGTTCTCACCACACAATATCTGCTTGACCTTGAGGAAGTTACCTAACCATTCTTTGCTTCAGAATAATTTAATTGTAAAAGGGGGATAATGATAGTCTGTTTTCTAGGTTGTGAGGATTAAACATAATGTAAAGTAGTTAGTGTAGTTTCTGACACATAGGAAGTGCTCAGTGTTAGGTATTTTTATTGCTGAGCCTGAGGTGGGTTATAGCTTTGTATTTACTTTCTGAGAATTTAAATATGAAGTTATCTTCTATGCATGTTAATATGGGTGTTCCTAAGCATGGGCCACTTAATTTTTTTAAAAAAGCTTTAAAAATCAAATTGGGCTAGTCTTAACATGTCAGTCAAATTTGAAAAGGATCTTTTTTATGCAAATAAGCTATCAATCTACTAACGAATGGTATAAAAGTTGTATATAATATTTTATTTTACATATTCTGAAAGATGAGGAGAAATTATACCAGATTTTTAGACGACTAAAAACTGAAAAAGGTAAAAAATTTTTTATGAAAAATTTAAAGATGCTGAGATTCATGAACCTAGTTAATAGACGTTTAAGGGATGACTATGGCTATCTTCAACACTATGACATTTGTTAGAAAAAGAAGTATGTATGGGGAAATAGAGTCAGATTATCCCACTGGAGAGAGGTAAAGAAGAAACTGTGTGATGGATATAATAGCTATCAGGAAAGGTTGAGGAGGCTTTGAGGTATATTTGGGCGTGTTTTTATACACATGTACCCACTCACACACATGCTTGCTCCTCCAGATCTTCTCTGCCTTGCTGTACACTGCTAGCTCTGTGTGCACTGTGCTCTCTGGCTTCCAGTTGGCCCAGTGGAGGTATCAGAGGCTGGAGGGCAAGAGGAAAGTGAGGTCCAGATGTTCATTCTGCTTGCTTCCTCCTGGTGATTGTAATTGGTGTGACTGCTGTTGTTCTCTATGACAGATCTTGTTTATTTCCTCAGGGTTCTTCTGTAGTTGTTTATTTATTCATTGGTTCATTGTTTGTCCTATCAGAATATAAGTCCCAGGAAGGTAGGGACCCCATCTATGTTGTTTGCATTAATATCTTCAGGCTAGCACAGTACTTGGGTCATAGCGGGTGCTCAGTGAATAATTGTTGCATAAGTGTATAACAACACAAAGACTTAATAGCACAGCCAATGGTCTTTATCAATATGTTCCATATGTAAGCTCTTTGATATTGCTTTGTACCTATGATCTCCCCAATGAAACTTCCATTTTCAGAGGGCAGATGCTTTATGCTAAAAAAAAAAAAAAATCCTCCATAGTGCCTAAGATCACATAGAGCACACCTAAGCATTCAAAACATACTTATGGATTGGTTGACTACCAGCATGTGCTATACTGTTAGAATTATTAATTAATACATTCAACAAATATTATTGAACCCCTACTATGTGCTAGGCATTGTTTTAGGTTCCCTGGATACATCAGTGAACAAAATAAAGACCCCTGGAATCTTTGGGAGGGAGAAAGATAGTATATACAACCATAAAAAATGAGTGAAATACATAGTACATTAGAAGATGTTAAATACTGTGACAACATTAAAGACAAGCAGAGCTCAGGAAGATGGAGAGGTGGATGCTGAGACAGGAATGGGAGAGCAGGTTGTGATGAAAACAGGATGTCTAAGAGAGGCCTTACTGAGAAGATGATACTTAAACAAAGACGTGAAGAAGTCACGGAACTTGGGCAAGCTAATACCTTGTAAAGAGGTTTTATTCCAAATGGTGAGAACAGCCAGTGCGATGCCCTAAGGCAGGTGCATGTTCAAGGAATAGCAAGGAGGCCCTTGTGACTGGAGCAGATTAAGGGGCAGAGAAATAGGAGATGAGGTCTTGGAAGCAAGGGGAAGGACCTGTAGGCTTTGTAAGACCTGGGGAGCAGTTGCAGAGTTTTGAGCAGCAGGGTGACACAATCTGACTTCTGATTTAGAGGGATCACTTGCTTCTTTGTTGAAAGCAGGAGGCAGGGAAACTGGTTAGGAGGCCTCACAGCAACTGAGGTGAGAGGTGGTGGTGGCTCAGACAGGGCCATGGCAGTTGGGAAGAGTGGTCAAACTCTGGACATGTTCTGAAGGTTTCTGTAGCTACTTGACAGCCAGGTTTAGCACACATTTTACCTTTTAATTGGGACATAGAAGAAGAGTAGGAAAGCATCTTCGGGTAAAATTTTTGTGTGGTAATTGTAACTAGCATACCTCTGGATACCTTTCATTAAATACACTGCAGGCATCTGTTTCTCTAATCTGTTCTACATATCATGGACAAAATTGTGTTGACAAGCTTTTGAGGGAGAAAAGGAATGCAGAGAAAACAGTTACCTATTCATTGCAGTTTGGGGGATGTACGTAAGTAAGCAGTATACTTTTAAAATTTATTTAATTTTGAATGGGCTAACGGCATCTTCCTGTCTAATCTAGGGGTCCCTAAATTTAAGAGTCTCAAATGATTTAACCATATTCAATTTGAATATTCAAATTTCAAAATTTCTATTTGAAACCCCAAATTGCTAGTTTTTGTTTAATCTTATATAACTGGAAAATGGCAATGTGGATAGTATTTTGTTTGATCTGTAACATTACATTATGACAAAATTAATTTGGATATTGATTTGATTGAAAATTCAAAAAAGAGTTAGTGTCAGTCCCTTGGTATAGTACTGAAAAGCTGGTTGTTAGATTTGGGCTGTAGGTAAGCGAATGTTTCTTATTTTCTTACATTAAAATGTGAATCAGTAGGAGAAATTGTGATCTATCCCAGTACATTTTACATCAAGAGGAAATCTTATGAAAATATTTGCTGTGGAGTGATATAAGCTGCACTTGGAGAAAATCCATCTAATTTACAACTATTCCTTGAGGGTCTACAATGTACCAGGCACTGTTCCAGGCAAGGGGATATATCAGTGAACAAAACATTTCTGCACATGGAATTGACATTCAAGTGAAGGAGACAAGAAAACATTGACATAATGTCAGTTAATTGTATGTGCTATAAAAATAAGCATGTAAATAAATGAAGAATATACATTGGATAGGGTTGTTAAAGAAGGTCTTTGAGGATTTGTCATTTAAAGAGAGACTTGAATGAAGTAGAGCTGTAAGCCATGTAAATATATTGTGTAAGAGCATCCCAGACCAGGCAGATAGCCAAAGGTAGAACATGGAAGTGGGGACAGTTACTATAAAAGCCCAGGTCTGTCTGCCACTGTGCTTAGAATAATTGCTCTGCTCTTGGATGTTCCCTGAAGAGTGCAAGTGGCTGTGGACAGGTTGGTGTGACCGGTGTCTCTACCTCCAAGCAGGTGCTCTGGGACTCAAAATATTGGGGTCCTCTGTGACTACCCCTTATCTACTCAGCCATCAATTCCTAATGGTGCCTTTTATATGTCTTTGTATTCACTTGTTCACAGGCTTTGTAGTCAGAGGCTCACAATCATCATCTTTCTTTGTGCTCAACAATTCCTACCTAATTTGCTACACAGGGATTGTTGGAAGGTCATTCTGTTTTCCTAGCTCATCTGGTTTCCTGTTTGTCTTCTGAAGCCACAAAGAACAAACCTGTGCTTTTTTCCTCCCTTTTTACATGTCAGTTGCAATGCTTTGAATGCATTCCCCAAGGTTTACCTGTTGAAAACTTAATCCCAGTGCAACAGTGTTGAGACGTGAGGCCTTTCAGAGGTGTTCAGGTTATAAGGGCTCTGCCCTAATGAGTAGGCTAATGTCATTATGTTGAGTGGGTTCATTTTCGTGAGAGTGAGTTTGTTATAAAAGTATGTTTGGCCACCCTCATGCTCTTTAATCCTCTTGCTTTCCACCATGGAATGATGCAGCAAGAAGGCCTTCACTAGGTGCCAGCACTTTGGTATCGGACTACCCAGCCTCCAAAACTATACGAAACAAATCTCTGTTCTTTGTAAATTACCCAGGTATTCTATTATAGCAGCATAAAATGGACTAAGATGGCAGTCTTCAAATATTTGCAGACAGTCATTGTATAATTCCTTTCAGCATTTTGTTTTCCAGACTGAATCTCCTGGTTCCATTGATAGTTTGTCTATGAGATGTTTCTAACTCCCTTATTTCTTTGTTGCCCATTTTTTGGCATATTTTTGAGTTTGTCAAAATTTCTTAAAAATTTGATGCTTAGTATTTAGAACATATATTATGTTCCAGATATGTTCTAACCCGTTAGTCTCAAGGATGAAAGGACTAAAAACTCCCTTGACCTGACCTTAATCTGAACACTATGTTTTGATTCAAAAATTGCATCATTTCTGCATATGTATCTTATAATTAATTCATGTGTATCGTATAAACATGAGGCTCAACCTTGCTCAAAAGGGAGACTGATATAAGTTAAATTCAGACTGTACCATCTCTGTGTCTTTAGGCAAATTATATCTAACCTCTCAAATTTTCTTAATTATAAAATTGTACACATAATCTAGTTTATTTCTCACTTGGTCGTTGTAATAATCAAGAGTATTCATAATAGGTAAGACTTCTAGAAAGCATTTAGTGACATTATGTCTTTTTTACTTATACCATTATCCATTCTCTGGGGTCATACTCTCCTGTCGGTTAGTGGATGAAAAGAAGGAAGCTAAAAGTCATCCCACCCTGTCAGGTTATGAATGTGTTGCCCTGTGACCCCTGAAGAAGACTGACCTGGCACATAATAGGACCTCAATAAATACATATTTGTTGAATGACTTTATAAAGTCTTATTTCAGGTAGAAAGGGTGAATTGCTTGTGGATTGACTGCTGAGAAATGGGCGTGGTCTCCTAGTTTGTCTATTTGTAGAGCTGGCTTTGCTTATGTTTGTCACAATTAGAAAGAGTTGGCAAGATGATATAATGAAGGCCATTAGTAAATTATACAGAAAAGGGTTGCTGTTTGCAGGGCTGTTAATTTAGTCTGACCACTAGAGAGCCATTTAGTGCTTTGGAATAGATAATTTGTTAAATGACACATAAGGCAGTTGAAAAAAATTAATGCTCGTCTCCAAAGAGCAATTTACTCCTTTTTTTTCTATTCAAGCTAAATATTTGTTCAGAGCTTTGACTTCCTTGTAAGACAGAAGCTATAAAATAATAATATAATCATCTTTTTATTTTCTTATTTAGAACAATGAAACTTGAGGAAGAAACTTAATATTGAGAATGGATACTGGCACACCTAGAGGAATTTCTACAGAGAATATGAGATTGCCAAACTGAACATAAGAAACCATAAATGACATGTACAGTATTGGAAATATACCCAAATTTGCATAGAACTTTGTCAGATAAATGACAGTTAAACCTGTTGAAATTTTTATAATCAAGAGCAATAAGTGTGGCCGCCAATGTGAATTTTAATCCAGGTTTCTTAGAAGTCTATAATTGTTCCAGGTTGGTGAGATACAGTTTCTAACACAAAGTACAGAATTTCTCCCATCAGAATAAGAGATTCTTGTGCCTGTGTGTCTGTTCTCTCCTACCTGAGTATATAGTGTCTGTTGGATTATCCAAGACGATTCTGTTCACAAAGAGCTGAAGTGGAAGAATCTCTGAATATTTACATGTTCTCAAACCCGTCTGGACCGTTTAACTACAAGGGAAAGTATTAGGCCAAATTAAAATGCTAACTTTGCAAAAGCACTCAACCAAAAACAATTCAGCATCACTGCCTTAAAAGAATTCGGGCAAACTAAAGAAATAAACTTTATTTTATTATATTATTTTATTTTAGTTTTTGAGACTTAGTCTCACTCTGTCACCCAGGTTGGAGTGCAGTGGTTTGATCTCCGCTCACTGCAACCTCCGCCTCCCGGGTTCAAGCGATTCTCCTGCCTCAGCCTCCTCAGTAACTGGGATTACAGGTGCCCGCCACCATGCCTGGCTAATTTTTGTATTTTTTAGAAAAGGCAGGGTGTCACCATGTTGGTCAGGCTGGTCTTGAACTCCTGACCTCATGATCCACCGGCCTCGGCCTCCCAAAGTGCTGAGATTACAGGCATGAACCACTGTGCCTGGCTGTAAATTTTAAATTAATACACTATAAAGCCTATAAAACTCCCTGGGAATGTCAAACTTGTTGGACTCACAGTGGATATACATGAAAGGCCATATCCTGAGATCCAAAGGGAAAGCTGATTTAAATGACAAGATATATTCTGTTTAGTAATGCATATATTTAATGAATCGGGCATACAATGCTCACCTATTCAGCCATTTCAGTGCTTTTCCTGCTTGTCTTGAAAGTTTCATCTAGGAGTTCACAAAGGAATACTCATTGAAGCTTTGTCATCAAATGGATTTTTCCCTAGGAAAGTCTAGTTTTTAATTGTCTTTTATTGTCATCAATCCTTAGTCTAGGTCTGTCCTCTGGTGATGGGTTGTGTTTACAGCGACAGTGTTCCTGGACCCAGAGATGCTCAGACAACATTACAGTAACCATTTATTCCGAACCGCTAAGTGGAAATGAGGTCTAATGAATGAGGCTTATACTGTTATTTGATATTCCTGGAATAAAATAACCTGGAAACAGTGGTTGGAAATCACTGGCTTGGAGAAGCCAAGAGTGCTTGCTGTCTTCAACAGTTCGGTATGTGCGGCTAATTACACCAAGATACACCAGTGAGCACCTGACCAATCTCTCTGCAAGGAAACCTTTGTCAATCTTGTGCTCCCTTTCTTCTGTAGTTCCTGGTCCGGTCTGCACGGATAACGAGGGAGTAGGAAAGAACACAGTTCACCTTGGCTTCATCCAAAAGCCAATTCTTGTTTTCCCAGCTACATCCCTCTGACACTTCCAACTCGTTTATCATCTGCATTTTAGCATCCCTTTCGTGAGGAGCCATTTGAAAATCAACCAAAAATTACATACAAGCCTTAAATTGAAGTTTGCCAATTTAGATGCAGTAATTGCAGAAGAAAGAAAAATAATTACAAGAGGAGTTGAGGAGAAAGATCACTAAATGGTAGGTAGGAGAAGATTACCCATATAAGGAGAGCAAGGATAATTTTTAAGATCATGGCATTGGTGTGTACAAACTTATCTTCCTTTGGGATAGGCCTCATATTGTAATCAGACACCATCTCCTTTAAATATGATGGCAACACTTGACTCATTCTAAATTACAGGCATCCCTAATTTTTATGCCAAGAGAGACTTTCTCCAATGTACTGCGGGAAAACCAGATGGCCTTGTCATTGCTAATCAGTGGATCACGGAGCTCTTGAGAGCGTGCCGAGGGCTCTGGCTTTAGCTAATTAACAAGAGCTCCGAGTCAGAGGCAAGAATTAAGCAATCAGCTCCTTTCTCTAATTCTTATACATTTTGGAAGTGTGCCCGTGATTTGCTTGCTCTGAAAAGTCTTAATATAGAAAAAAAAAGTATCACTTGGGCTAAGCAAAGAATTATAGGAAAACTCCAGTACGTACTTGGAAAGAGAACTTAAATGCCTAATTAGGGCAAGATAAATAAAACCAGATAGAGTCAAATCTATAATACCTTTTTGTAGGAGAAATGTTTATTTCTACTAATAGAGGTTTTGTAAAGTTTTAAGAGTTAGGTGGAATCAGATGGCCTCTGATTAAGTTGCATTTTAACATTTTATACAATATTTGAGGAAAATAAAGCCACCATTAGTCAAGTGGATATTGTAAATGATGTCAAGATTATTTTTCTGTGTGAAAGAGTGCATCATAAATTTCTTTTTGCTTCAGTCTTTCTTGTGTTTATTATTTCTATATACACAGCATCCAATAGAGTGACTAACACATAGTGAATATATAAAAATGTTTGCTGAAAGAAATGACTAGATTTGGAACAAGATTCTGTGTGGTACTGTTTCTGCTGTATGGTTATTGCATGGGAAGCTTTGCATCCGTTTATTAATTTGTTTGCTAACCAAATAATTGTTATTCTGCTGTGGGCTTAGGTATGGAGTTTTAGGAATAAGAATAAAACAGACAAAAGTAAAACAAAAGCTGAAAGTCTACAATTTTGAGTTAGTATGACCCTTTGAATTTACGAAGATTATTGATATCAATATGATATTTCTTCTAATATTATACAGTTCTTCCAATATTGCAGCAAAACGATGATTAAAAGCAAAAAAACCCCACCCTCAAACAATAGCTTTTTGGACTCACAATCCAAGCATGTGCATTTCTTTCATTTTCTTGCCTCCTTGCTTGACTCTCATTACCCTACTTTGTTTTTTTTTGAGATGGTGTCTCACTCTGTCACCCAGACTGGAGTGCAGTGGCGCAATCTCCGCTCACTACAACCTCCGCCTTCCGGGTTCAAGCTATTCTCCTGCCTCAGGCTCCTGAATTGCTGGGACTACAGGCATGCGCTACCACACCCAGCTAATTTTTGTAGTTTTAGTAGAGACGGGGTTTCACCATGTTAGCCAGGCTGGTCTTGAGCTCCTGACCTCAGGTGATCCACCCAAGATTTCCCAAAGTGTTGGGATTACAGGTGTGAGCCACTGTGCCTGGCCCCATTACCTTACTTTACAGATTGCTTCCATCATCCAGCAGTTTACAAGAAGGGAGCTGCTTCTATATCCCAGGTCAATGTTGCTTTCAGGCAGTGGATCCAAAGGGTAGAGAAGAGCAAGATAATGTGGATCAATAGCCATGTGCTTTTTCCCCTGTGCTGGCCTGGAAAGAACATCCAAAGCTCTCACAGATGTGCACACTCAAACTAACATTTATTTTATGAAAGTTCTTTCCTTTGGTATGCAGCCTTTGTCTACAGCGCAACTTTCTGACAAAATTCTCTCCAGGCTTTTTCTTAAGGTGGTGCAAGCTTTAGGCTTGGGGTGTGCAATATGGTAGCCACTAACTACATGTATCAGGTGCTTGAAATGTGTCTGGTGTGACCGAGGAACTAAACTTTTAATTTCTTTTAATTTTAATTAATTTAATGCTAACTTTAAAACCGGTAATTCACTTTTGGAAATACTTCAAGAATGTTTGGAACAACTTGGTGCCTCTGCAAATCTGTTTTTTTCAACTGTTAATTTCATGAAATTATTAATTTCATGAGATTTAATTTCATGAAATCTAAATACAGATCAAGTATTTCCAATGAAAATTTAGTGTCCAAATTGAGATGTACTGTAAGTGTAAAATATGTACCAGATTTCAAAACAGTACAAAATGTAAACTAGCTCAAATAATTTTAAAAATATCAATTACATGTTGAAATGAGAATATTTTAGATACATTGGATAAAATAAAATATATTATTAAATAGATTTTCCTTTTTGTTACTTTTTAAATGTCTTCTACAAAATTTAAAACTGTATGTGTTTCTTGCATTATATTTCTATTAGGTAGTGTTGCTTTAGACAAAGTGTAATTATTGGGGAAACCTACCCCCAATATTTCAGTGTAGGTTCTATTTTCTATGTGTCAGCCAGCTGAGAAATAAAGAGAGACAATATAAAGAGAGGAATTTTACAGCTGGGCTGCCAGGGGTGACATCACATATCGGTAGGACTGTGATGCCCGCCTGAGTTTCAGAACAGCAAGTTTTTATTAAGGGTTTTAAAAGGGGAGGGGGTGTAAGAACAGGGAGTAGGTACAAAGATCACATGCTTCAAAGGGTAAAAAGCAGAACCACTGGTAAGGGTCTATGTTCAGTTGTGCATGAATTGTCTTGATAAACATCTTAACAGAAAACAGGGTTCAAGAGCAGAGAACCGGTCTGACCACAAATTTACCAGGGTGGAGTTTTCCCAACCCTAGTAAGCCTGAGGGTTCTGCAGGAGACCGGGGTGTATCTCAGTCCTTATCTCAACTGCAAAAGACAGACATTCCCAGAGCGGCTGTTTATAGACTTCCCCCCAGGAATGCATTCCTTTCCCAGGGTATTAATATTAATATTCCTTGCTAGGAAAAAAATTTAGTGATATCTCTCCTACTTGCACATCCATTTTAGGCTCTCTGCAAAAAGAAAAATATGGCTCTTTTTGCCTGACCCCCCAGGCAGTCAGACCTTATGGTTGTCTTCCCTTGTTCCATAAAAATCACTGTTATGCTGTTCTTTTTCAAGGTGCACTGATTTCATATTGTTCAAACACACATGTTTTATAATCAATTTGTACAGTTAACACAGTTATCACAGTGGTCCTGAGGTGATGTACATCCTCAGTTTACAAAGATGACAAGATTAAGAGATTAAAGTAAAGACAGGCATAAGAAATTATAAAAGTGATATTTGGGAACTGATAAATATCCATGTTAAGATGAAATCTTCACAATTTATGTTCCTCTGCCATGGCTCCAGCCAGTCCCTCCATTTGGGGTCCCTGACTTCCTGCAACATGTAATTACTTCCTCTAATTACTACTAGCTACTTTTTCCTCATTATGAAGTAGTTACCATAAGATGCAGGTGCCTACCCCAGAGCAGCCAGGCATGGCCTGCAGTTTCAGTCTTCATTGAGCCCTTAACTCTATTTCCTCATCTTACCAGTCAAAATAATTCTGTCTGCTTTTTGTCCTTCTTATCCTTCCTGTCCTTCTCCTCATTCTTCTCCCTCTACTCCTCCTACATCTATAGACCTGCACAGTTTCTCCTGAGTTAAATAATTTCATTCGTTATTTCTACTGCCTAGCTTTGACAACTTTCCCTCTTCTATATGTTACAGATTTCTCCTTTGAAATTCCCCCTCTGACCAATACAGACTTTGTAATTCACCTTATATTGATTGCACTATTGAATACGGGCTAATGTTTCCAGGAGGAAATAAAATAATTAAAATGCCAAATAAAAAACACATTAGGCTGGGCACAGTGGCTGATGCCTGTAATCCCAGCACTTTGGGAGGCTGAGGTGGGCAGATCATGAGGTCAAGAGATCGAGACCATCCTGGCCAACATGGTGAAACCCTGTCTCTACTAAAAATACAAAAATCAGCTGGGCATGGTGGCACGTGCCTGTAATTCCAGCTACTTGGGAGGCTGAGGCATGAGAATCGCTTGAACCCAGGAGGTGGAGGTTGCAGTGAGCCAAGATCATGCACTGCACTCCAGCCTGGCGACAGAGCGAGACTTGGTCTCAAGAAACAAACCAAAAAACACATTAATTTGTTGCTGTACACATTTGTTCTAAATTATTTTGTAAGTCATTTTCTTAAATTACTTTTTCTTTGTTGATAAGAGGTGTGACTGCGTAGTGAGCAAACTGAATGTGGGAAAATGGTGGGTGTCAAAGATAACTTTAGCATCAGTAGTCTGAATGCATAAATGCACGGTGGTATAGTTAGTAGGAATAAGCAAATGAAGGAGAGGAGTTTTTTGGGCACACATAAGACATCTTAAATTGGGCATATTGTGGAGTGCTGGCAGACATGTGATGAGCTCAAAGTATCTCAGCAGGTGGCAACAAATGAAAGTCTAGGGCTGTGTACTATCCAATATGGTAGCCACTAGCCATCACATTTAAACTAAAATGAATTATGTGCACAGTAGTAACATGTGACTAGTTGTTGCTGTATTGACCAGCACAGATGAGAACCTTTTAATCATGACAAAAAGCTCTATTAGACAGCATTACTCTTAAAGTTGGGATGGGTTGTGGTTGGAAGATTTGGAGGGTAACTGATATAGTGATATGCTATGGTTTGGATATGGTTTGTTTGCACCCCCCTGGACCCGCATAAGTCTCATGTTGAAATTTGATCCCCAGTGTTGGTGGTAGGGCCTGGTGGGAGGTGTTTGGGCTAAGGGGGTGGCTGTCTCATGAATGGCTTGGTGCAGTCCTTGTGGTACTAAGTTCTTGCTGTATTAGTTTCTGTGAGAGTTCCCATGAGACCTGATTGCTAGAAAGAGCCTGTTACGGGTGGGGAACATCACACACTGGGACCTGTGGTGGGATGGCAGGAGGCGGAGGGATAGCATTAGGAGATATACCTAATGTAAATGTTGGGTTAATGGGTGCAACACACCAACATGGCACATATATACATATGTAACAAACCTGCATGTTGTGCACATGTACCCTAGAACTTAAAGTATTAAAAAATAAAAATCATTATGTCATTAAAAAAAAAAAGAGCCTGTCACCTTCACCTTCTCTCTTTCTTCCTCTCTCATCATGTGATCTGCACACACTGGCTCCCCTTCACCTTCCACCATGAGTGGAAGCTTCTTGAGACCCTCCTCAGATAAAGATGTTGATGCTATGCTTTTTGTTCAATCTGCAGAACTGGGGGCCAAATAAATCTCTTTTCTTAGTAAATTAACCGGCCTCACGCATTCCTTCATAGGAACACAAATGGACTAAGACAAGATGATAGTTGAAACTGGGAACTAGATGAAATCACTGAGGTTGAGAGAGAGTATTATGAGATAAGAGAGAGGGGACCTAATCTAGGAAGACTCCCATTTTAACAGAATGGGTAGAAGAGGGCCAATGAAAAAAAAAAAGACATTCTACTTTTCTGGTTCTATTGTTTCGCACAAAATGAAAAGGATAACATTGTATAAACTGTGAAGCTCCTTATATAGTTGCTACTGAGTACCACAAGGAACAATATATTCAAACTATAGTTTTGTGAAAGAAACACTTTTGAATTTTTTGCACCAAAGCAAAATATTAAACTGTGGCATTGGATCACTTCTGCAAGGAAATGAGTGAGATAATCGGGGGATTTTTTTTTTCTAATAACTTTAAGTGACTTCAGGTTTAGAGCTTAGATAATTAACAGTATAATAGAATTTCTTTCAAATACAATTTTCCTTAAGCTTTTGGCAAGTGCAGGGTGACAGTCAATCTATGACTGAATTCTGAGACAAGTGCCTGTGGTACAAGTGTTCTGTTCTTTTGGTTACAGCAAGTACTGTATTCTTTAGGGCCAGATGTAGGGGAAGCAGAATCATGGACTTCTGTAGGAGTTTCAGAGCCTGACTTGAATTTCTGTACAGACAGGGCTACTCCACTTCTCTATAGATGGGGTCTTTGGGAGACTTGAGGATGGCTGAAAATAGTACTGATGCTTTCCTTGGATGTAGTCACATCCTTGAATTCATAAATTGGCTCATGGAGTTGGATGAATATTTAATTGAAAATGTAATTATGCTTCACATAACATGGAGCACATACTTTGAGAGTAAAATGATGAAAGTACAACTATTATAAAATGACTAATTTGACCACTAAGCAAGGTCTCTTGGAAGCTTCTTGACTTCATGGCCCTGATAAACATCTAGTTTAAGAGAGGATTACATCATGAAGCGCCAACAAGATAAATGAGATATGAAAGGAATCCTAGGTGGTACTACTCAGTGTGGATACTTATTATTTTCAACTTAATTGGTAGCAAATGTCTATCACATTTTTCATTTAGTTTAGCCGATGTAGAGCTCCTTTTTCTGAGAAATAAATTGGGTTGTTTCCGTATGTCCCTATGAAAAAATAAAATAAATGAAAAAGGAAGTAAATTGAGGTTTTATCTGCTATTTTGAACTATTCTTATTTAGAAATTATTAAAATGTATTATAAATGAAAAGGTGATTGCATTTCTTTCTTTCTTTTTTTATTATTATACTTTAAGTTCTAGGGTACATGTGCAGACTGTGCAGGTTTGTTACATAGGTATATGTGTGCCATGGTGGTTTGCTGCACCCATCAACCCATCATCTACATTTGGTATTTCTCCTAATGCTATCCCTCCCCTAGCTCCCCACCCTCTGACGGGCCCTGGTGTGTGATGTTCACCTTCCTGTGTCCATGTGTTTTCATTGCTCAACTCCCACTTATGAGTGAGAACATGTGGTGTTTGGTTTTCTGTTCTTGTGTTAGTTTGCTGAGAATGATGGGTTCCAGCTTCATCCATGTCCCTGCAAAGGACATGAACTCATCCTTTTTTATGGCTGCATAGTATTGCACAGTGTATATGTGCCACATTTTCTTTATCCAGTCTATCACTGATGAACATTTGGGTTGGTTCCAAGTCTTTGCTATTGTGAACAGTGCTGCAATAAATGTATGTGTGCATGTATCTTTATAGCAGAATGGTTTATAATCCTTTGGGTATATACCTAGTAATGGGATTGCTCAGTCAAATGGTATTTCTAGTTCTAGATCCCTTGAGGAATTGCCACACTGTCTTCCACAATGCTTGCACTAATTTACCCTCCCACCAACAGTATAAAAGCATTACTATTGCTCCACATCCTCTCCAACATCTGTTATTTCCTGATTTTTTAAATGATCGCCATTCTAACTGGCACAAGATGGTATCTCATTGTGGTTTTGATTTGCATTTCTGTAATGGCCAGTGATGACGAGCTTTTTTTCATATGTTCGTTGGCCGCATAAATGTCTTCTTTTGAGGAAGTGTCTGTTTATATCCTTTGCCCACTTTTTGATGTGGTGGTTTTTTTCTTGTAAATTTAAGTTCTTTGTAGATTCTGGATATTAGCCCTTTGTCAGATGGATACATTGCAAAAATTTTCTCCCATTTTATAGGTTGCCTGTTTCACTCTGATGATAGTTTCTTTTGCTGTGCAGAAGCTCTTTAGTTTCATTAGATCCCATTTGTCAGTTTTGACTTTCGTTGCCATTGTTTTTGATGTTTTAGTCGTGAGGTCCTTGCCCATACCTATGTTCTGAGTGGTACTGCCTAGGTTTTCTTCCAGGGTTTTTATGGTTTTAAGTCTGACATTTAAGTCTTTAATCCATCTTGAATTAATTTTTGTATAAGGTGTAAGGAAGGGGTACAGTTTCAGCTTTCTACATATGGTTAGCCAATTTTCCCAACACCATTATGAAATAGGGAATCCTTTCCCCATTGCTTGTTTTTGTCAGGTTTATCAAAGATCAGATGGCTGTAGATGTGTGGTATTATTTCTGAGGGCTCTGTTCTGTTCCATTGGTCTATATCTCTGTTTTGGTACCAGTACCATGCTGTTTTGGCTACTGTAGCCTTGTAGTATAGTTTGAAGTCAGGTAGTGTGACGCCTCCAGCTTTGTTCTTTTTGCTTAGGATTGTCTTGGCTATGCAGGCTCTTTTTTGGTTCCATATGAAATTTGAAGTAGTTTTTTCCAATTCTGTGAAGAAAGTCAATGGTAGCTTGGTGGGGATAGCATTGAAACTATAAATTACTTTGGGCAGTATGGCCATTTTCATGATATTGATTCTTCCTATCCATGAACATGGTATGTTTCTCCATTTGTTTGTGTCCTCTCTTATTTTCTTGAGTAGTGGTTTGTAGTTCTTGAAGAGGTGCTTCACATCCCTTGTAAGTTGTATTTCTAGGCAGTTGTGAATGGGAGTTCACTCATGATTTGGCTCTGTTTGTCTGTTACTGATGTATAGGAATGTTTGTGATTTTTGCACATTGATTTTGTATCCTGAGACTGTGCTGAAGTTGCTTATCAGCTTAAGGAGATTTTGGGCTGCGATGTTGGGGTTTTCTAAATATACAATCATGTCATCTGCAAATAGAGACAATTTGACTTTCTCTTTTCCTAACTGAATACCCTTTATTTCTTTCTCTTGCCTGATTTCCCTGACCAAAACTTCCAATACTATGCTGAATAGGAGTGGTGAGAAAGGGCATCCTTGTCTTGTGCCGGTTTTTGCCCATTTGGTATGATATTGGCTGTGGGACTGTCATAAGTAGCTCTTACTATTTTGAGATACATTCCATCAATACCTAGTTTGAGAGTTTTTAGCATGAAGGGCTGTTGAATTTTGTCAAAGGTCTTTTCTACATCTATTGATATATCATGTGGTTTTTGTCATTGGTTCTGTTTATGTCATGGATTATGTTTGTTGATTTGTGTATGTTGAACCAGCCTTGCATCCCAGGGATGAAGCTGACTTGGTCATGGTCGATAAGCTTTTAGATGTGCTGCTGGATTTGGTTTGCCAGTATTTTATTGAGGATTTTCTCATCAATGTCCATCAGGGATATTAGCCTGAAATTTTCTTTTTTTTGTTGTGTCTCTGCCAGGTTTTTGTATCAGGATGATGCTGGTCTCGTAAAATGAGTTAGGGAGATTCCCTCTTTTTGACTTATTTTTGTGTGATGAGTGTCTGTGGGTAACTGAAACTGCAGAAAGTAAAATTGGATGAAGGAGGACAGCTGTACATGAAAATATTTATTAAAATTGTTTTTTTCTTGTGAAATAAAAGGTTTGTATGATTCAAGGAATACTTCAATTGCTCAAACAATTTATTTTGAGAATAAAAATGTAAACAACAAAGAAATTTACCTGGTAATATTTCTTCCCTGATTTGGTCATTAGCCAGCATTATTTATACATTTCAGTATTTGTGTGTGTGTTTGTGTGTATAGATGTTTGTTGCCTTACATCTATTCGAAGTGACAGTCTAAACAAGGTTTCTAGTTGTATGTTTATACAAGGAAAATATTCATTTTTATTTCTTTGAAAAACGTACCAATTTCAGCTGGGTGTGGTGGCTCACGCCTGTAATCCCAGCACTTTGGGAGGCCGAGGGGGGCTGATCACCTGAAGTCAGGAGTTCAAGGTCTGCCTGGCCAACATGGTGAAATCCTGTTTCTACTAAAAATACAAAAATTAGCCAGTCATGGTGGCGGGTGCCTGTAATTCCAGCTACTCTGAGGCCGAGGCAAGAGAATTGCTTGAACCTGGCAGGCAGAAGTTGCAGTGAGCCGAGTTCATACCATTGCATTCCAGCCTGGGTGACAGAGTGAGGCTCCACCTCAAAAAATAAAAAAGGTACCAATTTCAATTAAAACTCTTCAACTCTGAATTGTATATGTGGTTCATTTTGCTAACTTGCACCCAAATCATTTTCTTTGCCAGGAGTTGGTACCAGAGAGGCCAGTCATTTTTTCCACCAACTGTTTCAGCTTTGTTTCTACATATTCTTCACAGAAGACAGCCTGCTTCCTCACACACTGATGAATGGTCTATAAGTAGATCACATGGTTGTTCTCCCTCTTCTCCCCTTAGAGTGCTTTGGATAAAATGGCAGCAGATTATTTCCTTTTGAAAACTTGGAACTGGACTCAGAGATTTTATATTTGTATTGAACACCCAAATGAGAAAACTTACAAAGCATAGTAGGGGGAGAAATATGTAAAGAGAGAAGAAAGAGACAGCAATGGAAAACCTGAGAAATAGGGGAGGAAACTCAATTTCTGGCTTCCTAGTTTTTCATACCAGTTTACTTGAAGCTTGATTTTACTTTCTGTCCTTGAGATTTATTCAGTATTTCTTCAGCTCTCCAACAATGTCTCTTGTTTGGTTAAGGTCACTTGCATTTTTTAGTAGATTTCATGAAGGTGATAGTACAGCTATAAGTGATTATGTGCATGAATGTGCAATTTGCACAGGTAATTGCTGGTTATTATTAGTCCAGATGATTGATTTTTCACTGAATGTTTCTTTTCAGGATGTTGGAGTGATGAGTAGAACCATTAACAGCAATGAAGAATAAACAAATACATGGCTAGCTATGATGTACTGTCCGCTATGTGGTGGATGCTATGATCATATTTCATATGCATTATGTCCCTCAGTCTTAAGAAAATCTTATGAGGCAGGTACTGGGATTGTCTCCATTGTGCAGATGAGTAAATGGAGACTTAGAAGTGCAAGGAAATCCGCTTTTCTAACTGTCCCCTTTGTTTAGCATAGTGATGTGAGGATTGATGTCCACAGCTGTAGCAGCTATTATTATTTTTTTACCATGAGGCAACAAACATGAGAACAAGGTAATAATAACACACTGAGGATGTGGAGCAGAAGAATTGCAAGATTCTGGGATATTTATATGATTAAATTGCTAAAGAAAGCTTGGAACCACTTACCCATAAATGTCTTGTTAAAAAACATAACATTTTTTTTTCAAGTTTGTGCTGGTCATAGGTTTTCTGGTTTTTGAGTTTAATGTATTTTTATGAATGGTATGTCCAGAGAATAGTGGCTGGTCCAGTTGGGTTTCAGTGTGGAGTACTGAAAGATCAGTTGAAAATAGTAAATGATGAAAGGTTATAGAAACTCTGCTTGGCAGATTTTAGACTCTTGACTGTTTGATTGACAATAAAGAGCCAATGAATATTACTAACCAGGAAGGTGATAGGCTTAGAGTGGTATATTGTAAGGGTCTGGCCTAGAGACTTCTAGTTTCAGTGTAAAGGAAACTGGAACAGATTTGTAGACAAAGTGATAAGAGCCAATAACGACACAGATGTTGAAGATGCAGGAGAAAAAGAGGTGCTTCATGGACAGGTTTTATAGTGGTTGGCTGGGAATGGCACCATAAGACCAGTAGACAGAATAGCTGTTGGGAATCAGAGGGAGGGATAGTGGTTGACTAAATTAATAATTTTTAGATTAAGATAAATAAACAGAGGGAGCTCATATTGGATGCCATCAGTCTCTAAAAGCTTACAAGGAAGAGTTAACTTAGCAGAGTGAGAAAAAAATGGGCTTGATAAGTTTGAGTGAAAACTGTTTTGTTTTAAAAATTATGGCCTGGTTGCAGTGGCTCACACCTGTAATCCCAGCACTTTGGGAGATGAGGTGGGAGGATCACTTGAGACCAGGAGTTGGAGACCACCCTGGGTGATACAGGGAGACTCTGTTGCTACACAAAATTAAAAAATTAGCTGGATGTTATGGCACATGCATATAGTCCCAGCTCCTCAGGAGTCTGAAGCGGGAGAACCCCTTGAGCCCTGGAGGTTGAGGCCACAGTGAACTATGATGGCGCCACTGCACTGCAGGGTGACAGAGAAAGGCCCTGTCTCTAAAAAAATGAAAATCCAAAACCAACCAAACAAAACCCAAACCAACCAAACAGAGTGGGAAATTACCTAGGTTTCCATTTTATGCTTATTTTATCCCAATCTGTATTGGTTGTTGTAACCATCCTTCAAGAAGGCTCCCACAGTATCTGCCTCATAGGATTTTGTTAAGGCTGAGGGACATAATGCATATGAAATATGATCATAGCATCCACCACATAGTGGACAGTACATCATAGCTAGCCATGTATTTGTTTATTCTTCATTGCTATTAGTGGTTCTACTCATTACTCCAATATCCTGAAAAGAAGCACTCAGTGATTTTTGCCTCTTGGTATTCACACCCTTGTGTAGCATCCTTCTGCACAGAAGACTGATCTGTGTGACCAATATAGTACGGTAGAGGTGACAGTGTGTGATTTCTGAGACTAGGCCATAAAGTGAATTGCAGTATTTATCTTGTTCTCTTGGATTGCTCATTGTCATAGAAGCCAGCTACCACATTTTGAGGATGCTCGAGCATCACTGTGCAGAGGCTCATATGTAGAAAAACTGAAGCCTTCTACCAACAGCCAGCACCAAGTTTTAGCCATGTAAGTTAGGCTCTTTGGAAGCACATCCTCCATTTCCAGAAAAGCTTTCAGATGATTAACAGCTCCACCCAGCGTTTGAGTGCGATCTTACGAGGGATCCTGAGCCAGAAGTATACGGTTAAGCTGATCTTGAATTCTTCACCCATAGAAACTGTGAGGGACAATAAATGTTTATTGTTGCTTTAAGTGACTACATTTGGGGTAATTTGTCATACAGTAACAGATAAATAATACAGTTATTTACATGTTTGTATCTGTAAACTTGGCTGAAAACTCTTTGTGAGTAAAAAATAGCTGTCTTTGTATTTCCATTTTCATCTAATTTCTGGCTTATTGCCTGGCATGTGCTTATTCAAGTGAATTTATGAGTGTAGCTGGCTTTGGAAAATATAGCATGGAGTCTGAAAGAACTGAATAAGGGAATGAGGGGCTAGTCAAGATTAATGACTTTTACTTAAGTCATTAACTTAAGCATAATGTTAAGCAGTAACTTAACATGTTGCTGCTGTGTAACTGGTTATGCATGATGTGAAAATAGGTAAGGACAAAATGCCGTTTGTTTCTGTGGATACAAGGAAGGTATTAAATGACAGTAACTTAAAAGATGTGTGATGGGTGCAGCACACCAACATGGCACATGTATACATATGTAACAAACCTGCACGTTATGCACACGTACCCTAGAACTTACAGTATTTAAAAAAAAAAAAAGACGTGTGAAGGCGATAAAATGGGAGAAGGAATGTCTATAAAATCAGTGGGTTGTTAGGTGGAAAAGAACCTATATTTTGCCTGATTGAGAAAAATAATTCTTTATTTGATTTTGGAAAAGTCCTAGTACAGTAAACTTGTGATATATGGAAAAAAAGGGAAAGGAGAGTTGACTGACACAGAGTTGAAGAGCAACCGATTCAAAGGGAATTCTGATTTTGGTAAAAATGAAGAACTCTTCAGAAAAAATGAAGCTGGAGCCTTGCCTCCCATCATGTATTAAAATAAATTCTTCAAATTTATAAAACTCTTAGACAACAATTTAACCTCAGGATAGATAAGAACTTTCTAAGCCTAACTGAAAGAAGATCACAAAAGGAAAAGACTAGCAATTTGAATGATAAAAATATAAACTGTGTAAATCAAATACATGATAAGACAAATCAAAAGACAAATTGGGGGAAGTATTTGTAGCATATATAACAAAGAGTTAATTTTCTTACATTAAAAAACTTTGCAAATTAGTAAGAGAAATTCCGAAAAACTTCAATGTCATAAAAACAAGAGACAGGAGTGTTTTTAAAAATAAAAAGGTTATTTTTGTTTAATAGTCATAAATTATTTTTAAAATAAGTTTAGAAAATTTATGTTGTGGTAGGATACTTATTAAATTTGATTATGTTATGATGAGATATTTGTACTTAATTTTCTCTCTCTCTCTTTTTTTTTTTTTTTGAGATGGAGTCCTACTCATACTCTGTTGCCCAGGCTGGAGTGCAGTGGTAAAAATTCAGCTCACTGCAACCTCCACCTCCCGGGTTCAAGCGATTCTCTAGTCTCAGCCTCCCAAGTAGCTGAGACTACAGATGTGCACCACCATGCCGGGCTTTTTAAAATATTTTTATTAGAGACAGGGTTTCACCATATTGGATAGGCTGGTCTCGAACTCCTGACCTCAGGTGATCCACCTGCCTCGACCTCCTAAAGTGTTGGAATTACAGGCGTGAGCCACTAGGCCCAGCCTAATTTTCTCTTAAGTTTATTTCTATTCATTTTGTAAACAATTGAATGTTTAACAATAATTTGATTTGTATAAAAAACAGTCATGCCATTGATTCTAATTTTCTCAGGCAAACCATTTCATTTTTACTATTTTGTGTGCCAACACTCCCTTCTACAGCTTCAAATACTCTAGATACCGTTATCACCTGTTGTCATCATAATCAAATAAAAAGTATAAGTGAGGATTGTGTTGGGATTTCAGACAAGATGTCGTGTGTTCATGGTGGTATGGCCATAAACTGTGTTGGGATTTCAGAGTGGCTATCAGACAGACTTGTTCTGACTTTGTTTAAATCTCTCTGACTCCACCAGTTATCCAGACAAGAAATATGCCTATCTATCATGAACCTCCAGACCTTAAGGGGTGATTATGTGATTGATTGGTGATTAGGGGTTTTCCATGACTCAGTAAAGAGACTGGTGTGCCATTTGGAAGTCTAAAATGAATCCTGGGTGATTAACTGATAAGTTCCTCACGGAGGCTGATTCACTGATAAGCAGTATCACACAATAACCAAAACATGGGCAAGTGTTGCAGTAACCTGCTCTGTTGCGTCTCTCTGGTTCCAATTCCATGTTTCATATTGACGCACACTACATCAGCTTACCATTTAAAAAATATGCTCCCAAGATTTCCAAACGTTTGAAATAGAAACTAATTTTCTTCACTGTGGCAGGTTCCTCATTATAACAGCAGTTTATTCTTGGAAGGGATCCACACGTAGGTGGAAGTCAGGCAAAGTGACCAGAAAATTGAAGACATTCAGAAAGAGGAGCCCCAGGGGTCTGGATGAGGCTGGATGATTCTGGATGAGGCTGCTGAGCTTGGACTTCTGCACCTCTGAGGATCTGCTTTGTCAGATTTCCCTCAGGGCTGACATGTGTCATCTGGAGTGTCCTACAGAAACAGCCAGCTAGAAAAGAGTCCCTAGGAAATGCCTGTTTAATAGTTAATGCTTGCAGTCAATAGAAAAAATGGCTCCGAGAATGCAGAACAGGGAGTATTAACTCCTGAATCCTTCCGAAGGACTCAGAACAGTGCTGATGTGTGCTGGGGCCTCGGGTTCTGGTTGGTGGTGCTGATGCAAGACAAGGAAAAGAGAGAGGAAGTAGTGATGGGGGAGGAATCCATCTAAGGACTTTGGGCTTGATAGATAATTTATTACCATGGTGTGTGAATCTCAAGATGGAGAGATGGATAAATGTTTAGAGACCCTCACCAAATTTGCGTGGAATTGCTCAGCACTTCCTCTTCCCTATGTGAATCATATTTTGTGGGAAATAAGTGATGGTGGAGGCATGGAAGAAAAAAGTCTCCATTTCCCTAACATTGGGCTGTTGAAAAGGCAGAGCCAGCTGTGTGATGCTTTCCTGGGGTGTTTGAGATTGTAGAAAGTTATTGTCTGTTTGACTTTCTTCATAGCTTCTATCCATCTGTCCCCTTACATTTCCTTCAAATTTTCTTCATTCTCTTTAATAAAAAATCCCTATTTTCTACCTTATCTATGAAAGCCTTAACAACATTACAACATTTTAAGCCTATGCATGGCAACATAGGTCTTCAATGCTTGAAGGTAAATCACAGCTGAATTAGTGAGGTGCTTCATAATTTCATCAATCATGGGAGAAATGTTTATTGAAACAGCTGTGCTGAGGCCTGCCAGAATTGCAGAAGTGAAATGAATCCTGTTTTGTGGCCTCAGGTGCTCCCAGGGGGGGATAGATACACAAAGAGCTCTAGGAAATGGTGAGTGGCAGCAAAAGAGGTAGCAAATGCAATGCTCTGGGAGGATGAGGAAAGGATGTGGCTGTGGACTAGGGTAGGCTTCATGGAAGAACTGGGGAATGACTTGGGCTTGTGGACTGGAAACATGAGGCGTGGCCTCTTGTGATAGGTCATCTTTTGTTAGAAAGCACCTTCCCTTTATGGCATGGAGTAGAATCTAGACTCAAAAGCCATAGTAAATGCCCTTTTACCCAGGATTCAGATAAAACAAACAAACAAACAAAAAAACCAAACAAGAACCTCAAATACTTTCTCCACCTTCCCATCATTTAATCATGCAAGTCATGTTCATAATATGTGACCTTGAGGCCTACCAAGATCCTACAGGGCTTTCAGAATCAAAGGAAGATTAAAACACGTTAAAACAGTTTGCCAGGATAATGTAATCTTCTGATTTATTGGCAATTAGTCATGGTTGGATATGAGGTGAGTATATGAATGAAAATCCTCCCAAACATTCTTGATAAATGGACTTTATTAAAATAGTGCCTGAATAAATTCTAAATATCAGGAGCTTTCTGCTTCAAATGGCTGTGCCTCTCCAAGTATGATTCCAGGAAAAGCTGAAAGGAAGGTTGTGTTCATCCTCTTTCTCCCTCATTGTCATTCATTGAAGAAACATCTGTCCTATGCTAAGTGCTAGGTATTACAAAGGCAAATACGACAAAATCCTTTTTTTTTTTTTAAAGAAGTGTGTTATCTATTGAGAAAAGGCAGATATGAAAGCAATTATCTATCTATAAGCTATATTCAAACTACAAAATTCAGTGAGAATAAAGGGAAATGAAAAAACTTGAAAAGTATTAAAGATTAGGCTAATTTTGTTGTTGTTTTTGCAGCTTTAAGCACAAAGGAATTCGGATCATGTTTACAACAGTGGTAGGTAAAATTCTGACACAAATTGAGAGTCCCTAAAGTAGGGATGTGTACCCAACTCACAGTTAATCCTGTAACCCCCCCTCTCCTATAGTGGAAGGCACCTCAGCAGCCACTTCATTCATGACATGATCGGACCAGGAGTGGGCACCAGACTCAGGCTGAGACAATCAGTCTCGTCCTTAGAAAGGAGACCTGAGAGCTATCAGGAGAACACCTGAAGCCTGCTGGGCCAGGAACATGGCAGCTGATAACAGGGGAGAGAGAAACAGAGGAAAACAGCGAGAGAGAAAGATGGAAACAGGGATACTTTCCTTCCCTTATGTGTGAGAGACTTATGACCCCTTATAATCAACTTTCTTATTAAGCTAGCTGGAGTTAGCTTTGGTTACTTCCTACTAAGCCTTGTCACTAATAGAGTCTCACATTGCTCTAGTTTCCCCTTTGCCATCACTATGCCTGATCTCGTGCTTCCTTCTGGGTTATCTAAAAGGCCTGACTGAGCCTCTTAACCAGGCTGGGTCATTCCCCAGATCCCTACGCCCTGACCACTGTCCCTGAGAAAACTTTCCTAATGTAGCCTCAAATCCTCCTGAAATGCTCTCTGCGTTTCCTTTTTTTCCCATTGCTTCCAGGTCTTGAGTATTGACATGTTCCAGGTACAGTTTACTTACGTGCACTCTCATTCACAAAGCACTGGGAAGTAGGCATTTTTATCCCATTTTGCATGCAGCCCAGGTAATACCTGGGGTCTCCTAGTCCCTAGAGATTTAGCTAAAACCAAAGCAAACTTCCATCTGTGGCTTGAGGATATGGAAAGCTTCCCCCAGATCTGTGAATTTCCAGAGCCCTTCTGTTCTTAGGGTCATTCCTGGCTCTGATTTGCTGCTTCCACTTCATTATTGTTCTCTGTTCTGGTGCCCATTCTTTTATTTCCTCCCTGGTGACCACCCAACCTTGATATCTAGCACATTTGCCTTTCACTTTCCCCAGCCCTGACACCCTCAGAAGCATCCGAAAAGAACTGTGCATAAAGAACTAACTTTTAGTGAGGGTTGTGGGGGACAGGTCACATTGTGTACTATAAACAAATTGAAATTGCATATTAGATATTACTGTTTCTAAAAGTCCTTTAAACTTCCCTGGCCACTTCATTCTATGCCATGCAAGCCCTCTGCCCTGCCGTAGGCTCCAATCTCTTCTTTCTGTTCTCATCTTTCCTCCATGACTGGCCAAACAAAAGGGCCTTTTATGTCAGAGCAACTGCCCTCCTTAGAAAATTTTTCTGATTAGAAATGACAATTCTCTCTGTTTTCTTTATACCACAGGGAAGCTGAGGCTCAAAGTGCTGTTATGAATTGACCAAGCTTGGTTCCACATAGCAAGTAGATTTCTCACACAGGATTTTAATCTGGGACCATCTCGTCTTAAAATATGTGTATTTATTTATTATAGTCTATTGTTTCTTATCTAATAAAGAAATGGTGCTAAGAAGTTTATAGTGGTCAGGATGATCTGAATTTCATCAAGAATCAATACTTTAAAAAGTCATTAAAATAAAAGTAATAAATGCACATTTTCAAACATTTAAAAGTAAAGTATAAGAATGAAAATTGAATCTTTTTCTCTCCCAGCCTCCTACCCTAACTCCCAGTCCCTTTTATCAAGTTACTTTTGTTTACTGACTGAAAGTTATACAATTTTGTGGTCACTATATCTATCTTTTCCTTGATGGCTTCTGGGAGAATTTGTTTTTCAACCTAAGGGATTCCCTAATGGAGGCGTTTAAAGCTATAGTAATATGTTTTTGGGTTGCTGGCAAGGTACCGACATACTTCTTTTTATTGTGCATTGCAGATACTGCATTTTTTACATATTGAAGGTTTGTGGCAACCTTGAGTGCAGCAAGTTTGTCAGTGCCATTTTTCTAATAGCATGCACTCACTGTGTGTCTCGTTGTCACATTTTGGTAATTCTCACAACAGTTCAAACTTTTTCATTATTATTACTGTATCTTATGTAATGACTTTATTTTTTTTTTTTTTGGAGACAAGATCTTGTTCTGTCACTTAGGCTGGAGTGCAGTGGTGTGACCTTGGCTCACTGCAACCTCAGCCTCCTAGGCTCAAGTGATCCTCCCTTCTCAGCCTCCCGAGTAGCTGGACTATAGGCGTGTGCCACCATGGACACCTAATTTTTTTTTTTATTTGATAGAGATGGAGTTTCACCATGTTCCCCAGGCTGGTTTCAAACTCCTGGGCTCAAACAATTTTCCCACCTGAGCCCCCCAAAGTGCTGGAATTACAGGCGTGAGCTACCAAACCTAGCTAGTAATCTTTGATATTACTATTGTAATTATTTTGGAACACCACAAACTGAGCCCGAGCCCAGATAAGACAGCAAACTGTTATTTGTGTTCTGATGGCTTCACCCACTGGTCATTCCCTCATCTCTCTCCCTCTCCTTTGGCCTCCCTATTTCCTCCTATTTCCTGGGACACAATAATATTGACATTAGGTCAAGTAATAACCCTACAATGACTTCTTAAGTGTTCAAGTGAAAGGAAGAATTGCACATATCTTATTTTAAATCAAAAGCTAGAGATGATTAAGCTTAATGAAGAAAGCTGAGAAATATGAGATAGGCTGAAAGCTAGGCCTCTTGCCTCAAATACTTAGCTAACTTGTTGAATTCTAAAGTTCTTGAAGAAAATTAAAAGTGCTACTCCAGTGAGCACATGAATGATAAGAAAGCAACAGAGCTTAACTGCTTATATGGAGGAAGTTTTAGTGGTCTGGATAGAGGATCAAACCAACAACAACATCCACTTAAGCCAAAGCCTAATCTCAAGCAAGGCCCTAACTCTCTTCAATTCTATGAAGGCTGAGAGAGGTGAGGAAGCTTCAGAAGAAAAGTTTGAAGCTAGCAGAGGTTGGTTCATGCGGGTTTTTTTTTTTTTTTTTTGACAGAGTCTCGAGTCACTAGGATGCAGTGCAGTGGTGCGATCTTGGCTCATTGTAACCTCCATCTCCCAGGTTCAAGCAATTCTCCTGCCTCAGCCTCTTAAGTAGCTGGGACTATGGCACATGCTACCACACCCAGCTAATTTTTGTATTTTTAGTAGAGACGGGGTTTCGCCATGTTGGCCGGGATGGTCTTGATCTCTTGACCTTGTGATCCACCTGCCTCAGCCTCCCAAAGTGCTGGGATTATAGGCGTGAGCCATTGTGCCCAGCCAGTTCATGAGGTTTAAGGCGAGAAGCCACCTCTATAATGTAAAAGTACAACATGAAACAGTTAGTGCTAATGTAGAAACTGCACCAAATTATCCAGAAGATCTAGTGAAGATCTTTGATATAAGTGGCTACACTAAATGGATTTTCAGTGGAGACAAAACAGCTTTATATTGAAAGATGTCATTTAGGACTTTCATAGCTAGAGAGGAGAAGTCAGTGACTGACTTCAAAGCCTCAAAGAACAGGCTGACTGCTTGTTTTTGGCTAACATAGCTGGTGACTTTAAGTTGAAGCCACTGCTCATTTATTCTTTTGCAAATCCCAGGAACAATAGGAATTGTGCTAAATCTACTCTTCCTGTGACCTTTAAATGGAACAACAAAGCCTGGATAACAGCACATCTGTTTACAGCACAGTTCACTGAATAGTTTAAGCTCGCTGTTGTGATCTACTGCTCAGAAAATAATTCCTTCCCAAATATTACTGCTTATTGACAATGCACCTGGTCACTCAAGAGCTCTGGTAGAAATATACAAGGAGATTAATGTTTTTCATGCCTATGAATACCACATCTATTCTGTAGTCCATAGATCAAGTAGTAATTTCAGCTGTCAAATATTACTGCATAAGAAATACATTTCAGAAATTTTTAGCTGCCATAGATAATAATTCCTCTGATAGATATAGGCAAAGTAAATGGGAAACCTTCTAGAAAGAATTCACCATTCTAAATACCATTAGGAACATTTGTGATTCACGGGAAGAGGTAAAAATATGAAATTAACAGGAATTTGGAAAAAGCTGATTTCAACCCTTAGGGATGATTTGAAGGGTTTAAAACTGAGAGGAAGTAATTGCAGATCTGGTAGAAACAGCAAGATAACTAGAATTAGAAGTAGAGCCTTAAGATGTAACTGAATTGCTGCAATCTCATGATAAAATCTGAACAGGTGAGGAGTTCCTTCTTATGGATGAGCAAAGAAAGTGGTTTATTGACATGGAATCTATTCCTGATGAAGATGCTGTGAACATTGTTGAACAAAGAATTTAGAATATTATCTAAACTTAGTTGGTAAAACATGCAGGATTTGAGAGGATTGGCTCCAAGTTTGAAAGGAGTTCTACTGTGGGTCAAATTCTGTTAAACAACATCACATGCTACAGATAAATAATCTTTCATGAAAAGAATAATCAACTGATGTGGCAAACTCCATTGTTGTCTTATTTTAAGAAATTGCCACAGCCACCCAACCTTCAGCAACTACCACCCCATTCAGTTAGTAGCTATCCACATTGAGGCAAGACCCTCCACCAGCAAAAAGATTGACTCACTGAAGGCTCAGATAATTGTTAGGACTTTTTTTTTCTTTTAGCAATACAATGTTTTAAAATTAAGACATGTGCATTGCTTTTTAGACATAATGCTATTGTATACTTAACAGACTACAGTATAGTTTAAACATAACTTTTATATGCACCAGAAAACCAAAAAATTTCATTATTGCAATGATCCAAATATTGCTGTGGTATGGTTCTATATGGAATCACTTGATGGAAACGGTAAGAGTTGACATTTACTTGAACTCCTAACCAACAGCTTTCAACGTCTTCCCAAAGGCTACCATTGCCATGAATTGCATTTTATATTGTTGTAGATAAACACATATGTGTACAAAAAAAAATGCCCTTGAAAAAACATATATCACATGCCTGATGGTTCATGATACGGTTTTAGAATTGAATCCTAGCAGGGTTTTTCCTCTCTGAGTTTACATTCTTCATCTAAATAAAGGGGATGATAATAGTTACATAAGGCTATAGTGAGCATTAAAAGACACCATGGCTCTGATGTGGCCTCTGTATCCCACAAAACCTGGTCTTTGATGGAAACTTAATTCCAGGAGATCCCAGGGCACAATTTAATAAGCTCCTTAACTACTGTGTGTGTCACAGGGTGCAGTTTCCATCCCTTACACAGCCTTGATTTTCCCTACCCTCAGTTTCACATAGAACAGATACACAATCTGATACCCTGAGATTGAGATTTCCTGAGGTTGTGTCTATAGCCCCTTAGTTCTGGTTCCAGATGTCATGCTAGTTAGGTCCTTAGTTGCAAATAAGAGAAACTGACATTGGTTAAATTAATCAAAAAGGATTACAAAAAAAGATAGCTGCAGTACCAGGTCCAGATAGAAACCTCAGGAGGCCAGGTTAGCTGGGTCACCTTGCTATGCTGCTAGTTACTATGTGCTAGTGACTGTTAGACCTCTGGACTGTCACATGATTCAAAGGCCCAAGTTGGGAGCCTCTGATTGGCTGCACTTAGGTCCCTTGTCTGTGATCCAACTTCCAGAAGCCAGAGAGACGAAAATACGTTTGTCGCACATGCTCTGGGCTGTAGAGCATGTGGTTTAGCACATGGGGGTGGTTTAGCATTGCTTTGTCTGGACTCTTAAATAGGTTTAGGTTTGGATCAGGATTTTTTTTTTTTTTTTTTAATTTCAGCATTGAGTTATAATTTCCAAGCAGTGAATTGCTCAGATCTTTAGTGTGTTGCACAGTTTCGATAAATGCAAATACACATTTTAACCACTCCTGTACCAAGTCATGAAGCATTTATGTCATGCCAACCAGTTCTGTCATGCCCATTCTCGGTCAATCCTCATTCCCAGATGCTACCATAGATACGATTTCTATTACCATGTTGTAGAATTTCATATGCAATGTAGCATTCAGGGCACACTTTTGTTGTTCTTTGGACCAGTTTTTAAAGCTGTTATTGACTCATGGCTTCTTCACACAAAGTAGTGTGAATTCAGCCCCACCCACAGTGGAGGACAAACTTTCAGTGCTGATTTTCTGACGGTGACTCCTGTCCAGCTGCAAACCAGACAAGTGAGGTGCTTTCATGTTGTTTGCCTGGGCCTCATTTTGTTTTTCTAAAGTCCCTCATTCCCTGGCAGGACAAGTCTTTATTGGCTCCCAGAGTTATATAAGGGGTCAAGTCCTTGACCTGGGACCCTTTTTCCATTGATGTAACCTTAATTAACTCACATTTTTTAGTCCTAAATTATCTTTTTGTTTCTGGCACACTTGGAGATTGTTTTTTTTGTTTGTTTGTTTTTTGTTTTTTTGCTGTTGAGTCCAGTTTTATATGCTTACTCTAGGAGTACTCAGTCTTCTGTCTCATCCAGGGGTCCTAGTTTGCTGCTTTTGGCACTGAGGCACTCACTGAAGGAAACTGTGCTCTGATAAGTTGCCGTTTGTTCTCATAATCTGTACAGAGTTTCCAATAAATAACCAAAACCCACAAATGTGATTTTATTTTCTCTAATTTTCTTAAAGTGCCAAGGTAGCAGGGGTGCTCTGTAAGCATGTGAGTCTAAATTGTGCTCATGCTGCCATTCAGATAATTTTTGGGCATGCCAAATTTGATGCGGAGAGGATGAAGTTGTTACTGATCTTTTTGCATAAATGCTCATCTTATGACAAGAGAGCAGAGGAGTTCAAGTTTGGGTCAAGGACAACAGGCCAGCATCACAGGGACTGGGCAACACTGAGTAGGGCATCATTCATAGTGTCTTCCCTGGGCAGAGCAAAACGAGAGAGGGAGTGAAATTGGAAAGAGCTGCTTAGGAGAAATTGCTGTAAGAAGTTAGGTCCACAAGGAAATACAGTGTTGGGGCACATGTGACAGAATGTGCCACATATGCGAAGAGGATAGCTGCTTTCTGCTTCATAAAGAGCTTGGCAGGGTGGGTCACATTGCAGGCTTCAGGGCAGCAGCCTCTGGGTCTTCCTGCCAGCCTCCTCAGTAGCCTCACCAGGGGACAGCATGGGCATGGGCTTCTTGCTGAGGCATCAGAGGGTGAGAAAAGAAATGTGGTTGGTATTGTCATCTCAAATTCAGATGGTGAAAATTGAGGCAGCAGGAGAGAGAAGGATTCTGAATGCTCCAGACCTTGTTAGAATTTGTCCACACAAAGGAACTAAACTGTTCAATCTGCTTTTTCAATCTGCTCTCAATGAGCTTCATAGAATATTTTTTATTTTCCCTCTTAAACTTACTTTCTAAATGTTTTGATCTATATATTATTATCATTCTTTCCCACCTAAAAATAAGGTTTTCCTGTTACCTTGATCTGCCAGGCTTTCCAATAAACACTCTTCACAAGTTAGCGTATCACCACAGAGTTACATGGCTCATGATATATAGGTAGGTACTATGATGTAGGCAGAAACATTTATGAAGTGAATACAAGTTTTATTAAAGCACATTCAGTGCTTAGGAAATGTGAAAAGTGTTTTATAGTGGATATCTGGCTGGGGTGAACATTTATCTCTGATAATGGCCTTAAGAGTCAGGCCAGAAAAGACATGACTATCTTCATACTGAAAATTTTTGGGGCTTGGTCACTGTGATGACTAATTTTATGTGTCAAACTAGTTGACCACAGAATGCCCAGATTAAACATTATTTCTGCTTGTGTCTGTGAGATTGTTTCCAGATTAGATTAGCATTTGAGTTGATAGACTCAATAGCACAGATTGACCTCCCCAGTGTGGGTTGGCTGATGTCATCCAATCCATTGAGGGCATGAATAGAACAAAAAGGTGGAGAAAGGAGGATTTTGCCCCTTTTGTTTCCTGCCTGCCTGTTTGAGCTGGGACATCTAATTTTATCTTCTCTGGCCCTCAGACTGGAATTTACACAATTGGCTTCCCTGGTTCTTGGCCTTCAGACTTGGACTGGCTTTCCTAGGTTTCCAGCTTGCAGACAGCAGATTGTGCTATTTTCTGACTCCATAATCACATAAGCCAATTCCTCATAATTAATCTCTCTCCCACCCCTCATGCTCTCTCTCTCTCCTTCTCTCTTACCTTACCTTACCTTACCTTACCTTACCTTACCTTATCGTTTCTCTTCTTATCTATTCATCTACTGATTCTGTTCCTCTGGAGAGCCCTGACTAATGTAGTATCTTTTCTTCCAATGTCTTAGCATGGATGCTTTATTTATGAATTTATCTAAACATCTGGATGTAAACAGATCTCATATGGAACCCCAGTTTCACTATGATTTTGAATCAATTATTTCATCTATGTATTAGTCCATTTTCATGCTACTGATAAAAACATACCCGAGACTGGGAAGAAAAGGAGGTTTAATTGGACTTACAGTTCCACATGGCTGGGAGGCCTCAGAATCATGGCGGGAGGTGAAAGGTACTTCTTACATGGTGGTGGCAAGAGAAGATGAGGAATATGCAAAAGCGGAAACCCCAGATAAAATCATCAGAACTCATGAGACTTCTTCACTACCATGAGAACAGTATGGAGGAAACTGCTCCCATGATTCAAATTATCTCCCACTGGATCCCTCCCACAACACGTGGCAATTATGGGAGTACAATTCTAGATGAGATTTGGGTGGGGACACATCCAAACCATATCATTCCACCCCGGCCCCTCCAAATCTCATGTCCTCACTTTTCAAAACCAATTGTGCCTTCCCAACAGTCCCCCAAAGTCTTAAATCATTTCAGCATTAACCCAAAAGTCCACAGTCCAAAGTCTCACCTGAGCTAAGGCAAGTCCCTTCTGTCTATGAGCTTGTAAAATCAAAAGCAAGCTAGTTACTTCCTAGATACAATGGGGGTACGCTGGGTAAATATAGCCATTCCAAGTGAAAGAAATTGGGCAAAACGAAGTGGTTACAGGGCCAATGCAAGTCTGAAATCCAGTGGGGCAGTCAAATTTTAAAGCTCCAAAATGATCTCCTTTGATTCCAGGTTTCACATCCAGGTCATGCTGATGCAAGAGGTGGGTTCCCATGGTCTTGGGCAGTTCTACCCATGTGACTTTGCAGGGTACAGCCTCTCTCCAGGCTGCTTTCACAGGGCTGGCATTGAGTGTCTGTGGCTTTTCCAGGTGAATGGTGTAAACTGTCGGTGGATCTACCATTCTGGGTCTGGACAACGGTGGCCCTCTTCTCACAACTCCACTAGGTGGTACCCCAGTAAAGACTCTGTATGGGGGCTCCAACCCCATATTTTCCTTCTGCACTGCCCTAGCAGAGGTTCTCTATGAGCTTCCTGCTCCTGTAGCAAACATCTGCCTGGGCATCCAGGCATTTCCATACATCTTCTGAAATCTAGGTGGAGGTTCCCAAACCACAATTCTTGACTTCTGTGCACTTGCAGGCTCAACACCACATGGAAGCTGCCAAGGTTTGGGGCTTGTACTCTTTGAATCCATGGCCCAAGCTCTATGTTGGCCCCTTTCAGCCATGGCTAGAGCAACAGGGACTCAGGGCACAAAGTCCCTGGGCTGCACACAGCATGGGTACCCTGGGCCCAGGCCATGAAACCATTTTTTCCTCCTAGGCCTCCATGCCTGTGATGGGAAGGGCTGCTGTGAAGATCTCTCACATGCCCTGGAGACATTTTTCCCATTGTCTTGGGGATTAACATTTGGCTCCTTGTTACGCAAATTTCTGCAGCCAGCTTGAATTTCTCCTCAGAAAATGGGATTTTCATTTCTATCACATTGTCGGGCTGCAAATTTTTCAAAATTTTATGCTCTGCTTCCGTTATAAAACTGAATGCCTTTAGCAGCACTCAAATCACCTCTTGAATGCTTTGCTGCTTAGAAATTTCTTCTGCCACATACTCTAAATCATTTCTCTGAAGTTCAAAGTTCCACAAATCTCTAGGGCAGGGGCAAAATGCTGCCAGTCTCTTTGCTAAAACATAGCAAGAGTCACCTCTGTTCCAGTTCTGAACAAGTGCCACATCTCCATCTGAGACAACCTCAGCCTGGACCTTATTGTCCATGTTGCTATCAGGTTTTTGGTCAAAGCCTTTCAACTAGTCCCTAGGTAGTTCCAAACTTTCCCACATTTTCCTGCCTTCTGAGCCCTCCAACCTGTTCCAACCCTTGCCTGTTACCCAGTTCCAAAGTTGCTTCCACATTTTTTGGTATCTTTTCAGCAATGCCCCACTCTACTGGTATCAATTTACTGTATTAGTCCATTTTCTTGATGCTGATAAAGAACCTGAGACTGGGAAGAAAAGGAGATGTAATTGTACTTACAGTTCCATGTGGCTGGGGAAGTCTTAAAATCATGGCAGGAGGTGAAAGGCACTTCTTACATGGCAGTGGCAAGAGAAAAGGAGGAAGATGCAAAAGCGGAAATCCCTGATAGAACCGTCAGATCTTGTGAGACTTGTTCACTACCATGAGAACAGTATGGGGGAAACCACTCCCATAATTCAAATTATCTTCCACCAAGTCCCTCCCACAACACGTGGGAATTATGGGAGTACAATTCAAGATGATTTTTGAGTGGGAACACAGCCAAACCATATCAGAGCACAAGTGTCTATTCATAGTACATTGGCATGGAAGTATTCAGTAAATATGAGTTCCTGTGTTAGCCATATTTTTACTGAAAAAATGCTATATACCAAATACCTACCAAATCTCAATGGCATACAAAAGCACCATTTATTTCTCACTTGTAGGTCTGTAGCTCACTCTATTTCAGGCTATGGGGCAAGCTTGTGTCTGCTTGATGTAGTTTATTCCAGGACCACAACAAGTGGCAGAAGCTCACTGGGATACATTTTCACTTGGTGGAGGTCAGAAACTTCAGAGGGATGGACAGATACATGAAATGCCTCTTAAGGCCACATGGCCAAATCCCAAATCATTAGGGTGGGGAAGAATACTTCCTTCATGCAAGTGGGAGGGGGAAAGGAGTAAATTTGTTAAATAATAATCTAACACACTTCCCTTTGTCCTTTTACAACTTTAAATAAATCTATTTCCAGCCCTTTTTAAATCTAGTTCTAAACCTACCGCAAATGTAGTAGGCTTTCCATAAAGTAGTTTCTTTTTATTGTTGTAAAATTAAACATCTATTGGGGAGATATTTTGCTAACTTTTTTGGTGATTCTATTCTAATTGCTTTGGTTGATAATGGCAATATTTGTTCTATCTAATCTGGGCCAACCGGCCTAGTTAATGGCTAAGGGTTACACCTATGCTGTCCAAATGGCAGCTGCTACCTACATATATGTATTTAAATTAGACAAAATTTAAACATTCTGTTCCTCTGTCACAATAGTCACATTTCAAGTAATCAATAGCTATATGTGGCTAGTGGCTACCACACAGTGTAGCACAGATATAGGACATTTCCATCATCACAGAAAATTCAACTCGACAAGATTGGTTTAGTCACAACAATAATAACCATAATGGTCTTCATTTATCTCACACCATGTGCCGAGCACTCTGCTATGTATGCTCCATGCCTCATTTAAGTTCATCCTTGCAGCCATCCTGTGAGATCAGTACTATTATTCTCATTTTTCTAATGAGGAAACTGATGATTAATGATGCTAAGAATAGGAGCAAGCTTGCCAATGGGTAAGTAACTGGCAGTGTCATGTCTGTTTGACTCCAAAGCTCTGCCTCTAAGCCACTAGCATCCTCAGTTTTCCAATGGCCTGTCCTCAGGTCTGTCCTCAGGCCATCTCAAGAACAGATGCCATGATGTCCAATAGCAGAGAAGAGGTCTCCAGACTCCAAAGTTGGTCCAAGGAGCCAGGAGAGCTCTGTGGTTGTGGTCACTCCAAAAGTTTCTTCAAAGATTGGCTGCTTTTCTTGACACAGCAGTTCACAATTTGGAATGGTTCTGCCCTGCTAACTCCTGTTGCATCAAGTAAATTGTGCTCTTTTCTGCCGAGGGCCCCTAGCAGGGGTTCGTTTTTGGAGGATGGTATGGTTTGAATATGGTACATATGGTGCCCTCTCCAAGACACCACATTCAAACCACAGCATCCTCCAAAATGATGGTGACTAAGAGGTGGGGCCTTTTGGGAAGTGATTAAGTCATGAGATCTTTGCCCTCATGGATGGATTAATGCCCCAAAAGAGGCTTTAGAGAGGGTTCATCCCTTTTTGCCTTCTACCTTCTGCCATATGAAGATGCCACCATGAGAAGATGCCATCGATGGAGCAGTCCCTCACCACTCCAATGTTGATGAAGTGGCGTCATTGTCAGGGGTAAATACCTAGGGTTTTTCTTACACCAAGAAGATTATCAGAAATAAAAAGAAATCAATTACTGATACATGCTGTAACATGAATGAACCTTGAAAACATTAGGCTAAGTGAAAGTAGCCAGCCACAAAAGGTCACATACGGTATTATTTCGTTTATGTGAAAGGTCCAGAATAGGCAAATTCACAGAGAAGGAAAGTAAATTAGCGGTTGCCAGGGAATGAGGGAGGGGAGAATGCTAACTGACTGGCTAATGGTTATGACATTTCCTTTTGTGGTAAAAACATTCTGGAAGTAGATGGTGGTGATGACTGCAGAACATTGTAAACGTACTAAATGATACTGAAGTGTACATTTTAAATGGTTAGAATGGTGAATTTTATGTTATGTGAATTTTACTACAATTTTCTGAAATACTAGACATTCAATGACCATACAACCCAGCAACTTTCCTTCCAGGTGTTTATCCCAGAGAAATACAAACTGATGTTTAAATATATGATTACATATATATGTTTATAGTAGCTTTAGTCACAATATCCAAAAACTGGTTCTTCAATAGATTAATCAGTAAAACAAACTGGTACTTTCAAACTACGGAATACTACACAGCAAGAAGGAAAAGAAAAGAAAAGAAGAAGAAGAGGAGGAGAAAAGAGGAGGAAGGAGAAAAAGAAGAGAAAGAGAAAAGAAGAGGAGGAAGAGGAAGAGAAGGAACAGGAGAAGGAGGAGGAAGAGGATGAGGAGAAGGAGGAGAAGGAGGAAACTATCAATACACACAAACAACCTGCATGAATCTCAAGAGAATTAGACTGGAATGACAGAATTATAGAAATAGAGAACAGATTAGTGGTTGTCATGGGTTAAAGAAAAGGTGAGGATGACAGGGAAGTTGTATGGCTATTAAAAGGCCACACGATGGATGCTTGTGATGGGAATATTCTGTATCTGAAATTTATCATAGTTTGGTTTTGATATAGAACTTGGTTTCGTAAGATGTTACCACTGGAGGAAACTGGATAAAATTACACAGGATCTGCCTGCATAAATTTTATAGTTGCATGTAAATATAAGATTATTTAGAAATAACAGTTTTTTAATTACCAAAGTTTTAGTTGAATATGAGCAATATTTCTGATATAAAAATTTGAAACAGATGGAGTCGTCCAAGATGTCCGAATATGAACAACTCTAGTCTGCAGCTCCCAGTGTGATTGATGCAGAAGAAGAGTGATTTCTGTATTTCCAACTGAGGTACCTGGTTCATCTCACTGGGACTGGTTGGATAGTGAGTGCAGCCCACGGAGGGCGAGCCGAAGCAGGATGGGGCATCGCCTCACCTGGGAAGCACAAGGGGTCAGGGGATTTCCCTTTCCTAGCCAAGGGAAGTTGTGACAGACTGTACCTGGAAAAATGGGACATTCCCACATAAATACTGTGCTTTTTCAATGGTCTTAGCAAACGGCACACCAGGAGATTATATCCTATGACTGGCTCAGTGGGTCCCCTGCCCATGGAGCCTTGCTCACTGCTAGCGCAGCAGTCTGAGATCAACCTGTGAGGAAGCAGCCTGGCACGGGGAGGGGTGTCTGCCATTGCTGAGGCTTGAGTAGGTAAACAAAGCAGCTGGGGAAGCTCTAACTTGTTGGAGCCCACCACAGTTCAGCAAGGCCTACTGCCTCTGTTGACTCCACTTCTGGAGGGAGGGCATAGCTGAACAAAAGGCAGCAGAAACTTCTGCAGACTTAAACGTCCCTGTCTGACAGCTCTGAAGAGAGCAGTGGTTCTTGCAGCACGATGTTTGAGGTTCTCCCAGCATGGCGTTTGAGCTCTTAGACTGCCTCCTAAAGTGGGTCTCTGGCCCCTGTGTAGCCTAACTGGGAGACATCTCACAGTAGGGGTCAACTGACACCTCATACAGGCGGGTACCCATCTGAGATGAAGCTTTCAGTGGAAGTATCAGGCAGCAATATTGGCTGTTCTGCAGCCTCCACTGGAAGTACCCAGGCAAACAGGGTCTGGAGTGGACCTCCAGCAAACTCCAACAGACCTGCAGCTGAGGGACCTGACTGTTGGAAGGAAAACTAACAAACAGAAAGGAATAGCATCAACATCAACAAAAAGGACATCCACACCAAAACCCCATCTGTAGGTCACCAACATCAAAGACCAAAGGTAGGTAAAACCACAAAGATAGGGAGAAACCAGAGTAGAAAAACTGAAAATTCTAAAAGCCACAGTGCTTCTCCTCCAAAGGATTGCAGCTCCTCACCAGCAATGGAACAAAGCTGGACGGAGAATGACTTTGACAAGTTGACAGAAGTAGGCTTCAGAAGGTCAGTAATAACAAACTCCTCCAAGCTAAAGGAGGATGTTCGAACCCATATCAAGGAAGCTAAAAACCTTGAAAAAAGATTAGATGGATGGAGAACTAGAATAAACAGTGTAGAGAAGACTGCAAGTGACCTGATGGAACTGAAAACCATGGCATGAGAACTATGTGATACATGCACAAGCTTCAGTAGCTGATTCAATCAAGTGGAAGAAAGGGTATCAGTGATTAAAGATCAAGTTAATGAAATCGAGAAGAGGTTTAGAGAAAAAAAAGTAAAAACGAACTAACAAAGCCTTCAAGAAATATGCAACTATGTGAAAAGACCAAATTTACGTTTGATTGGTGTACCTGAAGGTGACAGGGAGAATGGAACCAAGTTGGAAAACATTCTCCAGGATATTACCCAGGAGAACTTCCCCAACCTAGCAAGGCAGGCCAACATTCAAATTCAGGAAATACAGAGAACACCACAAAGATACTCCTTGAGAAGAGCAACACCAAGACACATAATTATCAGATTCAGCAAGGTTGAAATGAAGGAAAAAATGTTAAAGGCAGCCAGAGAGAAAGGTCAGGTTACCCACAAAGGGAAGTGTGTCAGACTAACAGCAGATCTCTCGGCAGAAACCCTATGAGCCAGAAAAGAGTAGGGGCCAATAGTCAACAATCTTAAAGAAAAGTATTTTCAACCCAGAATTTCATATCCAGCCAAACTAAGTTTCATAAGTGAAGGAGAAATAAAATCCTTTACAGACAAGCTAATACTGAGAGATTTTGTCACCAGCAGGCCTGCCTTACAAGAGCTCGTGAAGGAAGCACTAAACAAGGAAAGGAACAACTGATACGAGCCACTGCAAAAACATACCAAATTGTAAAGACCATCGATGCTAGGAAGAAACTCCCTCAACCAATGGGCAAAATAACCAGCTAACATCATAATGTTAGAATCAAATTCACACATAACAATAATAACCTTAAATGTAAATGGGCTAAATGCCCCAATTAAAAGACACAGACTGGCAAATTGGATGAAAAGTCAAGACCCATCAGTGTGCTGTATTCAGGAGACCCATC
>NW_012104288.1:2450616-2456998 GCF_000951045.1 Mandrillus leucophaeus
ATCAATTCAACAAGAAGAGCTAACTATTCTAAATATATATGCACCCAATACAGGAGCACCCAGATTCATAAAGCAAATCCTTAGAGACCTACAAAGAGACTTAGATCCCCACACAATAGTAATGGGAGACTTTAACACCCTATTGTCAATATTAGACAGATTAACGAGACAGAAGGTTAACAAGGATATCCAGGAATTGAACTCAGCTCTGTACCAAGCGGACCTAATAGACATCTACAGAACTCTCTACCTCAAATCAACAGAATATACATTTTTCTCAGCACCACATCACACTTATTCCAAAACTGACCACATAGTTGGAAGTAAAGCACTCTTCAGCAAATGTAAAAGAACAGAAATCAAAACAAACTATCTCTCAGACTACAGTGCAATCAAACTAGAACTCAGGATTAAGAAACTCAAAACTACACAACTACGTGGAAACTGAACAACCTGCTCCTGAATGACTACTGGGTAAATAACAAAATGAAGGCAGAAATAAATATGCTCTTTGAAACCAATGAGAAAAAAGACAGAACATACCAGAATGTCTGGGACACATTTAAAGCAGTGTGCACAGGGAAATTTATAGCACTAAATGCCCACAAGTGAAAGCAGGAAAGATCTAAAATCAACACCCTAACATCACAATGAAAAGAACTAGAGAAGCAAGAGCAAACAAATTTAAAAGCTAGCAGAAGGCAAAAAATAACTAAGATCAGGAGTTATAACTAAGATGAAGGAGACAGAGACACAAAAAACCCTTCAAAAATCAATGAATCCAGGAGCTGTTTTTTTAAGAAAAGATCAGCAAAATAGATAGACCAATAGCAAGATTAATAAAGAAGAAAAGAAGAATCAAAGAGACACAATAAAAAATGATAAAGGGGATTATCACCATCGATCCCGCAGAAATAAAAACTACCATCAGAGAATACTATAAACACTTCTATGCTCATCATCACTTACCATCAGAGAAATGCAAATCAAAACCACAATGAGATACTATCTCATACCAGTTAGAATGGCGATCATTAAAAAGTCAGGAAGCAGCAGATGCTGGAGAGGATGTGAAGAAATAGGAACACTTTTACACTGTTGGTGGGACTGTAAACTAGTTCAACCATTGTGGAAGATAGTGTGGTGATTCCTCAAGGATCTAGAACCAGAAATACCATTTGACCCAGTGATCCCATTACTGGATATACACCCAAAGGATTATACATTATGTTACTATAAAGACACATGCATATATATGTTTATTGTGGCACTATTCACAAAAGCAAAGACTTGGAACCAACCCGAATGTCCATCAATGATAGACTGGATTAAGCAAATGTGGCACATATACACTGTGAAATACTATGCAGCCATAAAAAAGGATGAGTTCATGTTTTTTGTGGGGACATGGATGAAGCTGGAAACCATCATTCTGAGCAAAATATCACAAGGACAGAAAACCAAACACTATATGTTCTCACTCATGGGTGGGAATTGAACAATGAGAACACCTGAACACAGGGTTGAGAATATCACATACTGGGGCCTGTCGAGGGGTGGGGCACTGGGGGAGGGATAGCATTAGGAGAAATACCTAATGTAAATGATGAGTTAATGGGTGCAGCAAACCAACATGGCACATGTATACCTATGTAAGAAAAATGCACGTTGTCCACATGTACCTTAGAACTTAAAGTATAATAGTAAATTTGAAACAGTTATGAGAAGAAAATGGTGGGCCAAAAACTACTTTTGCTTTAGGACTTCACATCATGTAGAACATGAGGAGTAGGGTGGAGTTCACATTTATTATGCCTGTGTGACTGTGTTTCTACTATAAATATGCCTGGCATTCTGCAGAATCAATTTAGACCTCATGACACTGAAAGATGGGTATTTTAACCCCATTTTCCCCAGGAGGAAACGGAGGTACAAAGATATTATATAATCTGCCCACAGCTTGATATTGCCAGCAAAATTTAAACCCAGGTCTCTCAAACAACTCCCAGCCACTTATTATCATGCTGTCTCAGAGCTTTCACTATGACCAAGATAATGAGGAAATGGCTGGGGAGCTCACAATATTCTAATTCTCTACAGATGCACTCAATCTCTTGGTCCTAGTTCATTTGTGCTGCTGAAACAAAATATGACTGACTGAATAATTTAAAAAGAAGAGAAATTTATGTCTCACATTCTGGAGGCTGGGAAGTTCCAGACCAAGGTACCAATGACATAGGAGTTAAGAAAAAATTACTTAGGCAGATAGTGTGGGTACAGGAGTCCTCAGTAAGGTTTCCCTTTTGATGAAAAGCAGCCCCCATATCATTTTCTTTTCTAACAAAGAGAAGTCTAAAAAATCAAGCTACAGACATAGACAAACAAGCTGGAAGCTTTCAGGGGTGAATACCAGAAGTTATGCCAATAGAAAAGGCTACCTGGGGCTAGGCATGTTCAAAATGGCAGCTCCATCTTCCCTTCTCTTTGCCAAACTACATGTATAGTAGGAAGAAGACAATATGGTGGCAGTCAGGCAAAGACCCCATTTGTATAATAAGATTATGGTGGCACAACTAGCCTTCCCTGTGCGCTATGTAAACGTCATACCTGATTGAACCAATCTGTGGGCCCTATGCAAATCAGACACCACCTCCTCATGCCTGGCTATAAGATCTAGCGCAGTCCACCGTGGGCTGGATTTTCCCATTTCGGATCCCCTCTCTCTGGCAAGGGAGACAGCTGTTCTCCTTTTTCTTTGTTTTGTCTATTAAATCTCCACTCCTAAACTCACTCCTCATGAGTGTCCATGTCCTTAATCTTCTTGGTATGAGAAAATGAACCCCAGGTATTTACCCCAGACAATGACATTTTGCTTATCCATTCATCCGGAGGGATATTATGTTGATGTAAGGTTCTGTGTTGGCAGTTCTTTCGTTTTAGCACTGGAAAAATGGGGTGACACTTTCTGTGGCATCCGTGGTTTTCAATGAGAAATCTGCTGCCATTCAAATTGTTTATTCCCTATAGGCAAGGTGGTATTTCAGTTTCACAGTCAAGATTTTTTTTTCTTTAACTTTAAAAATCTTGACTAGAATATATTTTATTGTGATTTCTCTAAGTTTATCTTGTCTGGGGTTCAGTCAGCTTTTTGAATCTGTAGGATTATGTTTTTGCTACATTTTAGAAGTTTTCAGCTATGATTTCTCTGAGTACTTCTTCAGTTCTGTACTCTTTCTCTCCACCTTCCCTGAATCCAATACACAATAGTAGATATTTTTATATTGTCTTACATGTCCCTGAGGCTCTCTGTTTTTTCTTTCAGTTTATTTTTCTCATTGTCGTTCAGATTGGGTAATTTATAATATTCTGTCTTCCAGGTCATTGATTCTTTCCTCTCTCACCTGCCTTCTGAATTTTAAACAATTTTGATTAGTATATTTTTTAGTCCTAAAATTTCTATTTGGTTGTTCTTTATATCTTCTAATTTTTTTTTCTGAGACCTTCTGTGTTAAAACTTTCTATTTTTTTTTTCATTTAAATGTGCTTATAATTGCTTACTGAAACATTTTTATGATGAATGCTTTAAATAATTGCCAGATAATGCTAACGTCTCTGCCATCTTAGTGTTGGCATCTGCTGGTTGTCTTTTTCTATTCAATTTAAGATCTTTCTCTTATTCTTTGTATGACATGATTTTCCATTGAAGTTTAGATATTTTGGGTATTATGTTATTAACATTGGATTTTAACATTTCATTTTGTTTTACTTTTATTGGTACATAATATTTCATGTATTTGTGGGGTACATGTAAGTATTTGTTACATGCATAGAATGTGTAATGATTAAATCAGGGTATTTGAAGTATACATCACCTTGAATATTTATCATTTCTATGTGTTGGGAACATCTTAAGTTCTCTCTGCTAGCTACTTTGAAATATACGCTGCATTGTTGCTAACTATGGTGATTCAACTCTGCTATCAAACATTAGAATATATTTCTTCTGTCTAACTGTATGTTTGTAGTCAGTAACCAACTTTTCTCCATTCCGCTTCTCACCCACACACCCTTCCCAGGCTCTAGTATCTGTTACTCTATTCCCTATTTCCTACAGGTCAACTTTTTAAACTCTCACATATGAGTGAGAATATGTGATATTTGTCTTTCTGTGCCTTGCTTATTTCATTTAACATAATGACTTTCAGTTCCATCCATGTTGCTACAAAGGACATGATTCCTTTTTATATCAGAATAATATTCAATTGTGTATTTATAACAAATTTTCTTTATGTATCTATTGATAGACACTTAGGTTGATTTTATTTCTTTGCTACTGTGAATAGTACTGTGATAAACATGCAAGTACAGGTATCCCTTTTATATCTTGTTGGGCTTGCTGAAGATCAGTTGGATATAAATATGTGAATTTATTTCTGGGTTATCTATTCTGTTCCATTGGTCTCTATGTCTGTTTTTATACCAATGCCATGCTGTTTTGTTATCATAACATTGTAACGTATTTTGAAGTCAGGTAGTGTGATACCTCTACTTTTATTACTTTTGCTCAGGGTGGCTTTGGCTATTTGGGCTCTTTTCTCATTTGGATAAATATCCAGTAGTGGGACTGTTAAATTATATGATAGTTTTATTTTGATTTTTTTGGAAGAATCTCTATGTTGTTTTTCATAGTCACAATACTAATTTACATTTCTACCAAGAGTGTATAGGACCTATGTTTTCAGAGTGGCCCAAGATGGCCGAATAGGAACAGCTCCAGCCTCCAGCTCCCAGCGTGAGCGACACAGAAGATGGTGATTTCTGCATTATCAACTGAGGTACCAGGTTCATCTCACTAGGGCATGTCGGAGAGTTGGTGCTGGTCAGTGGGTGCAGCCCAAATAGCAAGAGGTGAAGCAGGGTGAGGCATCACCTTACCTGGGAAGTGCAAGGGGGAAGGGAATTCCTTTTCCTAGCCAAGGGAAACTGAGACACACAACACCTGGAATATCAGGTAACTCCCACCCTAACACTGCACTTTACCAAGGGTCTTAGCAAATGGCACACCAGGAGATTAAATCCCACGCATGGCCTGGAGGGTCTCATGCCCATGGAGCCTTCCTCATTGCTAGCACAGCAGTCTGAGATCTAACAGCAAGGCAGCAGTGAGGCTGGGGGAGGGGCATCCGCCATTGCTGAGGCTTAAGTAGGTAAACAAAGCTGCTGGGAAGCTCAAACTGGCTGCAGCCCACTGCAGCTCAAGGATGCCTGCCTGCCTCTGTAGACTCCACCTCTGGGGACAAGGCATAGCTAAACAAAAAGCAGTAGAGACTTCTGCAGATGTAAATGTGCCTGTCTGACAACTTTGAAGAGAGCAGTGGTTCTCCCAGGACAGAGGTTGAGATCTGAGAACAGACAGACTGCCTGCTCAAGTGGGTCCCTGACCCCTCAGTAGCCTAACTAAGAGACATCCCCCACTAGGAGCAGACTGACACCTCACACCTTGCACGGCTGGGTACACCTCTGAGACAAAGCTTCCAGAGCAAGAATCAGACAGCAACACTCGCTGTTCAGCAATATTCTATCTTCTGCAGCCTCTGCTGCTGATACCCAGGCAAACAGGGTCTGGAGTGGACCTCAAGCAAACTCCAACAGACCTGCAGCTGAGGGTCCTGACTGTTAGAAGGAAAACTAACAAACAGAAAGGGCACCCACACCAAAAGTTCATCAGTACGTCACCATCATCAAAGACCAAAAGCAGATAAAACCACAAAGATGGGGAAAAAGCAGTGCAGAAAAGCTGGAAATTCAAAAAATCAGAGCGCATCTCCGCATCCAAAGGAATGCAGCTCATCACCAGCAGTGGAACAAAGCTGGATGGAGAATGACTTTGGCGAGTTGAGAGCAGAAGGCTTCAGTTGATCAAACTTCTCAGAGCTAAAGGAGGAACTACGTAATCAGCGCAAAGAAACTAAAAACCTTGAAAAAGGAATGTAAGAATGGATAACTAGAATAACCAATGCAGAGAAGTCCATAAATGAACTGGTAGAGATGAAAACCATGACACGAGAACTACATGACAAATGCACAAGCTTCAGTAACTGACTCGATCAACTGGAGGAAAGAGTATCAGTGATTGAAGATTAAATGAAGTGAGAAGAGAAGTTTAGAGAAGAAAGAGTAAAAAGAAATGAGCAAAGCCTTCAAGAAATATGGGATTATGTGAAAAGACCAAATCTACATCTGATTGGTGTACCTGAAAGTTACGGGGAGAATGGAACCAAATTGGAAAACATGCTGCAGGAAATTATCCAGGAGAAGTTCCCCAACCTAGCAAGGCAGGCCAACATTCAAATTCAGGAAATACAGAGAATGCCACAAAGAT
>NW_012104288.1:2458793-2460423 GCF_000951045.1 Mandrillus leucophaeus
TAAACCAGGAAGACGTTGAATCCCTGAATAGACCAATAGCAGGCTCTGAAATTGAGGCAATAATTAATAGCCTACCAACCAAAAAAAGTCCATGACCAGATGGATTCACAGCCGAATTCTGCCAGAGGTACAAGGAGGAACTGGTACCATTCCTTCTGAAACTATTCCAATCAATAGAAAAAGAGAGAATCCTCCCTAACTCATTTTGTGAGGCCAACATCATCCTCATACCAAAACCTGGCAGAGACACAATAAAAAAGAGAATTTTAGATCAATATCCCTGATGAACATCGATGTAAAATCCTCAATAAAATACTGGCAAACCATATCTGGCACAAGACAGGGATGCCCTCTCTCACCACTCCTATTCAACATAGTGTAGGAAGCTCTGGCTGGGGCAATCAGGCAAGAGAAAGAAATAAAAGATATTCAATTAGGGAAAGAGGAAGTCAAATTGTCCCTGTTTGCAGATGACATGACTGTATATTTAGAAAACCCCATTATCTCAGTCTAAAATCTCCTTAAGCTGATAAGCAACTTCAGCAAAATCTCAGGTTACAAAATCAGTGTGCAAAAATGACAAGCATTCTTATACACCAATAACAGACAAACAGAAAGCCAAATCATGAATGAACTCCCATTCACAGTTGCTTCAAAGAGAATAAAATACCTAGGAATCTAACTTATAAGGGATGTGAAGGACCTCTTCAAGGAGAACTACAAACCACTGCTCAGTGAAATAAAAGAGGACACAAACAAATGGAAGAATATACCATGCTCATGGATAGGAAGAATCAATATCGTATAAATGGACATACTGCCCAAGATAATTTATAGATTCATTGCTATCCCGATTAATCTACCAATGGCTTTCTTCACAGAATTGGCAAAACCTGCTTTAAAGTCCATATGGAACCAAAAAAGAGCCCGCATTGCCAAGACAATCCTAAGCTGAAAGAACAAACCTGGAGGCATCACGCTACCTGACTTCAAACTATACTACGAGGCTACAGTAATCAAAACAGCATGGTACTGGTACCAAAACAGAGATATAGACCAAAAACAGAGATATAGATGTAGAAACAGAGAATAGACCAACAGAGATATAGACCAAAGGATAGATATAGATAGGAATAGAATAGAGCCCTCAGAAATAATACCACACATCGACCACCATCTGATGTTTGACAAACCTGACAAAAACAAGAAATGGGGGAAGGATTCCCTATGTAATAAATGGTGCTGGGAAAATTGGCTAGCCATAAGTAGAAAGCTGAAACTGGATCCTTTCCTTACTTCTTTTTTTTTTGTTTGTTTGTTTTTAAATTTTCTCTACTTTTTTTTAATTATTATTATATTTTAAGTTCTAGGGTACATGCGCATAACGTGCAGATTTGTTACATATGTATACCTGTGCCATGTTGCTGTGCTGCACCCATCAACTCGTCAGCACCCATCAACTCGTCATTTACATCAGGTAAAACTCCCAATGCAATCCTTCCCCGCTTCCCCCTCCCCCTCCCCATGATAGGCCCCGGTGTGTGATGTTCCCCTTCCCGAGTCCAAGTGATCTCATTGTTCAGTTCCCACCTATGAATGAGAACATGTGGTGTTTGGTTTTCTGTTCTTG
>NW_012104289.1:0-1232 GCF_000951045.1 Mandrillus leucophaeus
CCTCTTCATGGGATCCCGTCTTCAGCTCGCTCTCTCTTGCGAATGCTTCCGGCTTTAGCCAGGCGGATGAACATAAGATAGGACTCCGATCAAGACCTTTCTCTTCAGGTGCTCCGCGGCTGCCCATGCTGTCCCAGCCTCTCCGGATGGTGCAAGCCTGGAACAGTTTAGTGCCAGGACATGCCCCCGCCTCCCCTCTCACCCCCTTTTCTCTTTTATCCTGAAACCAGTTGCCCTAAACACCCACAGTGTCTGCCCAGTTGGTGTTCAGTAAATGGTGCAGCTGATCTCGGGTGCTGCTGAGAAATGAGCCAGCTGTGTTCCCAGATATCTGGGGGGAATGGGCGGGGGGAATGGGGGGGAGTTGTGGGGAGAGAGGATAGAAGAGGTGACAGTTGAGACAGGTGTGCAAGCGTCTTTCAGGGGAGCCTACTGTGGCGAAATGGGGTCCCCTGACCATTGGGTTAGAGAGGTCTTTGGGCTGTTCTGCCAGGATACCTACCAAGCACCCATCCCTGCCAGCCCTGTGGGATCAGGGGCATCCCAGAGGCCTTGGGCCTAAAGATATGACGTGAGCCCCTGACACAAGGGATCCCAGGAAGTTAGGGGCATCTGGACAGAAGCCAGGCTCCAGCTTCAGAGCAGCGCGGACATTGGCAAGACTGGCGAACTGGAGCCCACGTCTATCTTTGCAACAGCTCGCCCTGGAGCTCTCAGCCCAGATGTGGGTGCCTTCCTAGGCAGCAGCTCCGCCCCGACCCACCCGCCTCTCCTCACAGCTGTCCCAGGCCCCTCTAAAACCAGGGGCCCAGAGTCAAACCCTAAATTGAACCTCAGATGGAGCCGCATTGTAGCCCGCCGATGCAGCCAGCTCGAGCAGGGGGCCTAGCACGCCCGCGGGAGGCGGCGGGAGCAGGCGCCCAGAGAGGAGTGGCGCCCTCCCGTGTTCAAAGACGGGAAGCGAGCGATTCTGTGGCAGGAGCCGCTCTGTATCTGCATTGGAGAAGATTGATTTGCCCATCTGATGTGTTGTTTGCATAGAAACAGGGCTTAACCTTTTAAGCGAAGATTTAAAAGCTGCCTATTTCATTTCAGATTAGGCTTCAAGCATCTCAGTACTTAACGCTCAAGTGTTTCTGTGGGACTTGCTGTAGCCATTCATCTAACCGCCAGACACAGCCTTTCCAGCGTCTGAAGGCTCTCACTCCAGCAGCAATCTAGGTTGTTTATTT
>NW_012104289.1:6322-6640 GCF_000951045.1 Mandrillus leucophaeus
AATCTCTAACAGACCACAGTTGGAAGTTAGTGTTTCTGCCTTTACCAGCAACATACTCATCCTATTTTAACAGATGGAAAGGTCACTAATTAATCGTTTCCCTTCCCTTGGGTAATATTTCCTTCTGGGAGGCAGAGGACAGATTCTAAAACCCATGGTGCAAAAAACACAAGAGCCACGGTTCGCAGTACTTCACAAGACCACTTGATGAAACAAAGGGACCATTTTCAGGAAAGGGGTTACTTACTGGGCAGAAATGGAAAAGGGCTAACAGGAAGGTATGATGGAAATAATTTCTCCAAACCTTCCTCGTAGCCC
>NW_012104290.1:0-828 GCF_000951045.1 Mandrillus leucophaeus
CATTGGCCAGGCTGGTCTTAAACTCCTGACCTCCAGTGATCTGCCTGCCTCAGCCTCCCAAAGTGCTGGGATTACAGGCATGAGCCACCGTGCCCAGCCAAGACCACTTTTAAATTAACTCTGGCAGAAGTACTGAGCATGGGAAATGGCACTTACCAAGCACTGTGCCCAACGCTGCATATATCACCTCATTACCTTATTTGTTCAAAACAACTAACTTGTGATGTAGAGGTACTCCCATAAAAAGTGAGCTTCAGAAAGGTTTTGTAACTTTTCCCCAAGATCACTGAGGTAGCAGGAGCAATAGGAGTAGTTGTAGTAGTAGTATAACAATGGTAATTATTATAGATGGTATTTATTTAGCACTTCCTGTGTGCCATTCTAAATGCCTTACATACATCATCAACTAATTTCATCTCCACAATAACCCTCAGAGATAAGACCTTTGCTTTCCTCATTTTACAGAGGAGGAAAATGAAATGCAAAACTAGTAAATGGTAGAGCCCTGACAGAACCCAAGTTCATCTGATTCCAAAGTCCATGTTCCTTGCACTATACCAAAGTGATTCTCAGTGAAGAAAATGAAATATTTACACTTGGTTTGCCCATTTGTGTGTTTTTTTTAATCTATATTAAAGCTAGGCCCAAACATGGCCAGGCATCGTGGCTCACACCTGTAATCCCAGCACTTTGGGAGGCCAAGACCAAAAAAAAAAAAAAAAAATTTAGGCCCAGACAATTTAATAGATATTTAAGTCCTGATGACAGCAACTATTTGGGGGGAAAATACTCATAAACTGGAAGAAAAAATAATATTTTTAAAAAATT
>NW_012104290.1:5188-5945 GCF_000951045.1 Mandrillus leucophaeus
TGGGATTACAGGTGTGAGCCACCGCGCCCAGCCTACATTACTCTTTTTTTTTTTAACTATAAAGAATAACAGTAACTGCTTGTGGATAAATTCACTATTATCTGTCCTAAAATACCCTTGGGAATTGTTAAATTCAATCATTAGGCACCTATTTACCTATTATGGTAATTCTACATTTTAATGTCTACTGTATCTTACTGCTTACTGAGCATTTTCACATTTGGTATATTATTTACCTATCTGGGAGTATTAAACTTATATGTGCAAGATGCTGGAGAGCCACAAGTGAACATGGTGTAGACCAATTCATAGACTAGAGTGGAGACTGACATACATGTGTTCATAGAAGTTTAACACTCTGGCTGGGCACGGTGGCTCATGCCTGTAATCCCAGCACTTTGGGTGGCCGAGGCGGGCGGATCACCTGAGGTCAGGAATTCAAGACCAGCCTGACTAACATGGTAAAACCCTGCCTCTACTGAAAAAATACAAAATTGGCCAGGCGTGGTGGCCCATGCCTGTAATCCCAGCTACTTGGGAAGCTGAGGCAGGAGAATTGCTTGAAGTTGGTAGGTGGAGGAGGCTACAGTGAGCCGAGATCACGCTATTGCACTCCAGCCTGGGCAACAAGAGCAAAACTTCATCTCAAAAAAAAAAAAAAGTTTAATACTCTCAGTAAGTATAGTTAAAAAAGACAGAGCACTGGCCAGGTGCAGTGGCTCACGCCTGTAATCCCAGCACTTTGGGAGGCCGAGAT
>NW_012104291.1:0-302 GCF_000951045.1 Mandrillus leucophaeus
CTGGAAAGAAGCTTTCTGAGAAACTTCTTTGTGATGTGTGACTTCCACTGACAGAGTTATATCTGAATTTCCTGGCTCTCTTTGCTAGTCTTATTTCTGTGGAATCTGAGAACAGATATTTCGGATCCCCTTGAAGACTATAAGGCCAAAGTAAATATCCTCCGATAGCAAGGAGAAAGAAGCTTTCTGAGAAACTTCTTTCTGTTCTGTAAAATCACCTCACAGAATTACAGCTTTCCCCTCCAGAAGCCTTTCGATAAGACAGTTCTGGTGGAATTTGCAAAGTGTTATTTGGAAGCCCA
>NW_012104291.1:352-872 GCF_000951045.1 Mandrillus leucophaeus
CCTCCGATGAAATCTGGAAAGAAGCTTTCTGAGAAACTGCTTAGTGTTCTGTGAATTCATCGCAGAGAGTTACAGCTTTCCCCTCAAGAAGCCGCCCGCTAAGGCTGCTCTTGTGGAATTCACAAAGTGAAATGTGGAAACCCATAGAGGGCTATGGTGAAAGAGGCAATACCCTCAGAGAAAAACTGGAAAGAAGCTTTCTGGGAAACTTCTTTGTGATGTGTGATTTCCACGGACAGAGTTACATCTGTATTTCGTGGATCTCTTTGCTAGCCTCTTTTCTGTGAAATCTGAGAACAGATATTTCGGATCCCTTTGAAGACAATAGGGCTAAAGGAAATATCCCACTATAACAAGGAGAAAGAAGCTTTCTGAGAAACTTTTTGTGTTCTGTGAAATCATCTCACAGAGGTACAGCTTTCAACTCCAGAAGCCTTTCGCTAAGACAGTTTTTGTGGAATTTGCAGAGTGATATTTGGAAGACCATGGAGGGCTATGGTGAAAAAGGAAATATCCTCCG
>NW_012104292.1:0-1151 GCF_000951045.1 Mandrillus leucophaeus
AAAGTGATATTTGGAAGCCCATGGAGGGCTATAGCGAAAAAGGAAATATCCTCCGATGAAAACTGGGAAGAAGCTTTCTGAGAAACTGCTTAGTGTTCGGTAAATTCATCTCACAGAGATACAGGTTTCCCGTCAAGAAGCCGTTTGCTAAGCCTGTTCTTGTGGAATTTGCAAAGTGATATTTGAATGCCCATAGACGGCTATGGAGAAAAAGAAAATATCCTCAGAGAAAAACTGGAAAGAAGCTTTCTGAGAAACTGCTTCGTGATGTGTGACTTCCACTCACAGAGTTCCAGCTGTATTTCGTGAATCTGTTTGCTAGCCTTATTTATGAGGAATCAGAGAAGGGATATTTCGAATCCCTTTGAAGACTATAGGGCCAGGGGAAATATTCTCCGAAAACAAAGAGGAAGAACTTTCTCAGAAACTACTTTGTGTTCTGTGAAATCATCTCACAGAATTACAGCTTTCGACTCATGAAGCCTTTCGCTAAGACTGCACTTATGGAATTTGCAAGGTGATACTTGAAAGTCCATGGAGAGCTATGGTGAAAAAGGAAATATCCTCCAATGAAAACTGAAAAAATCTCTCTGAGAAACTGCTTAGTGTTCTGTTAATTCATCTCACAGAGTTACAGCTTTCCCCTCAAGAAGCCATTCTCTAAGCCTGTTCTTGTGGAATTTGCAAAGTGATATTTGGAAGCCCATAGAGGGCTATGGTGAAAAAGAAAATATCCTTCGAGAAAAACTGGAAAAAAGTTTTCTGAGACACTGCTTTGTTATGTGTGACTTCCACTCACAGTGTTACAGCTGTATTTCGTGGATTTGTTTGCTAGCCTTATTTCTGAGGAATCTGAGAAGGGATATTTCGCATCCCTTTGAAGATAGGGCCAAAGGAAATATCCTCCGATAACAAAGAGAAAGAAGCTTTCTGAGAAACTTCTTTGTGTTCTGTGAACTCATCTCAAAGAATTACAGCTTTCCACTCATGAAGGCTTTCGCTAAGACTGTTCTTGTGGAATTTGCAAAGTGATATTTGGAAGCCCATGGAGCCCTATGGCGAAAAAGGAAATATCCTCCGATGAAAACTGGAAAGAAGATTTCTGAGAAACTACTAAGTGTTCTGATAATTCATCTCACAGAGTTACAGCT
>NW_012104293.1:0-1432 GCF_000951045.1 Mandrillus leucophaeus
CTTGGGTGGTTCTGTGGCAAAGGGCAACAGCTTCTCCTGCAGGTCGCCCAATGTCATTGCTTGTCCTTGTGATTTCTAGTCTATCCATATGGATTCCAGGTCTTGCTCTTCCCTACTTTACATCCAGCCTTCCTGACTGCCAGCCTGGGTGACTTCAGACCCTATACAACCCACAGCCCAAGGCGACAGCCTTGTGTAGACTTCTCCAACAGCTCCCACAACTGTCTATACTCTAATCCCTATGCTAAATCCTCTCTATAATCTCTATCATAAACCGTACTCTGTTACTCATAGTATTTATGTTTCTCTGGTCAGACTCTCACTGATAGTAGGAGTCCATATACTTATGAAATAAACATCTAGCCGGGCGCGGTGGCTCACACCTGTAATCCCAGCACTTTGGGAGGCCGAGGTGGGCGGATCACGAGGTCAGGAGATCGAGACCATCCTGGCTAACACGGTGAAACCCTGTCTCTACTAAAATTACAGAAAATTAGCTGGGCGTGGTGGCGTGTGCCTGTAGTCCCAGCTACTCGGGAGGCTGAGGCAGAAGAATGGCGTGAACCTGGGAGGCGGAGCTTGCAATGAACCGAGATTGCACCACTGCACTCCAGCCTGGGCGACAAAGTGAGACTCTGTCTCAAAAAATAAATAAATAAATAAATAAATAAAATATCTGAAGAGGAATACAAACTTTTGTGCCATATGCCAGACATTTTGCTAAGTGTGCCTTATCTCACTTGATCTTCACCAGAAGACTGTTGTACAGGTGAAGACATTGAGCTCAAAGAAATGAATACATTTTCCCAAGGGCACATTGCTAGACTATGGAAAGCTGTGTAGTCAAGAGAATTTCTACTTATAAACTCTGCTATCTTGTAGCGACCCAATGGGTTCACCCTGCTCGCTGCCTAGGCAGACAGGGTCTCACTCTGTTGCCCAGGCTGGAGTACAGTGGCATTATCTCGACTCATTGCAACCTCCATCTCCCAGGTTCAAGCGATCCTGTCATGTAAGCCCCCCAAGTAGCTGGGACCACAGGTGCACACCACCATGCCCTGCTAATTTTTGTATTTTTAGTAGAGACGGGGTTTCGCCATGTTGCCCAGGCTCCTAAGCTCAAGTAATCCACCTGAGTCGGCCTCCCAGAGTGCTGGGATTACAGGCATGAGCCATGGCACCCAGCCTGAGAAACAATTATTCATGAAGACCTGGCTGTGTGGGAGATCAGAGTTTTATTATTACTCAAATCGGTCTCCCCAAGCATTTGAGTATTTGGTGATCAGAGTTTTTTTTTTTTTTAGATGGCGTCTCACTCTGTTTCCCAGGCAGAAGTGCGGTGGCACGATCTCGGCTTACCGCAACTTCCACCTCCCAGGTTCAAGCAATTCTTCTGACTTAGCCTCCCATGTAGCTGGGACTACAGGTGTGC
>NW_012104293.1:4097-4710 GCF_000951045.1 Mandrillus leucophaeus
GATGGTCTCAATCTCCTGACCTCGTGATCCACCCACCTCGGCCTCCCAAAGTGCTGGGATTACAGGTGTGAGCCACCGTGCCCAGCCAGATCTCTTTTACTGTCATAATGTTCTCAGTTATACTTTTGCAATGGCAGTTTCCATCTTGTCTCTCCAAAGAGCATAATCTTTACCTGGTGCCTTCAGAATGAGGAATTTTTACCCCATAGGTGTTTTTACTTTATTCATCTTTGTTTGAAGGGGATCTGAATATGCCACCCCAAAATATGACACATTGTCATAGGAAATTTTTGAGCTGAAGGTAATTGAGAATCAGGAGATGCAGGTGGCTGGGAGTGGTGGCTCATGTTTGTAATCCGAGCACTTTGGGAGGCCAACGTAGGAGGATCACTTGAGCCCAGGAGCTCGAGACCAACCTGGGCAACATAGTGAGACCTCATCTCTGTGGCAGGCCAATTCTCTCTTACAGTCACACAGACAGGGCTCCATAGCACGCCAGTTACATAGACGAACTTCCGCAGCCCTTGCCTTAACATTGGGCTAACAATTAAGTCTAGGGAAAATCAATGCCCGGATGTCAGAACCAGAAATGAAACATACGTTCAGTAAGTGC
>NW_012104294.1:0-301 GCF_000951045.1 Mandrillus leucophaeus
TAAGAAATTATGCACTTCATCCAGATTTTCCAATTTATTTGTCTAGAGGTCAGCAAAGTAGTCTCTTCTGACTTTTAAAATTTCTTTTGTTTGAAAGGTTATTTCTCCCTTTTTACTTCTTACTCTACATATTGTACTTTCTTTGTTCTTGATCAATTTAGTTAGTAGTTTGCCTATTTTATTTTGTCCCCCCAAAAAACAAGATTTTGATTTGTTAAAGCTACTGTTTTTCTATTCTTTATTTCACTAATCTCTGCTTTTATCTTTACTATTTTCTTTCATGTGTTTTCTTTTGCTTTAA
>NW_012104294.1:4301-6279 GCF_000951045.1 Mandrillus leucophaeus
CAAAACTGCACACAAAAAATAATAGACTTATTTGAAAAATAGGATTAAGACAGGTTGCTAAAAACCAATACAACTTTATAAATGAGAGCACTAACAAATGTACTTAAATAACAATTATAATGAAAATATCACAATTTAAAAGACAACCTTGACTTTCTAAAAATAAAGACATTTTAAGTTGATGCAAAAAAGTGAAACTAGGGACATTTTATAAAATGGCTGACTTGTACTCCAAAAATGTCAGGGTCATAAAAGACAAAGGAAGGCTAGGGAGCTCATTCAGATTAGAGGAGACGAAAAATACACAACCAAGAAAAGAAAAAAGAGCTCTCATGCCATGAAAGACATGGACAAAACTTAAATGCACATTTCATAAGCCAGTCTAAAAAGGTTCTATGGGAGAGAAACATGTATAAATGGAGTACAGGCTATATTCAGGGAGTGAAATTGTTCTGTAATAGTGGATACTTGTCCTTATACCTTTGTCAAAACCCACTGAATACACAACACAAAGAGTGAATTGTAATGTAAACTCTGGACTTTAATTGACAGCAATGTGTCAATATTGGCTCATCAATTGTAACAAATGTGCCACACCAATGCCAGATGTTAATAATAGGACAAACTATGGAGGGGAGACAGGAGAGAGGTATTTGGGAACTCTCTCTTCTTTCTAGTCTATTAATTTAAAAAAAAAAAAAAAAAAGACCTAACAGCTAAATGCAACAAGTAATCCTGGACCAGGAAAAACATTTTTTCCTTTGCTGTAAAGGACATTATTGGGACAATCTGTTAAATTTGAATAAGGGCTATAGATGAAATAATAATGTTGTATTAAAATGTGTACAATTATCAATGTATGTTTTCTGATTTTGATCATTTTACTGTAGTTATATAAGAGAATGTTCTTGTTTTTAGGAAATACACAATTAAAGATTAGGGATTAATGGATGTTATATATGTAAATCATCCAAATAACTCAGAAAAAAACCAATATAGACAGATAAAGATAAAGCAATTGTGGTAACATGTTAACATTTAGAGAATCTGGGTGAAGAGTACATTAGAACTTTTTGTACTGTTATTGAAACTTTTCTGTCAGCCTGTAATTATTTTAAAAGAACCTGAAAATTAAAACAGCTTAATAGAAGAGAATATAAGGAAAGTTTGCTGTTGCTGAGTTATGAAGACAAGGTAAAAATGCACAGAAGTCAGGGAAACAATGCAGTAAGCAATTTCAAGATAAACCATATGGTGGGACTCAGCCCAGAGGAAGTGTGTGGGGTAAACATGCATGGCCGACTCATCTGTGTTGGTGGACTTTGCATTCAGCTGCTATTATACAGTGACACACAATGTTAATCTGTAAGGAGAAAACTTGAATATGAACCAGTGCCACTTCTGTGCTCATGGATAACATGTCCTTGTTTACCAATTGCATGTGGGCTAATTAGCCTTGCAGAAACAGATATGTAGCATTGACACTGTATTTGTAGTCCCATTTTACAGATCTCAAACTAAGGCTTAGAGAGGATGAGAAACTTTACCCAAGCCATATTGTCACTAAGCAGCCAAGGTGGTCATGGAAGAGATGACAGTGTTCACCACAGATTCATGCTTGCTTCCATAGTATGGAGCTATTGCTGAGAAGGGGCTCGCCCTCCAGAAACTGCATAAGTCAGGCTCCTCTGCATCTCAGGGAAGACCTGTGACTAAGTTCTGTCTAATAGCATATGAAGAAGTGATGCACACCTCGGCTAGAACTGGCCCGCAAACATACCTTCACGATTTCCCAGGTGTTCTCTCTCTTGTAATCCACCAGCTTAATGGAGAGAACACCAAGGACCTAGAGGAGGGTGGGAGCCACAATGTCCTAGGGGTATGAGTCCTTGAATGACCACATGGAAAGCCACCTAACCAAGAACATTATACTCTGAAAACTTGAGGTTTTTTTTTTTGTTTTTTTTTGTTTTTTTTT
>NW_012104295.1:0-1176 GCF_000951045.1 Mandrillus leucophaeus
GTCTTTACTAAAAATACAAAAATTAGCCGGGTGTGATGACCCATGCCTATAATCCCAGCTACTCGGGAGGCTGAAGCAGGAGAATCGCTTGAACCCGGGAGGCGGAGGTTACAGTGAGCCAAGATCATGCCATTGCGCTCCAGCCTGGGCAACGAGAGTGAAACTCCATCTCAAAAAAAAAAAAAAAGATTAGCTTTAACTCTAAAATCCAGATGTCTGAAAAACCATGTAATTTAGAAAAGCATCATTAAAGCACAAAGCAGAAACTCAAAAGGTTAAATTGTAAAATGGTGTAGCCACTTCAAAAAACAGTTTGGCTGTTCTTCAAAAAGTTAAACATAGGGTTACCATGACCCAACAATTCCATTCCTAGATATATAACTAAAAGAACAGAAAACATGTTAACACAATAACTTAAACATAATATTCATAGCTGCATATTCATACTAGTCCAAAAAAGCAGAAACCTAAATGTCAATATCAATAATGAATGGATAAACAAAATACAGTATACCAATACAATAGTATGTTGTTTGGCCATAAAAAAGTATAAAATCCTGACACATGCTACAACATGAATGAACCTGTAAAACATTATGCTAAGTGAGAGAAACCAGACACAACAAACCATTTATTCTGTGAGTCCATGTATACGCAATGTCCGGAACAGGCAAATCCACAGAGATGAATAGTAGATTTATTGTGGTTGGGGAAAGAGGCGCAATTAGGAGTTACAGCTTAATGGGCACACGGTTTATTTTGGGGACAATGAAAATATTCTAAAATTAGATAGTGGTGATGATTGCATGACTCCGCGGGTACATTAAAAAACTACTGAAATGGCAGGGTGCGGTAGCTCCCACCTGTTATCCCAGCACTTTGGGAGGCTGAGGTAGATGGATCGTTAGAGCGCTGGAGTTTGAGACCAGCCTGGCCAACATGGTGAAAACCCATTTCTACTAAAAATACAAAAATTAGCCAGGTGTGGTAGCACATGCCTGTAGTCCCAGCTACTCAGGAGGCTGAGACAGGAGAATCGTTTCAGCCGGGGAGGTGGAGGTTGTAGTGAGCTGAGATCATGCCAGTGCACTCTAGTCTGGGTGACAGAGCAAGAATCCATCTCAGAACAAAACAAAATAAAACAAAAAAACAGACAAAAAGGCACTGAATTTTATG
>NW_012104295.1:2646-3055 GCF_000951045.1 Mandrillus leucophaeus
AGCTGGGACTACAGGCACACACCACCACATCCAGCTAATTTTTTATATTTTTGGTAGAGCTAGGGGTTTCACTATATTGCCTAGGCTGGTCTTGAACTTCTGGGATCAAGCGATTCTCCCACCTTGGCTTCTCAAACTGCTGGGATTACAAGTGTGAGCCACTGTGTCTGGCCTCAGACAATTTTTTTTTTAATTTGAAGGATAATTTTTAATTTAATTTTTAATTAAATTAATTTTAAATTTTAATTTTTTGTAGTGACAGGGTCTTGCTATGTTGCTCTGGCTGGCCTCAAACCACTGGCTAGAAGCCATCCTCCTGCTTCAGTCTCCCAAAGTACTGGGATTACAGGTGTGGACTACTGTGCCCGCCCCTCTTTTATTTTTTATTTATTTATTTATTTTTTTTTTT
>NW_012104296.1:0-1694 GCF_000951045.1 Mandrillus leucophaeus
GCCTGTAATCCCAGCACTTTGGGAGGCCGAGGCAGGCAGATCATGAGGTCAGGAGTTCCAGACCAGCCTGACCAACACAGAGAAACCCCGTCTCCACTAAAAATACAAAAATTAGCCGGGCATGGTGGTGCACGCTTGTAATCCCAGCTACTCAGGAGGCTGAGTCTGGAGAATTGCTTGAACCCAGGAGGTGGAGGCTGCAGTGAGCCGAGATCGCGCCACTGCACTCCAGCCTGGGCCAGGCTGGACACAGTGGCTCATGCCTGGAATCCCAGCACTTTGAGAGGCCAAGGTGGGCAGATCACAAGGTCAGGAGTTCAAAACCAGCCTGGCCAGCAAGGTGAAACCCCATCTCAACTAAAAATACAAAAATTAGCCAGGTGTGGTGGTGCACATCTGTGATCCCAACTACTAAGGAGTTAGGCAGGAGAATCGCTTGAACCTGGGAGGTGGAGGTTGCAGTGAGCCAAGACTGTGCCACTGTGCTCCAGCCTGGGCGACAGAGTGAGACTCCATCTAAAAAAAAAAAAACAAACCCTGCCAAAGATACTTTGGGGCACAAGTACTTGCCTGGGCCCTTCGAAAGCTCCCAAGTCTGAGAGCTTGTAGAGAAATTATCCAGGCCAACCTCCCTCACTAGAACATTCCTTCTGCGGCATCTTAGGCAAACGGAAAAAGTTAGTTCTGCTTACGTGTCCCCAGTGATGAGAATGATGACAGGTTCCCCACCTCTTGAGGTGGCCTGCTCCACTGATGGACAGGGGTGGTTATTCATGCTACACATTGACCCAAAGTCACCCTTCCTGAAGCTTTACCAAACAAAAGTTCCTTTCTACCTGCAGGGTTATCTCTCTTTTGGCCCTTGATTGAGCTCTTCAGATATAGGAAACCATTTATCATGGAACAGCTCCCAGGGCAAACCTCCTGATGGCCTCTCTTTTCTCTACCCCCACCTACCCCACTCCTGAATTCTGAATCAGGCTGCAGAAACTCCCAGCAATCACTAAAATGGGGTTTTAGTGCTAAAATGAACATGTGCTTATTGGGTGACTTTGGGTAAAACCTAAACCTTTCCCTACTCTGAATCTATTTTCTGTTCATAAAATAGAATACTATTTCTATCATAGAATATCTCTTGAGTATCATATCTCTTGAGTGAGGCTGTTGTGAGGATTAGAGGTAGTAACTCGTACAAAAGTGCCTGGCATACAGTGGGCTCTTACGAAAATGTCCAGGCTGGGTGCAGTGGTTCATGCCTGTAATCTCAGCACTTGGGGAGGCCAAGGCAGGCGTATTGCTTGAGCCCAGGAGTTCAAGACGAGCCTGGGCAACATGGTAAAACCCCGTTTCTACAAAAAAAAAAAAAAAAAAAAAATTAGCCGGGGGTGGTGGCACGCACCTGTAGTCCCAGCTACTCAGGAAACTAAGGCCACAGGACCACTTGAGCCCAGGAGAGAGACTGCAGGGAGCTGTGATTGCACCACTGTACTGCAGCCTAAGCGACAACAGTGAGACCCTGTCTCCAAAAAAAAGAAAAAAACAATGTTTCCCTCCTTTCTATATAATTGAGATTTGGTGGTGAAGGTCACACTCATGGAGACGCTGCTGGGATTTAGGACACCACTGGGGGCCAGCAGGGCTGGCTGACAGCTTAGGGACCTGCCAGAGTTCCTGGGAGGAGATGGGGTGGAAAG
>NW_012104296.1:3885-4236 GCF_000951045.1 Mandrillus leucophaeus
ATTTGCTGAATGAAGGAGGTCAGAATTGAATTTAAGTCCCATGAAAATATCCTTCAAAAATGGAGGTGGCTGGGCGCGGTGGCTCGCCTGTAATTGCAGCACTTTGGGAGGCCAAGTCGGGCCAATCACGAGGTCAGGAGATTGAGACCATCCTGGCTAACACGGTGAAACCTCGTCACTACTAAAATAACCAAAAAATTAGCTGGACATGGTGGCACACACCTGTAGTCCCAGCTATTTGGGAGGCTGAGGCAGGAGAATCGCTCGGGCCCAGGAGGATGAGGTTGCAGTGAGCCGAGATTGCGCCACTGCACTCCAGCCTGGTGACAGATCAAGACTCTGTCTCAAAGA
>NW_012104297.1:0-791 GCF_000951045.1 Mandrillus leucophaeus
TAAACGTATAGTTCAGTAGCATTAAGGACATTCTCGTTATTGTGCAATTTTCAGCACCCTCCATCTCCAAAGCTTGTTTCTTTCCCCACTGAAACTCTGTCCTCGTTAAACACTCTCAGGGCCAGGCACAGTGGCTCACACCTATAATCCCAGTGCTTTGGGAGGCCGAGGCAGGTGGATCCCCTGAGGTCAGGAGTTCAAGACCAGCCTGGCCAAGATGGTGAAACCCCGTCTCAACTAAAAATACAAAAATTAGCCGGGTGTGGTGGCAGGTTCCTGTAGTCCCAGCTACTCGGGAGGCTGAGGCAGGAGAACGGTCTGAACGTGGGAAGCGGAAGTTGCGGTGAGCCGAGATCGTGCTGCTGTACACCAGCCTGGGTGAGAGAGCGAGACTCCCTCTCAACAAACAAACAAAAACAAACAAACGAAAAACCAGTCTCTCCCCATTCCCCTCTCACAGCCCCTGGCTTTAAGAGTTAAAGAGGAAAGAATGATCGCCATTCTAACTGGTGTGAGATGGTATCTCATTGTGATTTTGATTTGCATGTCTCTGATGGCCAGTGACGATGAGCATTTTTTCATGTGTCTGTTGGCTGTATGAATGTCTTCTTTTAAGAAGTGTCTGTTCATATCCTTTGCCCACTTTTTGATGGGGTTGTTTGGTTTTTTTTCTTGTAGATTTGTTTGAGTTCTTTATAGGTTCTGGGTATTAGCCCTTTGTCAGATGAGTAGATTGCAAACATTTTCTCCCATTCTGTAGGTTGCCTGTTCACTCTGATGGTAGTTTCTTT
>NW_012104297.1:841-1331 GCF_000951045.1 Mandrillus leucophaeus
TTGTATCTTTTGACCAGCATCTTCCAACCTTCCCCAGCCCCTGGTAACCACCATTTTATGATTCTATGATTTATGGTTCTATGGTCTGATTCTATGATTTCAATTTTTTTTTTTTTTGGATTCTACGTAGAAGTGACATCATGTGGTATTTCTTTCTGTGACTGGCTTATTTCAGTGAACATGATGTCCTCCAGGTTCAACCATGTGGTCAAAAATGACAGGATTGTCTTCTTTTAAAAGGCTGAATAGTGTTCTACCATAAAGATATATATATACACACATATAGATCTATATGTTCTACCATAAAGATATATATATATAGATATACATATATCACATTTTCTTCATGCATTCATCTATTGTTAGACACTTGGCTTGTCCTGTATCTTAGCTACTGTGAATAACACAAAGACTTCCTATTCCTTTTCATGGCTGAGTAATATTCCCCTGTATGGGTGGACCATGTTCTGTTCCTCCATTCGTCTATTGA
>NW_012104298.1:0-463 GCF_000951045.1 Mandrillus leucophaeus
AGTGTCTTACTGAAAGGCTTCTTGAGGGGAAAGCTGTAACTCTGTGAGATGATTTCACAGAACACAAAGAAGTTTCTCAGAAAGCTGCTTTCTCTTTTATATTGGAGGATATTTCCTTTGGCTCTGTAGTCTTCAAAGGGATCCGAAATATCTGTTGTCAGATTCCACAGAAATAAGGCTGGCAAAGAGATCCAGGAAATACAGATGTAACTCTGTGAGATGAATTAACAGAACACTAAGCAGTTTCTTAGAAAGATTGTCTCCAGATTTCATCTGAGGATATTTCCTTTTTCACCATAACCCTCAAAGGGCTTCCAAATATCTCTTTACCAATTCCACAAGAACTGTCTTAGCGAAAGGCTTTTTGTTGGTAAAGCTGTAACTCTGTGAGATGATTTCACAGAACACAAAGAAGTTTCTCAGAAAGCTTCTTTCTCTTTGTTATCGGAGGATATTTCCTTTG
>NW_012104298.1:623-1297 GCF_000951045.1 Mandrillus leucophaeus
ACAGATGTAACTCTGTTAGATGAATTAACAGAACACTAAGGAATTTCTCTGAAAGTTTCTTTCCAGATTTCTTCTGAAGATATTTCCTTATTCACCATAGCCCTGTATGGGCTTCCAAATATCGCTTTGCCAATTCCACAAGAACTGTCTTACCGAAAGTCTTCTTGAGGGGAAAGCTGTAACTCTTCTAGATGATTTCGCAGAACACAAAGAAGTTTCTCAGAAAGCTTCTTTCTCTTTGTTATCGGAGGATATTTCCTTTCGCTCTATAGTCTTCAAAGGGATCCGAAATATCCGTTCTCAGATTCCACAGAAATAAGGCTGGCGAAGAGATACAGTAAATACAGATGTAACACTGTGAGATGAATTAACAGAACCCTAAGCAGTTTCTCAGAAAGCTTCTTTCCAGATTTCATCTAAGGATATTTCCTTTTTCACCATAGCCTTCTATGGGCTTCCAAATATCAATTTGCCAATTCCACAGGAACTGTCTTATCGAAAGGCTTCTAGAGGGGAAAGTTGAAACTCCGTGAGATGATTTCACAGATCACAAAGAAGTTTTTCAGAAAGTTTCTTTCTCTTTGTTATTGGAGGATATTTCCTTTGACCCTATAGTCTTCAAAGGGATCCAAAATATCTGTTCTCAGATTCCACAGAAATAAGAGTAGCAAAGA
>NW_012104299.1:0-10716 GCF_000951045.1 Mandrillus leucophaeus
TCAAAAAAAAAAAAAAAAAAAAGAAAGGGCAGTGATGCATTTCACCTGGGACACCCAGGGGAGTGCATTATGCAGATGAGTGGATTTGTGTCAGAATTCTTTTGGTTGTGACAGAAGCACTCAATCAAGGTTAAGCCAAAAGGAATGTATTTGGTGTGTTGGATGAGTTGAATAACTAGCTGTGGGAAGTGCAGGGATGTAGCTGGAAACTCGGGGATAGCTGCATCTTTACAAAGACCCAAATGCCACCAGGACCATTTCCATCCCCAAGCACTGCTGCTCCGCCGGTGGCTTCCTTCTGTATTGTTAGCTGGTCCATGTTGTCAGAGGGAAGCACAAGCACACCCTTTGAACATGTCCCATTGTGACTTCTCCCTCCAGGCACCCACTGGGCTCCTGAGCAAATTACTCTGTGCCAGCCCAGTGGGCACTCCCCAACGTCCCTTCTAATCATTCCCATCCTTGCCCAGAGGTCCTCTCAGAGCCCAGTCTCTTCTTAACTGATCTTGTGTTCCCCTCCCCTCTCCTCCCCACCACTCCCGCCCACCCAGGCCTCCAGCAAGACTGAGTAGTGCTTTGGCGGCCTACTGGGGCGGACAATTGGAAATGTAGGAGCCATATCCTCCGCAGAAAGGTATCGTTCAAACCCTTATCAGTGAGCCCCTTGCTACCATCAGCTCATTGGTGGTGGGGCTCACTGCGCTGGCCTCCCAAGCCAAGCAAAGTCTTCAAAACTATCTTGGAGAAATGCTAATGCCCTAGCAGGGAGGAACAGGAAGAAGAAGGTTCCAATTCCCTTCCCCAGCTGGACCTGGTCTCTGGGTTGGCCTGGGGTTCAAGGAGCAGGAGCTATAACAAGGCTTTGGGGCTTGGAATAAAGGGATAGCTTAAAAACGAACACACAAACACAGAGGCAGCAGCAGTAAGACCAGTGCCCCAGACACAAAGATAGAACTGAGGGGCAAGAAGGCAAAAGACAGGCCAAAAGCAAAGGGTCCCAACCAGAGACAGCAGGATGGAAGGGGGCCCACCAGGAGGGCAAAGCAAGGTGGAGGGGCCACTGGTGAGGGTCACACGGCAGAGCCAGGGAAGCTCCGCATGGGTCGAGGACTAGCGGGTGCCTGCAGCCTGACCGTGGGCACATAGCAGCCGGTAGACAAGAGTTCAAGGTAGTTCAGAAAGGTCCATTGGAGGATCACTCCATCCCGCCCACCGCATGGGCCTCTGTAAATGCTCTCAGTTGAGCAAAAACTCAAGAGATTCTGCCCACTGTTTAAGAATGACCAGGCTCAAATTAAGCCCTTATTCTGACTGACAACTTCTTTGCACGCTACCCTGCACCTTGGGCTTGCTATGCCCTGTTAGTCGTTATGATAATAATAATAATAATATAGTAAAGAGAGAGTAAAAGTTTTCTTTTTCCCCTTGGGATCAGCTTTCTTTGGGTCTTCGTGGGTCCCGTCTTCTTTAGAAGTCCCTGATTGTGGGGTCCCCAATGACCTTTTCCCTTTGGAACCATCGTGGGTGCTTATGCCCAGAACCATCTATTTTACAAGAATTATATCCATGTTAGGGGGTGCTTATCTCTTGTTAGTTTCTATTGTTTATTTTGTGCCTTTTTGGGCTCTTGAAGGAAACTGTAAGCTTTGCAGCCTGTCTTACGTCTCTCTCACGTTCCCTGTGATGTCCAGCACATCATCGGAGAAGAGGTTGGAGTCTGCAGCCCACTTTGGAGAGAATATTGTCTGAGGGAAGAAGGTGGGTGTGTTCATGTATCTGCCTTTGGTCAAGGTAATGTAGTGTAGAAGCCTCTCAGCTAAAGCCAGGCTCACTCCACCACCAAGTGCCATAGTCACAGAACCCTTAGTGTTTGGCTGGGCACACGGCCACCTTGAATAAAGACTGCCTTTCCTAGCCTCTCTTTGTAGCAAGGTGAGACCCATATGACTACATCCCACCCTAAAGTATGCAAGAGAATTTTTACAGGTAACTTTCAGGAATTGTCCTTAAATAGAAGGTATTGTTTTCTTTTCCCTTTTCCCCCTAATTGGAATGTAGATGTGACGCCTGGAGCTCCAGCAGCCACTTCGGATCACAGATGATTGTAGGAATGGAATCCTCTTGTGACACAACAACAAGATTGAAAGCCTGGGTCCCTGATACCATGAGAACCACACAAGCCATACCTCCCCGCTTCTTGGATATGAGAGAGAATTAAGAATTTTATCTTGTTAAGCTACTATTATTTTGGATTTTTTGTAGCCAAATCTAATCCTATGCTATATCCAAGGGTGCCTCTGGGCCTTTCTATCTCTAGTACCATTCCCACTCCTTCCTGTCTCCACCAGCGTGACCCCCATGTAACACAAATCTAGTGGCTTCCAATGGCTCTCCATCACCCAAACAATAAGGCTGCCCACACACCATAGTCTTGCACCAGCTCCTCAGTGATGAGGTCCCTTTACCTCTCCAGCCTCACATCCTCCACTTGCCCTCCGCCTTCCTGCCTTGCTGTGATCACACAAAATGATTGGTGGCTCCCCAACAGCGGCAAGCTCACTTAGTTCTCTGTCCTTTCTCTGCTGCCTGGAGTGTCTTAGGCTCCTTGCCTGCCTGGCCACATGCCTGCTCACTCTTTAAGGCCCTGCCCAAGCATCCTCTCCTTTGTAGTCCATCCAAGTAGGTCTGACAACTCCCATCTGGGTCCCCAGGGTCTCCAGTAACCATGTAATAGCACTTAGCTCCCAGAGCTGCCCCTCGACCCTCTTGCGTGGATTGTGAGTTCATTAAAGGCAGGGCCTGCAGCTTCTTATTTCTCATTTCCTGGGGTCTGAACAGCACCCAGCAGACTACAGGTGCATTTGCTTGCTGGCAGGTGGATGATTCCCCAGCAACTGCAGAAATGAGTGGTGTTGATCCTGGCATGCTGCTTCCTAGCTGCCCCTGGAGAGTATCCTGAGCATGCATCTCCTCTCCCGGAGGTGGGCCTGCGGGTGGGCAGATCAGGGCTCAGGACAAGCATTTGGGCATGAGGGAAGCCATGCCCTGTGGGGCGTGTCTTCAAGATGGCAAAGCAAAACTAGGACCAAAAACTCCTAGAGAAGACTTAGGGGAAGGAGGGGTGGAGTGTGTGTGTGTGCACCTGTGCACGTGTCTGTGCGTGCCCGTGTGCGTGCATGTGCCTGTGTGTGCCTGCGTGTGTGTGCGTGCACGCATGTGCTCGAGAATGTGTGTGTCCATGTGTGCATGTGTGTGTGTGCGTTGGGCGTGGGTATGGGTGAGGCTATGGGCTTGCATATGTGTCTTTCTGAAGAGGGGTGAGTTCGAGGTGTGTGTGGGTGAGGAGATTGGCAGAGACCCTTTGGGCCTTTCTGTGTACATGAGCTGCAGGCACACACGTGTACATGCTTGTGGGAGAGGTAGGAGTGTAAGATGTGAGGGGTGCCCTTATGTGTGGACTTCTGTGGGTGGGATGAGGGATGCATGCCTTCTGTGTGTGAGGAGGGATGATCGTGTGTGTGTGTGTGTGTGTGCATGCACGTGTGTGCGTGAGAGGGAGAGAGAAGGAAGAAGAAGATGGGGAGGAGGGGGTGGAATTAGAAAGGAACAGAGAGAATGCAGATGAGGTCAGCACCTGTGTGACTGGGTGTGGCTCAGGACCTGCATGGGGTCTATAAGTGCTTCCTTAAAGTGAAGACAACTGGTTTTGGGGGGACAAAGTGGGTTTTCCGGGCTTCTTGTGCACCAAGGGCACATCTCCCGCTATTTCCTGGCCAGTGGGTCAAGTCTGGGCTAGACGCCCTGGCAGGAAGGAGGGCTGCATGCTCTCCAGAGCTGATTTCCAGGACGGCTCCTGCCAGCCTCCCCTCCACCTCCCGCTTCTGCAGAGCTTCCAGCAGGCAGAGGCTCCCCTTCCTGGACTGGCAAAGCCAGTGGGAGCTCCAGGGGGACAAGGGAGGCTCCCATCCCACTCCTCTCCCTGGTAGGTGCCTGCCTCGCTCTTCCTGCCTCAGGGTTTCATCCAGTCCCTGAACGGCAGTGAAATACTGGACCAGCCGCAGCATCAGCAAGATGCAGAACTTCTTAGAAACGGTGCATCTCACCTCCTCCCCAAACTCCGAAGCAGAATCTCCGGGGCAGAGTCCAGCTGTCCGCTCGACCAGCTTTCTGTGTCATTCTGACACATTCTAAAGTTTGCAAAGCACTGTCCTGGACGGCCTCACAGAAGCATCATGGGGTGAAATAACTTGGCCATGGATACACCCACTTTTCCATGCACCAAAGATGTATTGACCACCTGATATCTGCCAGACCTTGGTTTAGGCATTGTGGATATGTCAGCGATCAGAGTAGACAAAAAGCCCTGCCCCCATAAGCTTATGTTCTAGTGCGGGAGACACACAGTGAAGAACACACCAGAATGCTAAGTGTGTCGGGTCTTCGCAGGTGGAGGGAAATAGTCCAGGGAGAGAGGTAGGGGGGTGTCTGGCTGGAGCTGCAATGTTCAATGGTCCAGCAAGGGAAGGCCTTGCCAAGAATGTCAGAAAAGACTGAAGGGGGTGACAGGGGCAGCCAGATAGATATTGATCAGAAGAGAGTTTCAGGTCCAGGCGAGGTGGCCCACATCTATAATCCCAGCACTTTTGGGAAGCCGAGGTGGGTGGATCGCTTGAGCTCGGGAGTTTGAGACCAACCTGGACATCATATAGTGAGACCCCGTCTCTACAACAAAATATAGAAATTAGCCAGGCATAGTGGTGCGCACCTGTAGTCTCAGCTACTTTAGGAACCTAAGGTGGGAGGATTGCTTGAGCCCGCAGGTTGAGGCTGCAGTGAGCTGTGATCTTGCCACTACACTCCCGCCTGGGTGATAGAGATTCTGTGAAAGAAAGAGAGAGAGAGAAGAGAGAGAGGGAGGGAGGGAAGGAAGGAAGAAAGGGAGGGAGGGAGGAAGGAAGGAAGGAAGGAAGGAAGGAAGGAAGGAAGGAAGGAAGGAAGGGAGGGAAAATAAGAGAGTTTTAGGGGTAGGAAGCAGCTGCCCTGGGGCAGGGAAACATGCTGGGGGCATCCGTGGAGTGGGAAGAAGTGAGAGGTGAAGCAAGGAAAGCATGGAGCCTCTAGTGCAGACCCAGGACTTCAGCCCTGACCTTCTCTTTGCCTTACTTGGAGACAGCTGGGAGCCGAGCCCACTGATGTAAGGCTGCTGTAATCTAGAGTATGAGGGGAGCCGTGGAGGGCTCGGAGCAGAGGTAAGAAGTGGTGAAACTTGGATTTCCTGAGATCCCTCTGGCTGCTGGTGGAGACTAAGGATGACGTCAACAATTCCAGCAAGAGTTGTCTGTGGCTCGGATGGGGATGGTAGTAATAAAGTGAGTAAGAAGGGATCAGATTCTAGGTGTTTTGTTTTGTTTTGTTTTTGCGATAGAGTCTCACTCTGTCTCCAGGCTGGAGTGCAGTGGTGCAATTTCGGCTCACTGCAACCTCCAACTCCCTGGTTCAAGCAATTCTCCTGCCTCAACCTCCCATGTAGCTGGGATTACAGGCATGTGCAACCATGCCCAGCTGATTTTTGTATTTTTAGTAAAGATGGGATTTCACCATTTTGGCCAGGATGGTCTCCATCTCCTGACCTTGAGATCCTCCCTCCTTGGCCTCCCAAAGTGATGGGATTATAGGCATGAGCCACTGCACCTGGCCCAGTGTTTTTTAAAAAATTTATTTTAACTGTGGTGTAATACACAAGACATAAAATTTATCATCTTAACCGTTTTATTTATTTATTTATTTGAGATGGAGTCTCACTCTGTCTCCCAGGCTGGAGTGCAGTGGCATGATCTTGACTCACTGCAACCTCTGTGTCCCAGGTTCAACCTGCCTCAGCCTCCCAAGTAACTGGGACTACAGGCGCGCTACCATGCCTGGCTAAATTTTGTATTTTTAGTAGATGTTTCACCATGTTGGCCAGGCTGGTCTTGCACTCCTGACCTCAAGTGATCCACCTACTTCGGTCTCCCTAAGTGCTGGGATTACGGACATGAGCCACCATGCCCAGCCCCATCTTAAGAAGGTGGGAAGAAGCAAAGAGCTGAAAAAGATCCTAAGGGGCTTGCTCAGAGCAATGAAGAATGGCACAGTCATTACGAGAGTTAGGAAGGCTGATGGGAGTGGCCTTGAGCAGAGTCAGAAGTTCAGTTCCAGAAGTTAAATGAGTGATGTCTCTTAGCTCTTCTGGTGGAGAAGTCAACCAGCCAGCGGGGGTTTGGAGCTCAGGGGAGGGGTCTCGGTGGAGATATATGTTTGGGATGTGTCAGCGTAGACGTGTGTGTGGTATGTAAACCATGAGATTGGATGGACTCCTCTGGATGGAACCAGAGGAGAGAAAAGGTCTAGGAACTGAACCCTGGAAGCCTTAGTGCTTGGCGTTCAAGAGATGAGGAGGAGTCAGGGAAGGGGCTGGGGAGTGAGCGTCTGGGAGGGATGTATCCTGAAGGACAGGTGAAGGTCGTGCTTCGAGGAGGAGCAATTAATCAACAGTATCTGATGGCAGATAGGTCAAAAAAGACCATCCTGGCCAGGCGCAATGGTTCACGCCTATAATCGCAGGACTTTGGGAAGCTGAGGGTGGTGGATCACTTGAGTCCAGAAGTTCAAGACCAGCCTGAGCAACATGGGAAAACCCCATCTCTACCAAAAATACACAAATTAACCAGGCATGATGGTGACACACCTGTAGTCTCAGCTACTCAGGAGACTGAGGCAGGAGGATTGGTTGAGCCCAAGAGGTCATGGGTGCAGTGAGCTGTGATTGTGCCACTGCACTCCAGCCTGGGTGACAGAGCGAGACTCTGTCTCAAAAAAACAAACAGAAACAAAATTAGCTGGGTGTGGTGATGTGTGCCTGTAGTCCCAGCTTCTCCAGAGGCTGAGGCGAGAGTATTGCTTGAATCTGGGAGGTCGAGGCTGCTGTGCACTGTGATTGCACCACTGCACTCCAGCCTGGGCGACATAGTGAGACCCTCCCTCAAAAAAACAAACAAACAAAAAAAACAACAAAAAAAACCCAAAAACCGTCCTGAGGGCTGGCATTGAATTTAGCAATGTGGGGACCACTGGTGACGCCAGTGACAGCAGTTTTCAGTGCAGTGGTTGAGGCAAAAGTCTGATGGAAGGGTTAAAAAGAGGATGGGAGGGAAGGAGCCTTAGGTAGCAAATATGAAACTAGGCAGTAGAAGAAGGATTCCAGGAGCCAGAAAAGCTTTTATTCTGCTCTGTTCCTTTTTGAGACGGGAGACGAACCATGCAAGAAGAGTCTAGCAGAGGGAAGCGCAGCGATACTGAGAAGAGGGAAGGGTGACTGGGGCCGAGGCCTTGAGTGGGGTCTTGGGATCCAGGAAGCAGGAGGGGGACATGGACAGGCTATCCTCAGTGACAGGAGGCATGATGGCACAGGTGGCACGGATGTCAGCAGAGAGGTGGCTGCTTCAGTTTCCTCGGTGAAGGAACGTGAAGATCAATCTGCCGAGATGGAGAAGGTGTTGGGGGCTTGAGGCCAGAAGAGAAAAGTCCAAGCTAGTGACCAGGTGGCCGGGGGCTGAACAGACTCCGACATAGAGCTTGACCTTCAGTAGCACTGAGGACCCATTGGCGGCCCCGGCTATGACCGAAAGGTGGTTTGAGTTCAGCAGGGCTGGGGGTGTGCCCAGTGAGTGTGCAGAGGTGAGAGGCAGAGCCTGGGTACAGGGGCGGGAGTCCAGGCATGGACCACTGAGTGCAAATTGCACAAGAGCTGCACAGAGCTGGGGTGAGAAACTGGAGCTCCTCGCTCCCAGACCTGAGTTCTTTTTCGGAGACCCCATGAAGCTGCCTTACTAAAGCTTTGGGACAGTCAAACCCACTCTTCATCCACTGGTGTCCGCAGATGGGCATGAGGCACATATAACAGTTTGAGCATCCTTGGTGCCCTCTGCCCTGTGACAGCGCGGGTGCAAGCATCTAGATTCTGGGAGCTTGCGGCTTAGCAAGGGGGTGCCAAGGGCTGTCCCAGCTTCCACAATGGGCCTGACACACACTGGTTGCACATTAGTGTAATCCATATCTGTTGAATGAATAACGAATGAACCGATTTTCGGCCTCAAAATTTCCATTTAATGGTTTTCAACCTTTTGTATCTGTAGCAGTTTTGAATAATTACATTTTGGGCAATTTAATATTAAATTCCTGGCCAGGTGCAGTGGCTCACACCTGTAATCCTAGCACTTTGGGAGGTCGAGGTGGGTGGATCACCTGAGGTCAGGAGTTCGAGACCAGCCTGCTAAAAATACAAAAATTAGCTGGGCGTGGTGGCACATGCCTGTAATCCCAGCTACTCAGGAGGCTGAGGCAGGAGAATCGCTTGAACCAGGGAGGTGGAGGTTGCAGTGAGCCAAGATTGCGCCACTGCACTCCAGCCTGGGAGGCAGAGCAAGATTCTGTCTAAAAAAAAAAAATTAAATTCCCGCTTGAAGAAGTTAAAAATGTGAGACTAAATAGGTGAGCCCATTTGCAACATAATCCCCAGTGCTGTAGAGCTGTCTCCCAGTGTCACTAAGTTTCTGCAATTATCGTCATTCATTTTTGTTCGCCCTCAATGCTCTGATAAAAGTCTACCCCTCCCCTGCTCTCATACTGCAACGTCAACCCCTTTCTTAGGGGTCAGGATCTAAAAGTTAACATCTAAGGAGAAAATGCAGTTTGATGAGATTTACCCTTGAACATAATTGAATGTGTCTAGTAAGTGCAAAATTCCTGCTTCGCACGCGCAAACCTCTGCCCTGAGATGCATGTTCAGTATGCTCTGAAATGTGTGGCACACAATTAAACGTTATTATGCAAAGTAAGTGTTATAGTATTTTTGACAGAGTGAAAGGGCAAAGGATTGGAATCCACTTAAATTCTCAAATCAGGCAATTCCCTTGTAAATTTCTAAAGCAAAGGTCTTGTATATCTGGGCAAACTCACCATTCCTCTGTCCCCGCCAACTCGACCCGAGACCTGTTCACCTCAATTATCTGCTCAGTCTGGGCAGAGGCGGTGGAGGGGAGATGAACACCTAACCCCAGGTCATTGGAGGGAACCTCTTTAGGTTGCATGAATCCAAAACAATTGCTTCATCTGAAATTCTGGAGCCACAAACCCTGAGTTGAAAAAAGAGACTACCAGAAGCTCAAACATTAATGACTGCTGATGGTGGGGTGTGGAGCCCAGTCCCCATGTCTCTGCATTGTAGGCGCTGTTTGCATGAATCATCTAAAGCAGAGGAAACTCCCAGGTAGTGGACCACAGACTCCAAAGGGACAGTGACCTGCTGTCAGAGTCTCAGAGTCCACGTGGACAAGTTGCCCCCATAGACAGAGCATAACCCTGCATCTCAAATGTGCACAGATTACTGTTTTCACAGTTGGGTAGAAGCTATTGTGATGAATAAACTATATATTTATTCCACAGTGTAATGAAATCCACAGTAACTTTTAATGGGTTTTGTGTGTTCTCAAGCAGCACCTACTAACCATATAATCGCTTGGATGTGGGCCTTGTAAGAACAAGGTCTGCACCTTCCAAGTTCAGAAAGCTCAAAAGCTCTGGTCCAGACGTCGTAGCAAAGCAATCTCTTAACCAGGCTTCTCACCCTCCTCCCCACCAGGAAGTCAAGGCCACTGTCCCTTTAGGGTCTGTGTTTCCAGCTGAGAGCTTCGGCAGACAGAAGAGCAGATGGAGCCGGTGAGATGTGGAAATCTCGTTATCCAGGCTGCCAGCACGCTGATTTCCACTGTCTCCCATGGAGGGGCTCCAGAGAAGGTGGGAAGGAGCCACTCTAGGTCCGGATGGTGTCCCATGCTCAGAAAAGCAACCTGGCTTTCTTCAGTCTTGGGAATCCCAGCTTGAGCTTCCCAATTTCTTACATTGTGTCTGCTCTTCCTGATTTCATTTCCAATCAGGTTTTATAAACAGATCCTTAGGTTTTGGAAATGTATAGTCTGCTAAAAATGGCAATTGGCAAGTGACTGATTAGGGACATTTGGCACTGGCAGCATGTTGGTGAGTTACATCTGCCTGCTATGAAATCTCATCCTGGTCCCGGTTGCTGTCTGGGCAGCTGCCCCCAGCTGCCGTCCAGTCTCAAGTCCCCAAGTGGATCAGAAAAATACCTCTTTCTCCAGACTGATAAGGAATTAGGCCATGAGATGAATTCCAGAGAACAATTGCACATGGCAACTTCTCTGAAATTCTACTTTGGGAAGTTATGTTTTTATAATTGCTTCTCCATTATTTCCCCCTTGACTACTGAATCATGATGCACAAACTTATTAAGAAGTACTCAGAGTCATACGTATAATTCAGATTTGTTGTGAAGTAGCTTTCAGAGGATGAAACAGAGTTGTATGAAAGGAGGATTTTGACTGGGCACATTGGCTCACGCCTGTAATCCCAGCACTTTGGGAGGCTGAGGCAGGCTGATCGCTTGAGGTTGGGAGTTCAAGACCAGCCTGGCCAACATAGTGAAACCCCATCTCTACCAAAAAATACAAAAATTAGCCAGGCATGGTGGCACGCAGCTGTAGTCCCAGCTACTCTGGAGGCTGAAGTGGGAAAGTCGCTTGAACCTGGAAAGCGAAGGTTGCAGTGAGCTGAGATCATGCCACTGCACTCCAGCCTGGGCAACCAAGACCCTGTCTCAAA
>NW_012104299.1:16416-17671 GCF_000951045.1 Mandrillus leucophaeus
ACATCTTGCTTCCTAAGAATTTGCCGATTGTACAAACTGTTGGTCCTTTGGCTTGGTCTGTGATGAAAGAAACTCCTCTGTTGAGACACAGACCTTTCGAGAAGTGTGAAGGTATTAGCTGACATTTACTTTACTCCTACTCTGTGCCCGGCGCTGGCTAAGAACCTCATAAGGCTGTCTTCCTTGAATCCTCATGCAGCTCATAAAGTTGGTTCTTATTATCCTTTTGTTAAGTGAGGAAGAGAGAGGTGAGGTGAGTAGCTGGGACCCCAGAGCTAGCACACGGCAGAGCCTTACAACAAGTCCAGTCCTCTGACTCCAGTGCTTCCGGAATTAACTGAGATGTTGTGCTGTGTCCTGACAGCTGAACTTCTCCACGTGGCTTCAGTCAGTTTCTCACACCTGTGTTTGGATGGGCCGGCTTTGAGATTCACTACACTATGCTACATTACAATACACAATGAGGTGCAGGGTTGATGCAGACGAAGCAGAGGGCTGGTCTCCATCTTCACAGTCTCGTGTGGGTTGAGAATTAGCAGGCCCTGGCCTTGGGGGGCTGCCCTCCAGCCCCCTGGCCCCCCACCCCGGGCTCCTGGGCAGCCCCATCTCCTGTCCCAGCCCAGCCTCTCTCTCTACTCCTTCCACCATCTGTACTGCCGCCCGGTACACTGTTCTCAGAAATGAAGCTGGCTTGCCTGACCTCTGCCTGAAATGTCTTTTGGCTCCCTATTGCCTTTTGGATGAGGTTTACAATCCTTCATCTGGAGTTCAAGGGTCTTTTGTCTCTGGCCCCAACATATGTCTCTGGTCTTTAAGCTCCAGCCTTAGTGAACTTTGCATTCCCAAACATGCCAAGTTTCCCTAAACCTCTGTGGCACGGCATAGTGTCCCCTCCCACCTGGGAAACTCCCATTCATCTTTTCCCTTTGCAAAGAGACCCATCAGTCCTGCTGGTCACTCCCTCCTTTGGTCCGCTGTGAGTCTCAGTACTGACCTCCATTGAATGGTAGTGATGCATTGTTGTGGATTCTGATAGGGATGAGTGTGTTACGTGTGTAGGATAATGTCCTTCTTTGCAGGAAGCACACACTAAAGAATTTAAGGATGACGAGGCACCAAGCTGGCAACTTACTAGCCGAGAACCACGGTTCTCAAGTCATGTTCCGAGGTGCCCCAGGGCGCTGCAGTAAACTTTCAGGAGTGCCATAGGATACTTTATTTTATTATTTTATTTTATTTTATTTTATTTTATTTT
>NW_012104299.1:18011-22247 GCF_000951045.1 Mandrillus leucophaeus
GTGGCTCATGCCTGTAATCCCAGCACTTTGGGAGGTGGGTGGATCACCTGAGGTGGGTGGATCACCTGAGGTCAGGAGTTCGAGACCAGTGAAACCCCATCTCTACTAAAAATACCAAAATTAGCTGGGCATGGAGGCATGTGCCTGTAGTCCTAGCTACTCGGGAGGCTACAGGAGAATCACTTGAACCCAGGAGGCGGAGGTTGCAGTGAGCAGAGATGATGCCACTGCACTCCAGCCTGAGTGACAGAGAGACTCTGGCTCAGAAAAAAAAAAAAAAAGAGGAAGATTTTGTTTCACTTAACAGATGACGCTGGCCTCCCCAGGTGCAGAGAAAGAGCACTGGAGTGGGAGTCAGGAGACCTCGTTTCTCTTCAGGTTTATCATTCCTTGTGTGATCCTTTAATACTCAACTAACCCCTCTGAGCCCAACGGGGAGTGAGGGGTGGGAGTTGGTTTATGGTCACCAGGGCCATTTTCCAATCTTCCTTGTCAATTCCATGCCTGGAGAAGAAAACATGCGTAGTCTTGAGTTTTTGGAGTCCCCAGGGCATTGCACCCCAGAACCTTAGGGGGCCAAGAGCATGATCTTAAATAATATCCAATCTCCCAATGAGAAAATTATTCTCCTCTCAGTGTCTTTCGTTCCCTTTAATTAAGGCAAGCCTCAGTCCTGCTCCTTTATCTCTCACACCCCAGCCACACTTTCTGATCTCCCCCTTGTAACAAACACAGAGCCAGGCCTGAGGTCCAGAAGAAATCAAACCATGTGATTTGGCGTTGCGTGGATTTGTCTCATGGCTATCTTCTACTTTTTTGGTGCATGATATTGGATTTCCATTTACTCTAGGAGGCGGCAAAAGATTTTTCTTTTAAATGAAATGTATTTTAGCAAACAAGTTGATTTACAGGAAAAAGGTTAATATTAATATCCCAAGTGGTACCTAGATGTTGCAAAACATATGGCATGTGCAGGCATAGACAGATCTACTTGAAGTTTAAAGACTTTTATTTATTTATTTAGGGGATATTTACTGATTTATGGCTTAAGAACACTCATCGTACTGCCTCTGAATTGCAGGGTAATACAAGGAATTCTCTCTCTCTTGTTATCTGCGGATGTTGAATACGCACTGAGTTTTGATTTTCTGCCGGCTCAATCCATGCAATTGCTGGATCTGAACACCAGAGGGCGCGTCTCCCTTTGCGTCTGAGGAGGCGACCTTGGCCATGGCTCGGTGCCACATTTCACATTCACAGGAATTATGCCGCCATTTTCTGAACGTAATCACAACCTTTAAATAGAGTCCACAAATGTCCCCTGCCATTCACGTCTCAACCCAAATGTCACGTCCTCAGAGAGGCCTCCCCTGAGTCTCTTCCACCTGATTCTATTGCATCTTCATCATTGCACTACGCTTGTGCTGGGTGTGTGTTCTTGTGGTTCTTGCGTTCCATCCTCTCATCCCCACTCCAGAAGATAAGTTCCTAAAGGTTGGGGGCTCTGCCTAGAATAGCCTCTGGCATGCAATAGGCACTCAATAAATACCACTCAATGGCGGAGTGAGTGACCCTTCAGTGAAAACTCAGTTGCAGGCGGCAGGCAAATTGTGCCAGGATGGAAATTGGGTCAGATAAATCTTATTCCAAATCTCAGGATCCTTCACATGTTGGCCTCCTGGTTTGGGGCAAGTTATTTGGATTCGCCAAGACTCTGTGTTCTCATGTAAGCAGTGGGGAAAGTAGCCACTGTTTCATCAGGCCATTCTCCTCCTGGTAGAGAAAGACATCAGGCCCTTGTGAACTGGCCTGTCTGGCTTGGGAGAAGTTTGGAGTTGACTGTTTTTTGTTTGTTTGTTTGTTTGTTTGTTTTTGAGACAGAGTCTCGCTCTGTTGCCCAGGCTGAAGTGCAATGGCGTGATCTTGGCTCACTGCAACCTCTGCCTCCCGGGTTCAAGCCATTCTCTTGCCTCAGCTTCCCAAGTAGCTGGGATGACAGGCGCCTGCAACCACCTCTGGCTGATTTTTGTAGTTTTAGTAGAGATGGAGTTTCACCATGCTGGCCAGGCTGGTCTCGAACTCCCGACCTTAGGTGATCTGCCCGCCTTGGCCTCCCAAAGTGCTGGGATGACAGGCGTGAGCCACCACACCCAGCAGCAGTTGACTGTTTTTATGAAAAATGGTGCTCATCACCCTTGCCCCCTTTAAAAAATACCAGGTGACGTGTGCAACAATTATCGCCTGCATTTCACCCCAACCATAGCCTCCACCCCTTATGTTCTTCCACTCTCCTGCTTGCTATCCTGGGCTCCTCTAAGTTTCTCAAGCCCACCTCAAAGCCGTTCCCTTGACAGTCCCATGAAATCCTCTGTCCAAGACCTTTCCTTGGGGAGCCCTCACTTATTCATCCAGGACTGGGCTCAAGCATCATTTCCTCAGGGAAGCCTTCACTGACCACACACCCCACTGGTCAGAAGTCCCCTTAGGTCCTCTGTTCAAATTTGTATTTATTTACTCAATATCTAGCGTTCCCATTATTTGTTGACTGATAACGTGCTGGTGGAAAATATCTCAACGTTGACGTGGTTTGGCTTTTAGCCATGGACAGGCTCCAGGGCGCCAAGACGGGCTGCATCAGAACAGCGGGGGAGTTTGCTCTGCCCCAGAATATACCAGAACCTGCCAGAGCCTGCATCTGTGCACTGAGGGTTTCCATGCCAACCAGCTGGGCTCTGGTGAGGGACACTTGATTCCCTAAATGGCCCCCCAAGTCAATGACAGATGTGCCTCTCTGAAGTTGGGAAACTTGTTTTAAAGTCATGGCTGGTGAATTCAGAGAGCTGGATCTTTACTGTTTAGAAATTCATTCTCAAAGGCAGAAAGACTACAGGAAGTGAGCGGCACATTCCCAGATCCCGGGGCAAGAGCTGAAAAAATGGGAACTCTGCCAGCAGCAACTTCTGCTATCAGCGAGTCCGCTCCCACAGCCCCAGACACAAGGGCTCAAACCCTGTGCCCGGGGCCTGCCCCCTCCTGGCCTCTCCTTCTGTCGCGGCCCTTCTCTGACCCCTTCCTTGTTCTTAGATTGTACTGGCACTAAGCAAAAGCTTTTGGAGGTGATTGCTAGATTCTCCACATTTTTCTTCGCCTTAGCTAGAGATGGTGAAATTTCATAATGATCTACAATGTTCTCTGGCTACAGCCGTGCCTCTTTACAAGTTTGTAGCTTAATTATCAGCCAGAGTCTCCTGATGGCAAGATTCTCCCGGTGGGACACACCTGCTCTGCATTCGGAAGCTTGGCGTTTGGGGTGTGTGTGTGTGTGTGTGTGTGTGTGTGTGTGTGTGTGTGTTACTGCTATCTTTTTTTTCCCTACAAATTTTCTGTCCAGTTAAGTGTGTTTGAACTGCAGTGGGTTTTTGGTGTTTCTTCTTTTTAAAAAAATCTATTTAATTTTAATTATCTTTGGTTAATTTTAATCATCTTTGGGGCTTGTGTTAGTCCACTGGGGCGGCTGTAACACAGTGCCGTAGTCTGGGTGGTTTCTAAACAACAGACATTGTTTCTTGCAGTTCTGGAGGCTGGAAGTCTGAGATGAGGGTGCCTGCATGGTCCGGCGCTGCTGAGGGCCCTCTTTTGGGCTATGATGGTTGGCTTCTCTTTGTATTCCCACATGATGGAAAGAGGGCGAGGAATCTCTGTGGGGTCACTTTAATAAGGGCAATAACCCCATTCGTGACCTAATGGCCTCTGAAAGACTCCATCTCCTAACACCATCACACCAGCGATTAGGATTTCAACACAGAAATACTGCAGGGACATTCACATTCAGTCCATTGCAGGCTCCTCTCCCAGAGGAAATCCCCTTCTCTCATAGAGCATGTGCCAATGACTGGAACCAAGAAGTGGTGTAGGAACGGCCTCTCTTTCTGTCAAGGCTTCTATGTGTGGGTCCGTGCTGGCCGACCTGCATCCCTCCCCACCGCCCTCCCTGCTGCCCCAGGAGCTGGGCCAAGATCGTCCCGGGGATGATTCCCCCTCTCCCCCGACTCCCTAGGGTGTGCCCTCTGAGCCTGGCCATGAATGCTGCCATTGCCTCCCTCTGCCTTTTGAGGACACCAGGAATTGGCGGGCGGAGTTTCTGTGTTCTGAGTGGGCAGAGGCAGCTGATGCTGCTTCATGCCGTCCCTGCCCTCTGCCCCATGCCTGCCAGCTCCAGAACCTCTCCCAACTCCC
>NW_012104299.1:24527-35059 GCF_000951045.1 Mandrillus leucophaeus
CACCACCATGCCCGGCTAATTTTTTAATATTTAGTAGAGACGGGGTTTCACCATGCTGGCCAGGATGGTCTCCATCTCCTGACCTCATGATCCGCCCACCTCAGCCTCCCAAAGTGCTGGGATTACAGGCATGAGCCACTGCACCCGGCCAGGATCCTTTAAATGTTTGACGGAAGCACAGCAACATCTACCAGACTACCACTATTAAGCCTCCCTGAGAATGGCGTCTCCAAAACCTGACAAGGAAGTGGTCATTCTCAAGCCATTTAATCAGGGCTGACTGCATAGAGGGGAATGTGTGATGTGGTTGTTTCATGGCCTTGGAGCAGAGGGAATGCACAGGGGCCAGACGTATAATAACATGAATATTCACGACTTCCAGATTTGTGTCGAAAATGAAGATGAAAGAGTGGCTTCTGGAGGAGGGCGGGTAGATGCTACATGTGGATGTTATTGCCGAAAACGATCCCCGTGACCCTCCACTGGGGCCTGGGGGCTTCCACACAGCAGACCATGTGCAGTTCCAGAGTAGAATGAGGACTAAGGCACAGAAACCTAACTACAGATGCTCCTTGTCTTACTATGGGATTATGTCCCAATAAACCTGTTGTAAGTTGAAAATATCATATGTCAAAAATGCATTTGTACTATTTATCCTTTTAATCAATTCTTAATTAGAGACAGGGTCTCACTATGTTGCCCAGGCTGGTCTTGAACTCCTGAGCTCAAGTGACTCTCCTGCCACAGCCTCCCAATGTGCTGGGATTACAGACGTGAGCCACCACGCCCTGCTGAAAATGCATTTAATACACCTAATTTGCTGAGCATCATTGTTTAGCCTACCTTAAACATGCTCAGAGCACTTACATTAGCCTACAGCTGGGCACCATCATCTAATAAAAAGCCTGTGTTAGGATTAGGTGCTGAATATCTCGTGTGGGAGTATTGTACTGTGCATCCCTGGCGGGGAAAAGATCAAAATTCAAAATTCCAAGTATGGGTTTGAGTGAATGTGTATCACTTTCGCAGACACCACCGTAAAGCAGAGAAATCATAAGTGAACCATCGCAAGTCGGGGGCTGTTTGTATTTGATAAATAGAACTGTTGGGTGCTTTTGGCCTAGGGGTGCTGGGAAAAAGTTTCTGAGGCCCGAGGGTGCCATTTACCGTAAAAGCCTGGGAGCCCTCCTTTATAAAAGAGTTCTTTGTTCTGGCCTTGCAACTTTTCTGTAAGTTTGTTTCTATAAGATTGTTTCAAAATTAAATAGGAAACACCAGAGGCTGATTCCTAGTCCTTTTGGAGGTTCTTTGTAGATAGAAGTTTCTCCTGCCTTACAGGGCAGCCACAGTTGCCAAGCATGGTGAGTGGATGGCTAGGGCTGAGGAGCCAGGCTCCTGACACTACCCTCACCAGCCATCTTATTATAGGTTCTTCTCCATTTCCACCAGCAGATGGGAGCTATCCTATATGAAATGTGTGCTACACGATGTCCAAACCGTGTAGGGAATCCACTTGTCCCATTCTGTTCCAGGAAAATAGGTTAAAGAAGAGGAAAATAATAAATTGGCCATAAGAGGGCAGAATTGTTAGCTTTTTTCCCGATAAAATTGGGTAAGCATATGAATTTGGGAGAAAAAAATGACTCTTCGAGGGTGTACGTTCTGTGTTCCATGGTCAAATGTATAATTTGGTAAAGGGGTAAATGTAAAATATTGACTTTTGGCTCCCCAAACCAATTTTCCATGCACAGGCTGGTGAAGAGAGCTTAGGCACTGCTGACCTGCACAGCACCTGTGCATTGGAGAGTACAGGTTTAGGTCATTTTCTTAATAAAGAAAATGAGCAAATACATGGTGCCCACATCAAGAAACATAAGAGTCCCTGGCATTTGGTGCTAGAGTTTTGAATCAATTCTGGAAATTATATTTTAAAGAGACATTGCAATCTGGAGGTTCTACAGAGGGCAGTAACCAGGATGATGAAACATCCCGGAAGCACAGCACCCACAGGAGGGAAAAGCGGGAGGGGACATGGTTGGCCACTCAGTGAAGTCAGGTAACTACCCTCAGGTGCTAACCTGAAAAGCAAGGTCTACTTGGTGTGGTTCCTAAGGGCAGAGCAAAATCAGTAGATTGAAGTGACTTGAGGCAGACAGAATTGTATGCAGGAAAGGTCAGCTGCTTGGAGCTGTCTGATTCCAGAAGCACTTCTGCGTGGAAAAGTCAACGTGACATTGGGGAAATCAAGCACAGGCTGCCTGAGATGCGGGCATAGGGCGGCATCCGCCTGGCATGTGAAATCCGTGCAGGTTGAGTTGCCGCCGTTGAAGGCTGGGGAGCACCACCTACTCAGGCTCCTCTTCTCAGCCTCCTCTTCACCTCCTCCTCACCCTCTTCTCTCCAGGGACCCCATGAAGGTCCCAGCGCCCCTCGGAGCCCCATGTGAAAACCATTGGATCCCAGTCCCACCACTCATTAGCTGTGTAATCTTGGACAAGTGACCTCTTTAATCCTGAGACCTCTTTAATCCATGATTGATGTGCTTAGATGCAGTCATGTTTGTAAAAGGCCTGACCTGGTGCCTGGCACTGCAGGAGCTGCCCAAGCTTACCCCTCACCAGCAGAGCCGGGATGAGGAACTATAACCCAGCCTGAGTCCTTTCCTCACTCCTTGGCCAGAAGAAGGGGAGAGGGGCCCTCGGGCAGGCAGAAACTAAAGATATTCTCTATGGCATGTTCCTGCGGCTGCCTGCAATTTCTCTCAACTTAGGCTCACCTGCAAGCAATCCTGGGCGACATCATCAGCACTTACGTAATTATAGTGATAATATGTTGCAGGTTGGATACCTCAGAAAGCAGGCACAGAGAGCTGGCAGGGGATTGGGGATGTCCTGGAGTCAGGCACTTGGGAAAGGAAGGGTGGGAGGGGTGATGGGCAGGGGGAGGAGCCCGGCTGCAGAGCAGGCCCCACTCCTAGGGTGCACTGGAGGCAGACCAGCCCTTCAGAGTTGTCCTGAGTCACCTGAGATCACCAGGCCTTTGTTCCCAGCCCACTGGTCCCTAGATGTGGGCTGCCCAGGGCAGGGCATGACCAAGGGTGAGGTGGTGCTCTGCAGCTGAGGCAGCTCCCAGGGTAAGGGCTGACGGCTGAGGGTCGCCTGAGGACAGGCCTCCCAGCAGCCCAGAGTGCCACAGCCTTGACTGCAGGGACATCCGGGTGGGCTCACGGCGTCTACCACATGGTGATCATGGGAGTCATCGGGGGCAGCATCACGGCTTCTCTGCTCGTTGGACAGCTTCTTGAGGACAAAGGGGCAAGACCTGGGCTTGACTGCTGTCTCCACACCCAGCTGCAGCCCAGAGTGTGGCTCCTGGGAAGGCCCTTTATGGCTGTATCCCCAGTGATATCCCTAATGGGCACCTGTCACATGCATCCTTTGCATAACGTGTGACGTTTATAGCCTGACACAGAGGCAGGCATCATGCGGAGATGGAGGCTCAGAGAGGGGGACTGATCCGCCTGTCAAAGCGAGAAGCGGGCTGCTACCAGGACTGGCCCCGTTTGCTGCAGGACACAGGCTCCCGCAATCATGTGCGCAGCCTGGCTGGAGAGATGTTCAGATCTGTGCTTGGGGCACCCCCTTCCCAGGTCTCTCACCTCCCCCATGACCTTGTGTCCTCACGCCAACTTGCCAGGAAGCCGGCCTCTGCTGGCACGTCACCCCTCCTCGATCCCCACTGTTCAGTTCTCCTGCAAGGAACCCTGGCCCAAACCTGGCCCTGGGCACTGGCCATCCCGAGCAGGGAGATACGGAGCTCCACGGAACACAGCGGCTTTCAAAAGCCATGGTGCCATGGCCAGGTACTTTGAGGTGAAGCGTCTCTAGAGAGACAGAGGAAGATACTGGGGAGAGGAACATTTGGAGCAGCAAGTCAAAGAGTAAAGGGCAAAGGTCACAGGTTGCTCAAGCCCAGGCGTTCATATCCTCAAGCCCAGTGACCGCAAGGCAAGTTACATGGCCTCTCTTGGACTCAGCTTGCTAATCTGTCTAATGGGAACAACAGCATTTCCTTCAATAGGTTGTAAATTGAGTTCCATATGGGCCTGGCGCTTAGGTATTGAAGAAATCTTAGCTCCCGTGATTTTATCATTTCCCAAGGAAACAAAGAGGTTCTGGGAGCTTGCTCAAGGCCTCTTTGCTCTGCAGCATCTTGGAGAGAAGGGAGGAGGAAGGACCACAGGAGCAGCGACAGCCCTGTGTTCAGGGGGTGGGGGGGGGGGTGAACAAAAACACCCTGAAAGTTCCAGATTGAGCTACTGTATGGGAATAATTATGGCTGCTATTTTTGTGCATTTGTTTAATAACGTTAATTTGCCGACAGCCTGATATTATAACATCCTCTCCCACACAGAGGTGGCTTGAGTTCTCTATTCACCAGAATCCATTTGCATTTCTTCTGTGGGGTTTGGGGCTCAGGGGCTGGTGACTCACAGGTGGCGGGGGCCTCCAGGAAAGGCCCCTTTCCACATGGGAGCAGAAGTGGGGGTGTTAGCTCCCAGCAACATCACCCTGTGCCAGGGCAAACTTGAGACCCTCCCAGCCTCCCTGGGAATGGCCTCCAGGCTTGCCCTGGGCCTCTCCAAAACCTAGCAAAGAAGTGGCCATTCTTGAGACATTGAATCAGGGCAGACTCCTTAGGGGAGACATCTCAATGTGGTTGTTTCATGGCCTTGAAGCAGAAGAAAAACACAGGAGCCAGAAAGGATAAGGACACAAATATTCACGACTTGGAGATTTGTGAAAAATGAAGATGAGAGTGGCTTCTGGGGGTGGGGGGGCAGGCAGAATGCTACAGGTGGACGTTGTTGCTGGAAACCATCCCCATGTCCATGCACTGGGGCCTGGGTGCATCTGTAGGGCAGTTGTGTGCAGCCACAGAGTGGCATGAGGACCGAGGCACAGAAACTCGAGAGCGGTTGAAGGGAGGTTTCTCTGAACAGCAGTGCTCCAGCTCGTAATGAAGAAAGAAGGGTGTTAGAACATCACCTCTGTGCAACCACTAACAGTAATGAACCTGGGCCGTGACTATCAATGACTGCTAACTTCCCAGAAGAAAGACAGCCATGGTGGAGCGTGGTGGCCTATAATCTCAGCACATTGGGAGACTGAGGCAGGAGGATCATTTGAGGTCAGGAGTTTGAGACCAGCCTGTCCAACATGGTGAAACCCTGTCTCTACTAAAAATACAAAGATTAGCTGGGTGTTGTGGTGGGCATCTGTAATCCCAGCTACTTAGGAGGCTGAGGCAGGAGAATCGCTTGAACCCTGGAGGCGGAGGTTGCAGTGAGCCGAGATGGTGCCACTGCACTCCAGCCTGGGTGACAGACCAAGATTCTGTCTCAAAAAAAAAAAAAAAAAAAAAAAAAATACAGCCAGATGGCCAGGTGTCACATGCCTCCTGAAGGAGTTTCATTGTGAACAGGTCAGACCTGTATCCAATCAAGCTTCTAGATCCGTCTACCAAATCACAGGAAATGCAATGGAAAGAAACATTCACCAAGCCCAGGGTGATACAGTCAGAATATTCTGGGCTATGTGATACTGTATGGGCCAACTGATCATCAGTAAGGAGGAGAAACTCATGGATGAAATGTAAGAGACCTGAAAACAATTGCAAGGCCAGGGTATTATATGGGTCTTGATAAACAGTAAAGCACCGACACATATGCATGTTTTAGATAATAAGGAAAATTGGCTGGGCGCAGTGGTTCACACCCATAATCCCAGCACTTTGGGAGGCCGAGGTGGGTGGATCATGAAGTCAGGAGTTCAAGACCAGCCTGGCCAATATGGTGAAACCTCGTCTCTACTAAAAATACAAAAATTAGCCGGGTATAGTGGCAGGTGCCTGTAGTCCCAGCTACTTGGGAGGCTGAGGCAGGAGAATGGCTTGAACCCAGGAGGTGGAGGTTGCAGTGAGCCAAGATCATGCCACTGCACTCCAGCCTGGGCAACAGAGTGAGACTCCATCTCAAAAATTAAAAAATGGGAAAATCTGAACACCGAACTGGACATTTGATGACATCAAGGAATTATTGTTTTAAGTGTATTGTTGGCACTGTGATTTTAAAAGAATCCTGATTTTTTGCTGATACAGCAGGAAATCATTGCAGAAGAAGTGATCCAATGTTTGGGATTTGCCTCTAAAGAATCTGGGGTCAGACATGAGTTGGTCCTCATGAAAGCTGAGTGATGGGTATCAGGGAGTTCAGCGTACCATCTTCTCCTGGCTGGGTAATAACCAGGCCTGATCCTGCCTCACTTCTGAGATCAGGTGTTTTGAGGGTAGTTTGGCTGTAGGATTGCTGGGAATGTAGGGGGGAACCCACTAGACTGGCAAAAAGGCGAAAGCTAGGGAAGCCTAAGTAGCTCACAGCTGGAGACAGTTTTCCGCTCAGGGGACATCTGGAGATTTTGGTTGCCACAAGCAGAGGATACGGATACTACTGGCATCCTGTGTGTAGGGGCTGGAGATGCTGCTGAACTTCCTGCAGTGCAAGGATCAGCACCCACAACAAAGAATGTTCTGGCTGAAAATGTCAATAGTGTTGAGATTGAGGAATGCTGGGCTGTTTTAGCGGGGATGAGGGACATGGGGTGTATGAACTGGAGCATCTGTGCTGGAGAACAATGAGAACGTGTTGATTAAATTAAGTGCACACATAGCCTGTGATGCGTTACATCCACCCCTTGGTATAGCCCCAAGAAATGGTTGCCAGGCCTGTAAGGGGAGACAGACAGCTGTATTTTCAGCAGTGCTGTTTGGTGCATGTGTTGTGGGGGAGTTGGAAGCAACATTACCCAAGAGAAGTGCTGGGGGAATTGGTGTCAGATCCTAAACATGAGTCATGTCAGACTCTGGCCTTCAAATCCCGCTTTCCTGGTGTTAATTACTGGGATTTTCACTGGGGTTTAGGTAAAAAGCAAAGGCTGTGGAATACTTGGGGCAGCAGTTAGAAGCAATGAACTGTATGTTCATGGAGGAAAGCAGAATGTTGTAAAAGCAGTGCTGGATGAAAAATAAAGAGAGATGCATATATAATGCAGTACCCTTTATTTAAATTAAAATACACATGCCAGAAAACAATATGCACTTAAGGAGCACACAGAAACAAAAATGTATATATTAACCACATCTGAATGGTTGCTCATGGGGTAGAGGGGCAAGGAAAAAAAAGAATGAATGAATAAAAAATCAAGAGCCAGGCCTTGTGTGAACCAATAATGGCTGTACATCATGAACTGGAGAGGGTAACTAACTCAGATTCTGCACTAGGATTCAAAGCAAATAAAGAAAATGAAATCGCACTGGATAGACAGCCCAGGACAGAAGCTGTTATGTAATAGGTGCTAAAGAAATAGTAGCAATAACGAAAATAATAGTACCAATTTGTTAGTAATAGGATCACAGGGTAAATTATTATGAGTCCTTCATTTTCCCCATCTCTTTTTCTTCCCCCAGTCCAGGCAAAAAAGCCCACCATTGAGTTTCTAAGGACCCACTGAGGAAGGATGTGCAGGACCCTCCCAAGGGGGTGGCAGATTGGAAGGAGTCCTTGGAGGAGGTCGGGGAGAGCAGTCAACTCGTGGGGACAGTTCCCACACCTGGAAGGAAATGAGTGAGGAGGTGCAATTGATGGGTTCCTAGAGCAGCAGAGACCAGAGTCCTTGGCAGGGTCTGAGAGGGGTGGCAGGATGGTGTTTGCGAGGACACGGGATACCAGGTGTCAAGAACCCTGGCACCTACACCACTGGACTTTGGATTTCCAGCCTGGCCGCCACTGCCATCCCCTCCCCATTGGATTCCCATGCAACCCTGGGGAACACTGAATTTCTCACCACCCAGGTGAACAGGGGCTCAGACAGATTTGATTTAGCACAACAAGGTGACACTTCTTGCATCTAAGTAAAATTCATTCTCACTACACTTTTTTTTTTCTTTGCACCTCACACAGCCATCAACCCAGGAGCTCACACTTCCGGTGCTTCAGGAAACATCCTGAACAAATGAAAACACCTCTTCCTCCTCTCCAGCTGATGGGTTTCTGAATGCTGGGGGGGGGGAGGTCTCACCTCCATGGCACACCCACTGGCCATTTGCTCCATGGTGCCCTGGGAGTCAGCCAGGAAAATGGATTCTGGAGGCCAGAGTCTGACATGAGCTCATCTCCAGGATCTGAGCCCAGTTCCTCCAGCACTTTCCTTGGGGTTACATTGGTAGGATGCACCAGGTGACCCCTAACCACACACTCCAAACGTGTGCCATGGCCAAACCTGTGTCATGAGTCTTTCTCCAGTTGCTCCAGTTTCTCCAGAACAAGAGTGTGGTGAGGTTCCACCACTGGCTGACCACAGTTAGGAAAATCCAGAGTTTTTCTGGAGCCATTTCCATTACTCATGGTGCCATTGGTTGGCACCATGAGTAGAGATGGGAGAGAAGAAATCAGGATTAATGTGTAGAGGCTTTCAGGAAATGATACATCACTGTTGTTTGCATTTAGACCTTTCCTTCCCCCATTTATCTTTGGATGGGAACCTGGATTATTTCTCTGATTATAGAAGAGGATAGATTTACCATGCTGAACATTTAGGACTGTAGGTACCAGGCTCTTGGGGGTGCACTTGAAACAGGACTTGTAGGGCAGAGCAGTGCAAATATTACCAGCTATGTGGTCATGAGCAAGTCCCTAAACTTTTTTAGGTCTCAGTATTCTACGTACTGGATGGAAAGGTTTGCGTGAGATAATGCTTGCAAAATACCTATTATGTGCCGAGGACTCTGATAAAGACTTTAGATGCATGTTGGTGGTGAGGATGTTGGTGATGACCTGCTGGGTTCGAAGCTAAAGTCGTAGTATCTAAATCAACAGTCGCAAGAGACTGTGTCTGGGTTGAAGATGGTGAATCCATTCTTGGGTGAATCCCAAGCCTGTGAACTGACCTTGTAGGATGCCCTCCAGAATTGATCATTTAGGACACTGAGAATTGCTACGACTTGAATAGCTGCTACTCACCTTATGTGGTTTATTTAATTTAGTCTCTTCACCATTTTGTTAACGAAAATAACTTAATCCAAGGAGGACTTTACAGTTTACATGGTGTTTTCACACACATTGTTGTATCTGAAATAGGGTGGGAGGTGTATGAGTGTGGGTGGATTTAAAGTAAAAATTGACCCAAGTTAATCAGCTGGGAACGTTGTGATACGTGGTTCTTTTATTGCCTAATCAGAAACCTCTAAAGCCTTCGAGCCTTGTTCTTTTTTACAACTGCTGAGCACAAAATGAATTATTCAAAGACCAGTGATGAAGATTGACCTGAACTTGATAGTCAGAGCCCGAGACCAAGAGATCATTTCTGAGGATTTATCATCCCTGCTTACAGCCCGAAGTCCATCCTTGGCCCTGACAGTGGGCTGGAGGGCATGTTGGCTCCAGAATGCTGACCTCTACTATCCTCTTTCCAGGGGCAGGCTCTAGCTGCATACCAGTGAATACCAGCTCCTTGAGGAAAGGGCTCAGGAGCAGAGAGGCTGGGCATGAGCCTATGAAGTTGGCATCTTGTCCCAGGCACAGCCTTGTCGAAGGAGGTGGGGCCTGTGCAGGCTGAGACAGAGCAAGGGGGGGTCCCTGGGGCTTCCACCTCCTCAGGGGTCCACCCAGCACCATTCTCCCTTCTTTTCCTGCATTTTGTTTGGGATGCTACTCCCCAGCCAGACTCAGGAGAAGGTGGCCTTATCCCCAGCTACAGTGATAAATCCCAGTAGATCTAAGCCAGTGGTTCTCAACTCTGGTTTCATATTAGAACCATCTGGAGAGCTTTAAAAAAATTCAGAGATCTGGAACTAAACCCCGAGAGCCTAAACCCCAAGCCTATCATGGCCTTGACATCGCCTGGAAGCTTGTTAGAGAAACAGACCCTCAGGGCCCACCCCACAGTAACTTCAGAATCTCCAGGCTGGGAGAATAACTCACTGGTCAAAGCCAATCATGGTGCTTGAGATTGTATTTCTCAAAGATGGTTGCTACCATAGATCCCATCTCTCATGCGCTCCTCACAATGGAACTCTGACACTCCTTACATCTGAGATGGTGGGATCTATGTTCTCTTCTCTATAAATCTGGGTAGTCTGGGGATTACGATGGAAATGACATGAGGTAATTTCAAAGGCTGCTTCCAGAAAGGCAATGAAGCTTCTTCCTGTCTCTTGGGACCCTTACTCTTAAAACCAAGCTGTCACCCTATGAGGAGGACCAGGCCTTAAGAAGAGACTGTGTGCATAGGTGTTCTAGTGACAACCTTAGCTGAAGTCCCAGTGGACACCAATTGCCAGACCAATGTGCAGGGAAGCCTTTGAAATGACAGCCACTGTCTGACTCCAGCTGCCTTGCTGAGCCCAGCCAACCCCTAAAGCTGTCAGAAATAATCATGATATGGGCTGGGCGCAGTGGCTCATGCCTGTAATCCCAG
>NW_012104299.1:36490-37245 GCF_000951045.1 Mandrillus leucophaeus
TCAAAAAAGACATATAAATGCTTAACAGGTGTAAAAAAAAAAAAAAAAAAAAAAATACAGCCAGATGGCCAGGTGTCACATGCCTCCTGAAGGAGTTTCATTGTGAACAGGTCAGACCTGTATCCAATCAAGCTTCTAGATCCGTCTACCAAATCACAGGAAATGCAATGGAAAGAAACATTCACCAAGCCCAGGGTGATACAGTCAGAATATTCTGGGCTATGTGATACTGTATGGGCCAACTGATCATCAGTAAGGAGGAGAAACTCATGGATGAAATGTAAGAGACCTGAAAACAATTGCAAGGCCAGGGTATTATATGGGTCTTGATAAACAGTAAAGCACCGACACATATGCATGTTTTAGATAATAAGGAAAATTGGCTGGGCGCAGTGGTTCACACCCATAATCCCAGCACTTTGGGAGGCCGAGGTGGGTGGATCATGAAGTCAGGAGTTCAAGACCAGCCTGGCCAATATGGTGAAACCTCGTCTCTACTAAAAATACAAAAATTAGCCGGGTATAGTGGCAGGTGCCTGTAATCCCAGCTACTTGGGAGGCTGAGGCAGGAGAATCGCTTGAACCCGGGAGGCGGAGGTTGCAGTGAGCCAAGATCATGCCACTGCACTCCAGCCTGAGCAATAGAGTGAAAAAAAAAAAAAAAAAAAAAAAAAAGAATTTAGGCATCTGTACGTGAACCAGTTTCTTTTTCTCCCTTTGTTCCGTGTATCCTGGCACTCTTTCTCTTCTAATGA
>NW_012104299.1:40560-64144 GCF_000951045.1 Mandrillus leucophaeus
AAAAAAAAAAAAAAAAAAAAAAATTGATTGTTGCTGTCTTAACCTAGTAAGTTTTGGGGCAATTACTTGTATATTAATAAATAACTGGAGCACATGGCCACCCTGTTCCCCTTGCCAGATGGTGGTTTAGGAATGGGCATGTGACTTGGTTTTGGCCAATGAGACATGACATGAAGTCTGCTGGGGTTGCTTCTGGGAAAGTTGTCTTTGTTCCTTGGAAAAACATAGAGAAAAAGACCACCCTTCTCTTCCCTCTGGTGCTGTTGCATCTTGATAGGATGTTTGGAATCACTGTTGCCATCTTGCTACCAACTCATGAATAAAGGCAGCAGAATTCTGCCTTCCTCCCTCTCAACTGTCTCCCCACTGCTACTGCCTGCCATGTGCACTCCGTTATGCATAAATCTTATTCTTCCTTGTGGTGCCGCGAGTATCTGATCTCTTAGCTAAATTCCACATTCTTTGGGGTGTTGTCATCTGGGTGCCTCCATCAGGAGGCAGGCGCTGGGAGGAGTCTACTCCTTGAGCTTGGTTGCATTTTGCTTGTAAAACTTACGGCCTCTAGAGTTGGGGATAGAGTCTGAGGACAGAGCCTGATGAGGTGATTTTACCTATACCCCACCATTATAGGAATGAAAAGACAGAAGTCTGGAGGGCTGCTGGTAACACACAGAGGGCTCAGCAGCACCCGATAGAACTCAGGCCTCTGAACCAGCAGGACAGGGAGCCCGTGCATGCAAACCTTCAAGGACAGGGCCACCCAGGCAGAAAATCTTAGCCTCACAGTGAGCACACACGGAGTCCTGGCTTCACACACCAGAAAGTGGAGGCAGGCCCAGAAGGTTGTAACATGTCCAGGGTCACAGAGTAGAGGCCCAGGATCCTGGTTCAGGGATATGAGACTCCAGAGACCTCAGCTCTGCCAGTACTAAGGACATGAGGCCCCAGCGCCTGTCCTGGGAGACGTGGATGCTAGAGGGGCACCTGCTCAGTTCCTATTCACTCATCTGCATGCCTGGAACCCAAAGAGCAAAAGCAGCCCTGGTAGGGGCTCTGGCTGGCTCCAGTGTGCCACCCTCCACCCCCTGTAGTGGTGACCACTGAGCCTCATCTCTTCTATGGCACATGGAGCAGCCACTGCTGCCATGGATGAACCCACACTCACAGTGCTAGCCAGGCCCCAGGCACAGGCGCATTAGGCAAAATCCACTCATCCATCCACTTATGCACCCCCTCCCTAGGCAGAGTGCTGTGTTCCAAAGGCAAGTTAACTTCCAAGTGTCACACGAGCCTATGAGAGTGGTTCACTGAGTGTGGGGAGAAAGTCAAGACTTGCAGAGCTGCCAGTGGGCCTTTGTACCCAAAATCCAGGCAGCTGGTGAAGGAACAGAGTCCAGGCACCAATTTGCTCAGGCCTTGGTGGAATGTGGCTCCCCTGGCCTCCACTGTCCTTTCTCCACTTACAATGGTTAGTTTTATGTGTCAATGCGGCTGGGCCACCATGCTGCCCAAATATTTGGCCAAACATTTTTCTAACTGTCCTGTGAAGGTGTGTTTTGGATGACACTAACATTTAAATCAGTGGACACCGAGTAAAGCAATTACCTTTGCTAACGTCGGTGGGCCTCAACCATTTCACTGAAAGCCTGAATAGAACAAAGGCTGACTAACCCTGAGCAGCCAGGATTTCTGCCAGGAGACTGCAAGTTTAGACTCGAACTGCAAGTCCTCATTGGGTCTCTAGCCCACCAGCCTCCGCCATCATATTTTGGTTGTACTCACCAAGCCTCCACAACTTCTTGAGCTAAGTTCTTAAAATAAATCTTTCTTTCTATATATTCATCCTATTGATTCTGTTTCTCTAGAGAACCCTAATAGACCCCCTGTATCTAGGGAGAAGGGAGAGTTACTCAAACATTAAGGAGCGGTGCCCCCCACATGTGGTTCTCTAGGGACAGCACTGATAAGCCTGTGGCACCTGTGGATTTCCCCCACACCCCCACCCCAGCTCTGCATGCAGCCCTGGTAACACGGAATTCTTCTGAAGGTCACTGGTGGGGCTGGGAGGACATCACTGACTCACCCATGGGACAAGAAAGAAGGTAGGGGATGGGCACAGTAGCTCATGCCTGTAATCCCAGAATTCTGGGAGGCCAAGGCAGGCGGATTACTTGAGGTCAGGAGTTCGAGACCAACCTGGCCAATATGGGGAAACCCCATCTCTACTAAAAATACAAAAATTAGCTGGGCATGGTGGTGCATGCCTGCTATCCCAGCTACTTGGGAGGTTGAGGCAGGAGAATTGCTGGAGCCCAGGAGGCAGAGGTTGCAGTGAGCTGAGATCGCACCACTGCACTGACAGAGCAGGAGCTTCACCATCTTGTACAAGCACTGCCATTTTAAAGTTCACCTTGATCAAAAACCACCTAAATCCAAAGGATGTCAGCCTAATGGCTAAGGTCAGCATGACCATAAACCACAAATGACATCTCTAACCAGAACTATTCTAAACCCCTCCCCGACCAGAGACATGCCAGCCCTGAGATAACCTCCCCTCCAGCCAGAGAGATGTCAGCCCCAAGATAACCTCTTGCTGACCAGAGATGTTCCAACCCTGCCATAAACTTCTCCCCCACACAGAAACAGTCCAAGCTCTTTCACCAATAAATACTCTTAGTCTGTAGGAGAGAGTGCTCCTGACCGAAATCATCCAGAAGCCCCTCTCAGGTTTATTCTCCAAAATAAACCTGTCTTTGACTGTTGAGCCACTTTTTGTGGTTCTTTCCTCTTTCTTTAACTCTTACATGCACTCCAGCCTGGGTGACAGAGCAAGATATCATCTCACACACACACAAAAAAAGGGTAGTGAGTTCCAGGTGTGGGGGAACCAATGTCAGATTGTTCCCTGTTACCCCAAGTCATTTTATTCCACAATTCATAACACTTGGGTTTATTAGTGTTATTATCCCCTCCCATTTTTTTACAGTGCTTGAGGAAACAAAAGATCAGAATGTATATTGAAGAAGAGACCCTAATTTATGATTTCTGAGTTGAGTTTGTACATGTTTAATGCTTGGTAAAAATCTCCTGATTGAGGAGAGGCTGCAACTAGGCCCTGATTCTGAGATGAATTTATAGACAAAAAGGAAATTGGTGATGGTGGTATGATTATTGACACATTCACCCACCCCCGATGGGGAAAAAAATGGCCCAGAACCTGTTCCTAAGATGCGGGTAAACCACATCTTCCCAGGCTAAGGGCTCCTTCATTTAGCAGCTCAGCATCAGGGCCAGTAAAGACCGAACCCAGTGATGTCTGAGTCCACAATCAGCTTGTATTTAGGAGTGGATTCTATTTTTTCCAGGTGCACAAAAAACAAGCCTGGCACAGTGACAGAGAAAGTGTTCTAGAGAGAGAAAAGTGCAATTAAGAGCTAATTACATTGATAAAAATTGGAGTAGAGCTCACCTAAATGATTGTCCAGTTTGGAAACGCTATCTAACTGTCTCCAAGCACAAAAACGGATTCCTTTACTTTGTTGTGGGGAGAACATGGTTTTGGTATTACTCTGTAAACAGTAACTGAAGAATACAACAGTCATTGCAAGGGTGCCAGTGGAGAGGGAAGGGGGCCTCACAATTGCTATCAGTTTATAGGTAAGGATTGAAAAGCCACATACAAAAGCAACAGGGAGCCTCCCACAGGAGGCTGAGTCATTGGAGTTGTGGGTGGGTAGGAGGAGAGTGGGCTTGGAAACCATTTAGGCCAAGCCCCTCAGAGTGGAAGGGTGTTGCTCAAGGATTCGTGGTGAATGAGTGGCTAAATTGGGACCAGAACTGGCTTCTCTTATCTTTCTCCTCTACCATGCTGTGAGACACATGGAAGAATCCAACAACAAAATACCTGTTATGGGCTAAACTCTGTCTTTCCTAAATTCATTTGTAGAATGACTATATTTGGAGATAGAGCATTTAAAGAGGTTATTTCATGAAAATTAACCACCAATTAATTGGGGATGAACCCAAATCCAATCTGACTGGTGTCTGTATCAGGAGAGGGAATTTGGACACACTGAGGGACACCGGGGACACAGGCACACAGACCACATGAGGACACAGCAGGAAGGTATCCATCTGCAAGCCAAGGACAGAGGCCTCAGAAGAAACCAATCCTGCCGACACCTTGATCTTGGACTCTAGTCCCCAGAACTGTAGGAAAATTCATGTGTGTTTTTAAGCCATCCAGCCTGTGGTAGTTCATTATGGCAGCCCAGCTGCCTAACACACAGCCCCTCCAAGGCTGCACACAACAGATGTGCAGCTTTCTGGACTACATGCTAGAGTCCATGTATCGCCATCATGGCTTTCTGTTCTCAGAACCTAATGGCGTCTTAAAGAGAGCAAGAGGAGAGCAGGCAGAATAGCGACACACAGCATTGTTTTGCTACTCAAAATCTCAAAACCAAAAACGTCTAAGCTGAGCGGACACTTGGAGAGCTAAGGGGTGCATGGCTTGCAGTGGCTTCTGTGGACTTACGGAAGGTGATTAAAACCCCCTTAGGTCCGGTTTCCCACCAGAAGAATGGGTGTCACACTGCCTGGTCTTCTGGAAAAATCTGATTTGCCTACATCTGTCCTACACCCAGGAAGCAGACACTCCTCTATATTAGGATTAAATTGGCAACCCCCAAATGTTCACAGGCAGCCTTTGGAGAGCAACTGGATTATTCCAAGTCTGCCTTTGTTTGAACTCAAGACGCACCAGGTGTCATCAAATCCAGCTCCCACTCCCAGGCAGCCTCTTCAAAGGCTACCTTCCACTTAGGTGGTTTAGCTGTCTACAAGATTTCATCTTAGGGCCTTGGTCTGGAAATACTGACCTTGTAAGGGGACAGTATCCCCAGGACCAGAAACAGTGTCTGGTAATAGGAACTCAGACCAGCCCAATTCTAAAATTCTCATTGTCAGAATCAGTTATTTGGGTTAAGGCATAAAAGGCTCTTGTAAAATATGTTATCAAAGGGCCATACGTATTACGATGTCTTCAGCCATTAACACCTCTTTGTGACTTCATCAGTGTGACCTCAGAGCCACCCTTAGTCCCTTAGGGCCAGGGCCCAGGGCAGCTGAGTTCTGGTGTGAGGCAAGGAGAAAAGGTTCACAGCCTGTGTTGGGGAGGGGAGAGCACGGACAGGTGTGTCATGTGGAGGGACATGGGTGACAAAAAGGGAAAAAGGGTTCAGAAGGAACGCTGCCAGCTTGACGTGTCTAAGCCAGCCAGACCTCTGTATCAGAGTCACCTTTCGGCCAGATGGTGCAGATCTTGAACGTGAATGGCCAGGCCAGTTGGCAAGTGCACAAGTCCAGCTGCATCTGTGTAAGGAGCTTGGCATCTCAGAGCTGGCCCTGACCTAGGGCCATGAAGTTGGGGGTGCAGGAAGAATATACAGAGGGAATATCGGTTTCTCCTGGGCTTGCGGGGAGCTGCTGGCTTCCTGGAGCCACTGCTGTGATTGGCACTCACATGGGCGGGGCTTCTCCCATGTTCCCAGACAATCAGCTTGCCTGCAGACTCCAGACTCCCACACCCATGCTGGGGCAGTTAGAGCCCTTCTGGAGAAGCAGGGAGAGGACTGGGGTCAAGTGACAACATCTAAGCATGGGTGGCCTGGGCCTGTCAACCACAGGCCTGGGGCTCAGGGGTCACCTGGAGAGAACAGGAAGGGTTGTTTGGCCACCCACAGTCCAGGGATGGGGGAGGCCGACGCTCAGCAGGGCGAAGAGGACATCTGGTCATAGTCAGGGCACTTGAGCAAGGCGGGGTAGTTGCTGTTCATCTGCAGGGAGGCCTCGCTGGAGATGTCGGAGGGGCTGCGGCCCCTGACCCAGGCGTCTGGGTGTAGGAACTGGCCTGAGTAATCGGAGCAGTTGCTCAGCCGAGGGCGGTAGAAGCCAGGGTGGGGCCTGTACATGTCCTCCGCGGTGTACCGCTTCATGAACAGGTACACAGACATCACCCCGGCACTCTACAGGGAGAAGACAGCAGAGGACAGCTCGCTGCTGGGGCCTGCCTCATCTCCCCTGTCTGGGGTTTGCACAGGACACAGCTTGAGTAGGGTGGGAAGTGAACGTGGGGACAGGAGCAGGGCCCTGGGGACATCCTGGTTGGAGGAGACCCAGGAAGGTAAGACTGACACATTCTGGGATGAGGAAGGGAAGTAGGGTGGGTGGTCCAGGGTCCAAAATGCTTGTGGAATGTCCCCTCTCCCCACTCTCCCTGGCTCAGTGGGGCGACACCCAGCCCCAGCCTATCCCTACTTAGGGTGACGGGCTTTACCTCCGTTAAAAGGAAGGAGATGGCGGCGAAGGCAAATGACCACCCATACTTGTAGTTGAAGTAGGTCTCTGCGTCTTTGGTCCTGTTGAGCATCTCGTCGTTAATGCTGGAGATGTAGAGCACCAGGCCCACCACGAGAGAGAGGCCTGGTTGGGCAGCAGGGAAGAGGGGAAGTTTGCTGAGGTGGCACCCACCTCCCTTTGCAATTCAGGAGCAAAGCCGCTGGCCTTGGGGTAACAATGCTCTCAGTGGAGTTCAAAGGAGAGCAGAAACTTTCCTCCCGAGCACCCTGTTTAGACCAGCACCTTCTAGACAGCAGATAGTTTCAGGGAAGAAGCTCCTATATAGCTGCCCTCCTAAGCCATGGGCTAAGCCCAGTCATTCTCACCCTGCTGTGCGTATCTGCCACACAGGCCTGAGCCCCAGCTCTGGACATTCTGATACACCTGGTCTGGGATGAGGACCTGGCACTGTATTTTCTTTTTTTGAGGTGGATTTTCACTCTTGTCGTCCAGGCTGGAGGGCAATGGCGTGATCTCAGCTCACTGTAACCTCTGCCTCCTGGGTTCAAGTGATTCTCCTGCCTCAGCCCCCCGAGGCTGGGATTACAGGTGCCTGCCACCATGTCCGGCTGATTTTGTGTTTTTAGTAGAGACGACGTTTCTCCATGTTGGCCAGGTTGGTCTCGAACTCCTAACCTCAAGTGATCGCCTGCCTCAGCCTCCCAAAGTGCTGGGATTACAGGCGTGAGCCACTGTGCCTGGCACTGCATTTTCTTAAGAGGGCTGTGAACCACTGAGCTAGAAAGTGGCTTTTACAGAACTGAAGGGTAAAATAGGCCCCCTGGGCAGAGAGAGCCAAGATGGTAGGTGGCACCTATCATTGTGGAGTGCCCCCATGTGGTCCATGGTCTATGTAACCCATTTGACCACAAGGTGTGGCCTGTCTGAGATCTTTAGGTAGGGGAGGTAAAGGGAGTTTGTCCAGATTTTGGCAAGCTTTAAATCGGGAGGCCAGGGGGGACCAACCTCCTACTGCCGTTGTGCAAATGACTGCCTCAGGCATCAGTTCTATCAATTAGTAGCTGTAATTGAATCAAGACATAATTAATTACTCTGTTTTGAGCTGTTCAGGTTTAATTCCACTCGCATTATTTTATGAAACTAGGGCATCTGGAAGGATGAATGCTAAAGGAAAATTGGTGTGACTGAAATCTTCCTAGTACTTATGTTTGAATCATTGGTGCCCTAAATGAACCCTCTTTATTGTTATCATTGAAATGACTTCATGTGGCCCATCTCAATCCTAGATTTCTGATCCTGTAGCCCACTGCTGAAAAACCTCATGTATGTCAGAGCTACTGTTTATAGCTTTGGCTATCATGAAGTTCACAGAAGGAAAAAGAAAAAGCTTAACCCTAGGTCTGTACCTCTTGGACTATGTGGAAATATCACCATGGAAAGGCTGGGCTGATGACATTGCTGGTGCTCAATAAATATGTGTTGGGTTGATGCATGGAAGGGTGGAAGGATGGATTGATAGATGGAAGAATGGATGGATGATGGGTTGGTGGGTAGATTGAAAAATGGATGGAAAGAAGTGTGGGTAGGTGTGTGGGTGGGTGGATGGATGAATGGAAGGAGAAAGAAAGAGTGGCTCTTGGGCATCAGACTTTCTGCCATCTGACTCCCAAGCTATGTTGACAAGAAAATATTGGGAAAAGGATCCTAAAATTACTTAGGAGTCAGGTGGTAATCAGAATGCTTGGTATCCAATAGCTGTTTTTCCTTTCTTTCCATCCATCCATCCATCCATCAATTATTCAAGCTATTCACCCATCCATTTTCCATCCAAACATCTTCTCCCCAGGATCCCTAACCAGTCAGTCCGGGGCACCTAAATTACATGCCCCAAGAGCCACTTCTTTGGCCCGAGTCATTATCTCCAAAAGAAAAGGTCTCCACAGGTCATCTTGAAAAGGAGAAAGAGTCCACCTTTATTTACTGTTTTCTTTCCCCTTCTCACTCTACACACCAGCTATGAGTAATCTCATCCATGTCCATGGATTCCTTTCCCACTCCCTAGGCTGATAGCTCTCCAATCTCTGTCTTTGGTCCAAGCCACTCCCATGAGCCCCAGACGCTGACCTCTGGCAGCCTTCCAGACACCTCTTCCCAGATATCAGAAGGATACCTCAAACTCAGCATTTCCCACACTAAACTCATGATCTGCCCAAATCTGCTCCTTCTCTCTGTGATCCCTGAATCAATGATGTGATATGCCATCTACCCAGTGCTCAAGCAAGAAATTGGCACTCACCTTGACTCTTCCCTGGAAGCCTCATCCTAGTTCTGTTGAGTTTACCTCTCGAATGTCACTCGAACCCTCTCATTTCTTTCTTCTCCACCATCAACCCCCTGTTTGGGCCATCACCTCTACTATTGGAATAGGCTCTTGCCTAGTCTCCCTGCCTCCTGTCTTGCTTCCCTCCCTGCCTCCATTCCCCAGCATGGTCATTCTAAAATCCAAACCCGATCGTGTCATCCCTTGGCTCAAAATCCATCTAAGGCTTCTCCTAAAGTCCGAAATCCAGAAGATGACCTCAGATGCCTTCCCCAGTCTCTCTTCTCACTACAGTTTTCCTTGCACCTGCCATGATGAGCTATGATTACACTCAGTTCCCCCAATGCTTCATCCTCCCTCTTCCCTCCAGGCTACTTTTCCACCCCCACCCCCAACCTCACTTCTTTGCCTAATGCTTACTCATCCTTTAGCTTGCCTCCTCCTGGTAGTCTTCCATGACCAATCTTTGCCCTGAGTTTCAGCCACTGGTCTTGACCCCTATTGCAGTCCTTGCTGGCCACCATTCATAGTCCTATTCACACTGGGTTCCTATCTCCTGTCTACTGTTTGTATCTCCCATTACACTGCTCTTTTTGTAGGCAGTGATGCCAGCAGCCAGAATAAGTCCTGGTAGATACCATGAATGAATAAAAAGAAGAAAACTGAAGTACAACCTGGCATCAGTCCAGGAAGACAAGTCTATGTTGAAGGGGTCTAGGAGGGTTTATGGTGTGGTGTGTGTGACTGGAGAGGGAAGGAGACAGCAGGAGTCTCGGGAGGACAGCTGGGGGATGGGGGGGGGTGAAGGATCCATTATTCCAAAGGCAGATTGTGTTTAATATTCATGTACAAACATGAAGACGTAGCCCCTTCAAAAACAGGAATACTCAAGATAGTGGGAATTAAAAAGTCCTTAGGGATAGTGATGTGTGGAGTGAGGAAGGAACCCTGGGTTCCAATCCCAGATTTGCCTGAGGGGAGCCTGTGCAGTCACCCCTCCTGTGGAGCCTCTGTTGCTCTTCTGGAAGATAATAATGGGCCCAGGGTCCTCAGATGTTTCCTCCAGCTCTGACTCAATTCTGTCTGGATGACTGACTCAGCCTTTCCTAATTCCAGGAGTTCCCAATGCAGAGTCATTTGGGAGTTAAACAGCAAAAGTCCAGGGTTGCCGGGCATGGTGGCTCATGCCTATAATCCCAGAACTTTGGGAGGCCAGGGCAGTTGGATCGCTTGAGATCAGGAGTTTGAGATCAACCTGGCCAACATGGAAAAACCCTACCTTTACCAAAAATACAAAAATTAGCCAGGTATGATGGCAGGCACCTGTAATCTCAGCTACTTGGGAGGCTGAGGAAGGAGAATTGCTTGAATTCAGGAGGTGGAGGTTGCAGTGAGCCGAGATCGTGCCACTGCACTCCAGCATGGGTGCCAAAGCAAGACTCTCTCCAAAAAAAAAAAATTCAGGGTGCAAGGAAAGAAAACAACACAACTTACCTGAGAGGATAAAGAAGATGCCAGAGACAAAGGCCAGTATTGTCCGGTGGGGACGGATGTGTCCAATGTTGCTCAGGATAAACCCAATGAACATGAAGAAGAGGCTGACCAGAGGGAATGGTGTGGCTGAGCGGATCATCTCTAATTAACGGGACAAAAAGGCAGCCTGTTAGTCTCCAGGCCTGACTCATTCCTCATCATTTCGAGTTGAGTGTTCTTGGCAGTGTCTACCAACAGGTCCTCAAATCCCCACCCCTGCAGGGGTTCCCCAGACTCCACCCCTATCAGGTGGCCTGGGGATCTCCCATTATTAGCAAGACTTTTGTCCCTGAGGTGGGCCTGGAAGGTCTGACTTCAAGTGTCAGCATCTTCAGGGCCTCTGTCATTTCCCCCAGGCATAAGCTGCTACCCTCCTGGGGGTCTACATTGTCTGCCAATATGGAGTCCATACTGCCGGCAAATACGGCAGTTGTGGAAGGGCCAGGTCATTCCATCTTGCTTCCTCTTCCAGGCAGATTCACCATTTCCTTGGGCAAGGGGTTGCTCTGAATGGTGCAGGGGACAGTTACAGCCTCTGTTTTCTTCAACTTGTAATTAGTTGGGTAGCAGTTCCGTTGGGGCTAGTCTTTGTCCCTGGTTCCTGAGAGATAACCTCTAAATTCTTGGAATTTTCCAAGGATGGGAGTGTCTCCATTATTCACAGTAGGTCTCTCAACCACACCTGAGTTTTTGCTTACCAGGTGACTCAGGATGGGGGCCAGAAACACCAACCACGGGATTAGAAGATTGGGGTTTTGAGCCAGGTGATATCAGTCTGGCCTCTAGGGAAGGTAAGGGGCTGGAGGGTGAGTTCAGTTACATGATCAATAATGTACTCAATCATGCCTATGTACTGAAACCCAATAAAAACTCTGGACACCAAAGCTCAGTTGAGCTTCCTGGTTGATGAACACATCAATGTGTGAAGATGGTGACACAACCTGATTCCGTGGAGAGAAGACTCTGAAGCTCCACATTCAGGACCCACCCCCAGACCTTGCCCTATGTGTCTCTTCATCTGGCTGGTCCTGATTTGTGTCCTTTGTAATAAAATTGGAATGGTAAGTATAGCACTTTCCTGAGTTCTGTGAGTCATTTTTGCAAATTATTGAACCTGACGGAGTTACAGGAGCTCCCATATTTGGAACTAATTGGTCAGAAGTGCAGGAGGCCAGGGACCTCTGAACTTGCAGCTGGCATCTGAAATAAGGGTAGTCATGCTAGGGGCTGAGACTTTAAACCTGTGGAGTCTCTGTTAACTCCAGGCGATTAGTATCAGAATAGCATTGCAATATTGCAAGTTCATACTGGGGGCAGAACTGACTCTGTTGAGGTCAAGGCCATAAAGTCAGGCTCCCTGGGATCCAGAGAGCTCAGTTCCCTGATTGATGCCTGGCTCAGTAGACTAGAAGACTCCAGCAACCTGTTTTCACTACTGGAAAATTAAGCTGTAGTGAACTCAGGTCAGCATACCCAGTGGAGTCTAAGGGCATTCCTCTTGAGAAATATGCTGGCACCCTGACTCTTCCCTCTGCCCTGCTCCTCTCTGTCCAGCCAGTGGCCCAGGTTGCCAGACTCAAGGCACTTACTCAGAACATTGACTGTGGACTCAGATGTCAGCTGGGTGTTCATGGGCATCACATATTCTATGGTGAAGCAACGCCCCCGCTCCTCACCTGTGGAGACAAGAATCACATTTCCAGGTCCTTCTTGAACATGGATTTGAAGTTAGTTCATTCAAATGGTATTTCCAAGTGTTTTTAGCATCTTTGACCTGCTGTGTCTTTGCACCTGAGCTGGATCCAAACCCTATGGGGGTCCTGTCCCTGGCTCATAGCCCACAGCAGGGGTGGAGGCATGTCCTGACATGACAACCTTCCTGGAGAAGCACCTGTGTGAGGATGGACCCAAGCACCAAGAGTCACATGAAAAGAGGTTGGTATTGCAAACTCTCCATGCTGAGTGAACAACTGGTGCCATCTCACTGCGTTTGGCCAGATGGGGCTGACAATGGTGCATAGCTGACTTAGATTGTCCAGTGTGGGTGTCATGGAGCAGAACTCCAAAAGCCTTGTCAACCACCCTGGAAACCAGATCCTAGTGACTTCAAACTCCAGATTTAAGCACAGACCAATGCCATGCAGTCTGGGGCAGAAGAAGTCAGAGTTGGATGCCATTCCCATGGCAGACTCAACACCTTGAGATATCTTCCCTGCTAAATACTGGTGGGAACCAATACCCACTCCAACCCACAAAGCTGTACTATAAAGCTGGGAGGAAAAAGGCTGGGAGAGCCAAACTGTATGTCTTCCCAATGCACACATAAGTTACAGGTCCCTACCAAGAAAAGCCCAGTGACCACACTGTGGCAATCCAGGCCAGCCCAGGCTTGCAGCTAGTCTTGTATAACTTGGATATGCTTTTCTTGTGCAGGCTAGTCTTGGGCCATGATAAAGGGATAAAGGATAGAATTCTTGGAGTGGTAACTTGAAAGGTTACAGAGAAGCCCTAGTGAGTAAAAAGGCAGGTCCAGATAAGTGGGGTCAAAACCTCTACCATGCAGCAGAAGCTGGAGGGACCTGCTCATGCATTTCCTCTGTGCCATTTTATGGAGGAACAGAGAAACTACCAAGTATCTTCTATTCTATAAACTAGTGGATGCAAGGAAGCTGAGTTAAGGAGACTTAACCTCTTTGAATCTTCATTTCTGCATTTGCAAAGTGGAAATAACAAGTACTGTCTTGCAGTATTGTTGGGAGGATTATATGGGATCAATACTTCAGTGAGCTAAGGTATGCATGAACATTTGAGATCTGTGCAGTGTCATTTGCATCCAGTCCTGGGAGCAGAGTGTGGGGAAGGCATAGTTACATTCATCTTTCAGGAAGGAAGACCTGGGAGGTGAAAACACTGGCTCAAATGGACATTGAGAATCAGGACTTGAGTTTGGAACAGGGTCCCAGTCACTGCAGGGAGCACCACCCGCCATATATAGGGATCATCCATGGTGAATGGTCTCCTTCCAGCATCTCTTGGCCATCTCTTCCCAGGGAGGGACCTCTTGGGGCAGGTGATGTCAGGGGGCAGGGCTGTCCCCAACCCTGTGCACCTTTACCTGCAAGGAAGCAGACCCGCCAGAGGCCTGAGTGCAGGGACATCTTGATCTCGGTGCTCTGGTTCTGGGGTACAATCACACCCTCCTCCAGGTACAGCCAGTAGTCAGTGCTGACCGCGATACCCAGGAGGCCCAGGCCACAGACAGCAAAGACGCTGCTCAGCAGGGTCAGGGCCTTCCTCCCGCAGGCACTCATCTTCCTGGACCGTTGCTGGGCGGCCAGTTGTCACACTCCCACCAGCACGGACTGTGCTCTGGGGCCAGGGAGAGTGGGTGAGCAGGTGGCAGTGCTCACGGCTCTGAGAAGACAAAGATGAGGAGCCAGTAACTAAAGTCAACCCCCAACCTGGCTCAATGGATGGGTAAAGACCACCAGGCCACCCCCAGGACACCAAGTCACCGAAACAGAGGTGCCACCCTCTCCCCAACCCCGCAGCAATTCAGAACATTCTTGGCATGCCACTGCAAGGACCCCCTTGTCCTCTCTGGGAGTCCCCTTGCTGGGTACTGCCATTCATTCATTCATTCATTCATTCATTCATTCATTTCATTCATTCAGCAACCCATTGTGCCAGACATGGGAGATACAAAAATGAACATGACACTATCCTTGTCATTGAAGGGCTTCCCATCTGGAAGAAAAAATGCACCCCCAAAGCAATTAAATGCAGCCCTTTGAGGGCTGTGGTAGAGACCTGTCCAGGAAGTAGAGAGGAAGAATGGAGGAGAGCACTCTGCTGGGTGAGCTTCTCTGTGTTGAAAAGGATTCTGAGGCTCAAATACACTCTGTGAGAGATGCTGGCTCCAGACAGGACACTGGCAGCAGCCTTGGGAAGGAGTAGAGGGGCAGGGAAGACTTCTTGGAGGAAGGTATCCTCCTCATGTGACACTAATCAGTTGCAGGACTGGGTCAACACAAGTAAAGAAGCCACACCACAGTCCAAGTGCAACAGCCTCCTAAATCCACCTAATCAGAAATGGGCTGACTCTTGCCTGCTCAGCACACTATGTTGGCAGGGGCCAGCTCTGAATGAGAAAAATAGAAGCTAAGTGTCTATGCAAGGTCAACCACAAGCCCCACCTGCTGATACCTGCCAGGGTCAGGCACTGGACTTGGAGCTAGAAAACAGTGGAGAGCGAGGCAGATGGATGCCAGTCCCCATGGAGCCCATAGCCAGTCTCAGGGCTCCTGTGCTCTGGCTGTAATCTAGAATCACCTAGGAAGTGTCTAAAAATCCCTGATACCCTGGCGCTGCTCCAAGAGATTCTGATACAACTGGGCTCAAGTGGGGCCTGGGCAACGGTATTTTTTAAATGCTGCCAAGTGATTCTAATGTGTAGCCAAAGTTCAGAACAATTGGTCTTTGCTACTCCAATGTGATCTATGGACCAGTCACATGGGTATCACCAGGCAGCTGGTTAGAAAAATAGATTATCTGGCCTTTCCAACATCCTAAATTGAAATCTGCATTTTAACAGGATCCAGGTGAGTTGTCTGCCTACTAAAATCTGAGAAGTGCTATGCCAATCAAACAGGTGATGGCATTGTAATGTAGCAACTGCTATGATGGGGAAAACCCAGGATACGACAAGGGCCCAGAAGGGGTCATCCAGTGGGGCTGGAGGGGGCAGGAAGAGCCATCTCTAGAAGATGGTGAGGCCTGGGGCAACTCAGAAAGGTTGTGTCACCCAAGCCAGCCGTGGCTGCAAGTTTGCTATACACTGTCAGCATCTTTCACTGGCTCCTTGCAATATTGCAAAGTCAGAACTTTCGAAACGGGATGTTAGTGATGTTTAGGAAAGAGGTGCAGCAGTGCTTTGGTGCAGTCCACCAATATCAGGGCTCCAGTGGTGTCCTAGGGCCCTACCCCAGGGGTGGTATCATGTCCCAGTTGAGATCCGAGGCACGGGTGGGTATTGAGACAGCTGAAAAGGGATAGAAGCCAGATTTGTCTGCAGAGTCTGAGTTGACCGTAGGAGGAGAGTGGGAGAGATTAGAGCCTCTTTGTGAGAAGGGGTTGGGCGGTGCATGCTGGCCCTGATTCCATAGCACCCGCCCTGCCCTAGCAGTTGATCACGGGAAAGTTGATTGATCTACAGAGTGAGCCACACATTGGCTTCCTGGAGGCATGCGTGAGTCTATGTCCATGTTTGCAAGGCTGAAGAGCACAGAGTTTTAAGCCACAATGATCCTCCCTGTGTTGGCTTTGACAAAAGAGAGAGAAATGAAATGCCAAACAGTCAGCCCTCTCCATGCAGCCAAGTCATTGTCCCTGCAACAGGGTGGGCAGAGGGGAGCAGGACAGCTTGTATCTAGCACAGGTATCTACTAAAGCGCCTATAAGCCCTGTGCTTGCAGCTGCGGAAGAGGCGACAAAATCAGAGGTGTTGCTGCTTGTAGAGTTTGTGAGCTGGAAAAATGGGAAACCACAGCATCCCGTTCTGACTGAAGGTGGGGTAGCATCGTAACAGGCAGAATCCAGGTCCTGAGGAAGAGAAGCCGACTCCTAGCGGAGGCCCAGGGCAAGGCTGCTGCCAATTGGTGGGAAGCAGTCGTGACATTGTAATGATAGTATTTTTATATTAGTAGTAGTTAGCCAAATACTGTCATTTACACTTGAAGCTCACAAAGTCCCAACATCTGCCAAAGGAAATGGAATTGAAACCCCAAAGATGGTTAGCAGGAGTAAGCGGATCAGTGGAGAACAAAGGGATATGGCTCCCATAGGCGAACAGAGCCTTGAACTTACAACACTCAACCATGCTACTAAACATCCATGTAAGGTTGGGAAATTAACCCCTCTTCTTTGGTTTGGATAAGGTGGTTTGTTTGTCCCCACCAAAGCTCATGTTGAAATTTGATCCTCAATGTGGCAGTGTTGGGAAGTGGGCCTAGGAAGGTGTCCGGGGTCACGGGATCCCTCAGGAATGGCTTGGTGCTGTTATCATGGTGGTGAGTTCTCTGCTGTGTTGTGATGCCATATGAAAGCCTTCATCACAGGCCAGGGATATGGCCTTGAATGTTTCAGCCTGCAGAACCAAGAGCTAAATAAACCTCTTTTCTTTGTAAATTATCCAGTCTCACATATTCTCTTATAGCAACACAGAACAAATGAAGACACTCTCTGAAGCCTAATTTTCTCCTGGATAACATGGAGGAAGAGACTAATAATAAAAGCTAAAGTATATTGAATGTTTATCATCGTTTGACATCCTGTTAAGTACTTTACTCCCTATTCTAATCCTGGCTATTCTATTACCATCCCCATTTTACAAGTGAGCAAACTGAGATCAGAGAGGTTAAGAAGCTTACACAAGAGCACTCAGCTGGCAAATGGTGGTACCTGCATTTGAACCTTACCTTGCCCCACTCCCAAGCCCTTTTACAAGGCTTGCATTCTCAAACTCCCACCCCCATGAGTTTATCCAAAGTGGGTTCTATGGAGCAATAATTCCATGGAATATTCTAGAAAAAGTGAGTCTGGTTAAAAGGAAAGAAGAAAAAACAACCAGCTTGTGAGAAGCACTGCACCTAGCTCTTGAAGAACTGCATTGCACATTATGGTAAAGACTTTGAAAAGCTTGATTAGCTTTGCTTATTTCAGTATTTTCCAAACTTAATTGAGGAAAAAAAAAAAAAAAGACATCATGTTCTGTGAAACCCACTTTGGGAACCACACTACCTGCCACGAAGAATAGGAAGACCTGCCTTGCTCACTCCACAAAATTGCTGGTGTGATTAAATGCGACAGCAGATACGACTATGCTTTGAAAAAAATCTAAAGCATGATCCTGGCATAAGGTATTGTTATTAAGCAACAGTGGACTAAGCCCCTGCGTCTTGCAGAGAGAATGGATCAGAACTTCCGAAGCATGACTGCTGTTGCCTGGTTGAAGCTGAGCAGCCAATCTTAATGTTAAGCTTGGCGGGGAGATGAAAAAGCTTCATGTCTTGGAGATTTGAAAAGATGAAAGTGGAGAGGAGATTGGATCTTAATCTACAAAAGCAAGAAATGAAAGAGGCTGAAAGTGACCTTGCCTGCCAGACTCGACAACAGCAGATCCTAAAGCCTGGAACAGACCTAGGAAAACCAAAAAGTTTCATCTATTTCCAGAGTATGTAATACACTTATGGAATGCTACCTGGGGTGAAAAACAGCAATCTTATTCATTACAAAATTATATCTATGCTTTTATTACGTAAGCCTATTTATTTATAAATAAATAATGTTATTGACTGAGTATTGGTTAGCCCCCAGGCACTGTGCAAAGCCCTTCATGTACAGGGTTTCATCAGGACCTCACGATAACCCCATGAGTAGATGGGATTAGTCCCACTTTGTGGATGGAGAAACTCAGGGTTACAGATGTGGAGTAGCCTACAGGAAATCATAGGTGAGTGGTAGGCTGGTTTTAAACCCTGGTCTAACTCCAAAGTCTATGCTTGGACTACATCATCTCCCTGCTGAAGAAATATGGGTTCAAAGAGTGTTGGGAAGAAGGAAAATCATCCAAAGTAGGTCACTCAGGCAATCTAGAAATGTATGAGACACAGTATTTGGAAATGTTTCTTTAGAAGTGGCCAAGTGTCACATAAAGGCTTCTCGTTTGATACTATAGGGCATATTGTTGGGAGTCATCCAGCCATATCTTCTGGTAGCTTCTTGGAGGTGCACTATGACCCAGGATTTCTACTTCTGAAACCCACCTTGTGGGGTGGCAGGACTAATATTTCCCTCAAACTACACACAGGAAACCAAAATCCAGAGGGGAGAAGTACCTGGGATTATCCAGCCAGTTACTTGGAAAGATAAAAGTGTGCACTAGAAATATTTTAGATCCTGACCCAGTACTTTTTTTTCTGTATTGCACAGAAAATTATATAACACAGAAAATGAAAATTACCTGCGCTTTCCCACTCTGAGAACACCATCATTATTAATATCTTAGTTCATTGCCTTTTAGTCTTTTTCCTACATAGTTGTGCATGTGTTAAATATTCTCCCACCCAGTGTCTTCAGTAGGGACAGGAGTGACCTTGAATGCACCCTAGTCTGGACTGCATTCCTAGGCCCTTGTTCGAGCTTCTGCTTTTACACGGTTCCTTCTCTATCCCACGAATCTCACGTTCATTTGATTTTTCTTATAGGAGAGGAGCCATTTTTTATAAGTTGCTACCACAAGAGAAAATGTTTACACTATAATAGTAAATGAATGAAGTTGAATGCAACATCACACTTTTAACCTAAACTCAACTGTAAACAAAATTCACAGACTGGAAAGAAATAACCCAAAATGTTGATGGTGGCTGCTTCCAGGTAATTAGGTTATGCATTTTTTTTTTTAAATACTTCTCTGTGCTCAACAAAGTTTCTCAAAGAACATGTATTGTTTCCAGAATCAGAGAAGAAAACTAAATCAAAGATGAGAGTGATCTATTCTCCAATCACTGCCCTTGTATACAAAAGTGCAGGGCTCCAGCTAATCTCCTGGGGTAGAGATGCCAACATGTAGTGTCATCTTTTGAGGACTGGCTTCCAGAAGCAGGCAGCCTTCTTGAGCTTTTATTATTATTTTTATTTATTTATTTATTTATTTATTTATTTATTTTTGAGACGGAGTCTCGCTCTGTAGCCCCAGGCTAGAGTGCAGCCGCGCAATCTTGGCTCACTGCAAGCTCCGCCTCCCGGGTTCACGCCATTCTCCTGCCTCAGCCTCCCAAGTAGCTGGGACTACAGGGGCCCGCCACTGTGCCCAGCTAATTTTTTTTGCATTTTTAACAGAGACGGGAGCTTTTTAAGATGATTACCAAGGCATGATTACCTCTAAGTATCAGCTTGTTAATTATCAGGAATTAACAGTTGCTAATTATCATCCATGACTAGCAACTAGGGAGAAATGTCTTGTGGAGATTAAATCATTAATGGCACATTCCCCTGCTCAAGCCAACAATAAAAGGACTTGCAATGAAGTGCTTAGGTGCCCAGAGGTAGATAGAGGTTACAGGAGCAAGTGAGAGCCCAGTTATCAACTGCTGGGAAGGATGGATAGGGTTTAATTGGAGAGAAGGAGGAAGAAAGTGGAAAAAGAGTCAAATACAGACACCCTGATCTCAGTTTCCTACTGGTCCAGAGAAAACTCAGAGTGCTTTGATAAAGGGTTCATGGTGTAGGGGTTCTTGACAAGGCTTTGGAGTCAGTGACAAGAGCTGCTCCTGGGAGCTTGTCCAGTGACTCAGTGTCAGCATGGCCAGTGTCCAGCAGGATGGGCTGGTTACCAGAGGAAAACCCCCAGTGCTTCTCTGGCCCTGCCTGCTTCCCACTATGCTGATCCCCATTATCTTCCTTGGTTGTGAAAAAATGACCACAAAATCTTTGACACTCCACTAAGAGGCGGGGGCCCTGTCTTCTGTCCATGAGTCTAGGCAGCGTTGTGACTGCTTTGACAAATAAAGTACACAGAAGTGATGCTATGTGACTTTTTTTTTTTTTTTTTGAGATGGAGTTTCACCCTGTCGTCCAGGCTGGAGGTGCAATGGCGTGATCTCCCTCACTGCAAACTCCGCCTCCCAGGTTCAAGAAATTCTCCTGCCTCAGCCTCTCGAGTAGCTGGGATTGCAGGTGCCCACCACTATGCCCAGCTAATTTTTGTATTTTTAAGCAGAGATGTGGTTTCACCATGTCAGCCAGGCTGGTCTTGAACTCCTGACCTCAAGTGATTTCACCTGCCTCAGCCTCTCAAAGTGCTGGGATTACAGGTGTGAGCCACCACACCTCACACTATGTGACTTCCGAGGCTGGGTCATAAGAGGAGATGTAGCTTCCACCAGGTTCTCTCTGGAGTTCACTCAGGGGAAGCCAGCCTCATGTAAGAAACCTGACACCCTGGGACCACCATGCTTTAGAACAGGGTTTCTCCACCTTAACCCTATGGACATTTGTGGCTGAATATTTCTTTGTTTCTGGGGGCTGTCATGTGCATTGCAGGATGGCGTCCTTAGCCTCTATCCACCAGATGTTAGTAGCACTCTAGTTGTAATAGACAAAAGTGTCCCTTTGATGGGAAAACCACCTCTGGTTGAGAACCACTTGTTTAGAGAGTATGTGCAGGTGCTCTGCTTGACAGCCCAACTAAGCTTCCAACCAATATCCAGCACTAGCTGCTAGCCATGGGATTGGGCCATCTTGGATGGACATCCAGCCCAGTTGAGCCTTTGGATAACTGCAGCCCCAGCCAACATCTGACTGCATCTGCATGAGAAGCTCCATGTAAAAACTGCCTAGTTGAGCACTTCCCAAATTCCACACCTATAAAATCATGAGTACAATAAAACAGTTGCTGTTTTATACCATTATGTTTCAAGATAATTTGATACACAATGGAAGTTACCCAAATAACTTCTTTACTCACTAACTTAGCTCCTTCTTACTACCTTGATGCGATATAAATTCCAGGCATGGCCTTGTCCAGAATGTGACAGTGACGGAGGGCCTGGGGGTCATAGTTTAGTCCCCAGAGTTTACAGCTACATGGGGGAGTGAATGGCACATGGAAGTAGGCAAATCTGGGATGTAATGCTGGCTCTCCCATGTACCATCCTGGGCCAGTCACATGACCATGCTAAACCTCAGTTTCTTCATCTGTAAAACAGGGATAACTTCATAAGAGTTATTGTGAAGACTTATGAAAGACTTGCCAAGTAAGTCTGGGTTACCTCATGCCATCTCGGTACAATGCTGCAATCAAAAAGTAGCACAACCTGGCCAGGCGAGGTGGCTCACACCTGTAATCCCAGCACTTTGAGAGGCCGAGTCAGGGAAATCACTTGAGGTCAGGAGTTTGAGACCAGCCTGGCCAACTTGGTGAAACCCCATTTCTACGAAAAATACAAAAATTAGCCAGGCATGATGGCACACACCTGTAATCCCAGCTACTCAGGAGGCTGAGGCAGGAGAATCGCTTGAACCTGGGAGGTAGAGGTTGCAGTGAGCCAAGATTGCGCCATCGCACTCCAACCTGGATGACAGAGTGAGACTCCATCTCAAAAAGATTTAAAAAAAGGAAGAAGAAGAAAGAAAGAAGCACAACCTGATACCCAAAAAGCGATAACAAGGCAGATTTAATAAGGTAAATTTGCCCCTGAAAAGGGCAAAATGGCTCAGACTTTCTCATCTTTGTCCAGCTCTCCAAATTCTATGGCAGTTGCTCCCTGCAGAATTTTATTTTCCATCCCTGACAAATTTCAGCCCTCCTGTCTCCTCTCTCACCTCCATATCAACGAATTGGAGAGATTTTAGTTTTTTCTGATGTGAGGAGATAAAAATGCTCTGTTTAATGATGTAAAAGTTGTCTTCACGGTGGACAGAGTGGCATCTCGGTAGACAAAGGATAAATATAATATTAGCAAACATGGGTCAGGTGTGTACTAAGGACATGTCAAGCACAGCAGGGACTCAGCATCAGAAGGGGGTGTGTCACCTGGAGACTGGAGACCTCTAGGTGTCATTACAGTCGTGCTCTTTCAACCTGGGATCCTCTTAGTTAGAGACACTGGCCCCTAACAAGTGGTCATGAAGCTGCCAGCTAATGGGGGAGGGAGGGCCTGATGAATGGCCCCTTTTCCCTGCTGGTCCCGCCAAACTCTCTCTGCCACATTGTTGAGGCACTTTGGAGAGTGAGCATTGCTGGGCAGGGATTCCTGTCCTTTGACAAAAACAAAACCCCAGGATTATGCTTTTGGAGTGTGAGGCGCTCTCTGCCCCGAGACTAAGAGCAAAGCCACAGCTAGCCTGTATGCCAGGAGTCCAGGCTACAGAGCTGAGGATACCAAGCTCTGGCATACCCCTGCCACACTGCATTCCAAAACTTCCTGGAGTGGAGATCAGTGTCTAATACAACTCCTCTCATCCTTGGTTTGGCAGGAGGTAACTGATGGTCCAGTTTCCATAGGGACCAAGGGGCATGATGGGCACCCACCAAGGGTCACTGCTCTTAACAAAAGAAGTCCAGCTGGAGAGAGAGCTGACAATGCCTTTACTGAAAGTCCAACAAAATGTCTCATAAATATCACAATATTTCCTCAAAGACATGGACATAAACACCAAGTAGGAGGGTCATCTAGCCAGGTAGCACTAACCGAGTAGTTATAATAGTAATTCTATCATTGTTGTCTTTGCAGAAATTTTCTATGCATTTAAAATAGAAGGCCAATCCTAAGAAAAACAACAAAGCTGAAGGCATCATGCTACATTACTACAAACTATACTACAAGGCTACAGTAATCAAAACAGCATGGCACTGGTACCCAGACACAGAGATCGATGTAACAGAATAGATATCTCAGAAATGAGATCACACATCTACAACCATCTGATCTTCAAAAAACCTGACAAAAATAAGCAATGGGGAAAGGATTCCTTATTTAATAAACAGTGCTTGGAAAACTGGCTAGCCATATGCAGAAAACTGAAACTGGACCCCTTCCTTACACCTTATACAAAAATTAACTCAGGATGGATTAAAGACTTAAATGTAAAATCCCAAACCATAAAAACCCTAGAAGAAAATATAGCCAATACTATTCAGGACACAGGCATGGGCAAAGATTTTATGATGAAATCACCAAAAGCAATTGCAACAAAAGCAAAAATTGACAAATGGGATCTAATCAAACTAAAGAGGTTCTGTACAGCAAAAGAAACTGTCATCAAAGTGAACAGACAGATGACGGAATGGGAGAAAGTTTTTGCAATCTACCCATCTGACAAAGGTCTAATATCCAGAATTTACAAGGAACTTAAACAAATTTACAAGAAAAAAAGCCAACCCCATAAAAAGGTAGACAAAGGACATGAACAGACACTTCTCAAAAGCAGACATTTATGTGGCCAACAAACATATGAAAAAAAGCTCAACATCACTGATCACTAGAGAAATACAAATCAAAACCACAATGAGATACCATCTTGTCAGTCAGAATGGTGATTATTAAAAAGTCAAGAAAAAATAGATGCTGGCAAGGCTGTGTATGGAAAATAGACAAATAGCTAATGCTATTAGGTTATGGGTTGATAAATGTGGCAAACCACCATGACACACGTTTACCTAGGTCCCTATGGAAACTGGACCATCAGTTACCTCCTGCCAAACCAAGGATGAGAGGAGTTGTATTAGACACTGATCTCCACTCCAGGAAGTTTTGGAATGCAGTGTGGCAGGGGTATGCCAGAGCTTGGTATCCTCAGCTCTGTAGCCTG
>NW_012104299.1:64214-66602 GCF_000951045.1 Mandrillus leucophaeus
CTTTTTACACTATTGGTGGGAATGTAGATTAGTTCAACCATTGTGGAAGACAGTATGGATATTCCTCAAGGATCTAGAACCAGAAATACAATTTGACCCAGCAATGCCATTACTGGGTATATACCCAAAGGAATATAAATCATTCCATTATAAATATACATGCACACGTATGTTTATTGCAGCACTATTCACAAGAGCAAAGACATGGAATCAACCAAATGCCCATCAGTGATAGACTGGATAAAGAAAATGTGGTACATATACACCAGGGAATACTATGCAGCCATAAAAAGGAATGACATCATGTCCTTTGCAGGGACATGGATGAAGTTGGAAGCCATCATCCTCAGCAAACTAACACAGAAGCAGAAAACCAAATATTGCATGTCCTTACTCATAAGTGGGAACTGAACAATGAGAACACATGGGTACAGGGAGGGGAAAAACACACACCAGGGCCTGTCAGTGCCAGTAGGGGGTAGAGGGAGGGAGAACATCAGGACAAATAGCTAATGCTATTAGGTTATGGGTTGATAAATGTGGCAAACCACCATGACACACGTTTACCTAGGTAACCTATAAACCTTGCACTTGTATACTGGAACTTCAAATAAAATAAAATGTAAAAATAAAATAAAATGGAAGGTAAAGTGTGGTGCAGTGCTATAATCCCAGTGCTTTGGGAGGCTGAAGTGAGAAGATCACTTGAGCCCAGGAATTCAAGGTTATGCTATGATCGCACCACTGCACTCCAGCCTGGACGACAGAGCAAGACCCTGTCAAAAAAATAATTTTAAAAAGGGACCATACAGCATATCATCCATAGTGGGGACTAGTTTTATTTTACTTAATAGCATCAATATTTTCTGCACTGTTTTTAGTAGCTGCAGAATATATATAGTTGCTGATTTGCATATACCAAAACTGATGTAGCCATTTCTCTACTCTAGAACATCTAGGTTGTTTCCAAAATTTCCTCTATTGTAATCAACAATAAATAACCATACTTACAGCTAAATATCTGTGGGCATCTACAAGAATTTTCTCAGGATAAATTCTGCAAGTGAAATTAAGTGGAATTTCTAGCTTAAACAGCACAATTTTTTTTAGCATTCTTAGAAATTTTGTCAGACTTGGCCGGGCACGGTGGCTCACACCTGTAATCCCAGCTCTTTGTGAGGCCGAGGCGGGTGGATCACGAGGTCAGGAGATCAAGACTATCCTGGCTAACACAGTGAAATTCAGTCTCTACCAAAAATACAAAATAATAATAATAATAATTAGCCGGGTGTGGTGGCGGGGGCCTGTAGTCCCAGCTACTCAGGAGGCTAAGGAAGGAGAATGGCATGAACCCAGGAGGTGGAGCTTGCAGTGAGCTGAGATCGCGCCACTGTACTCCAGCCTGGGAGACAGAGTGAGACTCCATCTCAATCAATCAATCATCAATCAATCAATAAGTCAGACTTGATCTGAAAGATTTTAAAGGTATTTTTACCCCTGATGCCTGGGGTACAACAAATGTCCTACTATATAGACACAGAGAATTTGAAACAGCCCCGCAACAGAAGAGTCCCTATTTCTACTGAGAATTTGGAACCTTGGCTCTGCTCAGCTCTGTTTGCTGTATCTACATGATTTGCTAGATTGAAACTTCTATACTATTGATGATACTCCAGAAAATTCCAGGACCTCCTGCGTAAAGCAGAATGTCTTACATCAGTGATTTGAAACTTCTTGGGGTACATCATCACCACCTGTGCAACACTGTAAACATATGGATGCCCAAATCAAAACCAGCTGAAAAAAAGACAAGCAATAATACAAGTGTTGAGATAAATGGCTGTACACAAAAATAACATTAAAAAATAAACAGCTCCACACTAATAGTAGCCAGTCGGAAAATGTAATGCATTAGAAAATAATAGCTATCTAGTAACAAAATGATAAACTATTGGAAATAAATGTAATAAGTTATATACCAGTGCTACATAAAGAAAACCTTAAAACTACTGTTGAATGACCAAGACACAGTGGCTCATGCCTGTAATCTCAACACTTGGGAGGCTGAGGCAGGAGGATGGCTTGAGCTCAGGAATTCAAGACTAGCCTGGGCAACATAGTGAGACCTCACCTTAAAAATATATATTGATGAACATAAAACAAGACTGATAAATGAAATACCACATTTTAAAATAGGAATACAATGTTATAAAAATATCAACTCATCTTTAAATTAACCTATGAATTCAATGCAATGAGTTTGGTTTAGAAGATGACGCATGGTTCTGGGGTTAGTCTAAAGGATGCATTTTAGAATAACCAGGATATTTCTTTTAAAGATGAATGTAAATGAGTGGGAACTACCAGCTATTCATGCTTATTATGCAG
>NW_012104299.1:66652-76362 GCF_000951045.1 Mandrillus leucophaeus
AGTTGCTGATTTGCATATACCAAAACTGATGTAGCCATTTCTCTACTCTAGAACATCTAGGTTGTTTCCAAAATTTCCTCTATTGTAATCAACAATAAATAACCATACTTACAGCTAAATATCTGTGGGCATCTACAAGAATTTTCTCAGGATAAATTCTGCAAGTGAAATTAAGTGGAATTTCTAGCTTAAACAGCACAATTTTTTTTAGCATTCTTAGAAATTTTGTCAGACTTGGCCGGGCACGGTGGCTCACACCTGTAATCCCAGCTCTTTGTGAGGCCGAGGCGGGTGGATCACGAGGTCAGGAGATCAAGACTATCCTGGCTAACACAGTGAAATTCAGTCTCTACCAAAAATACAAAATAATAATAATAATAATTAGCCGGGTGTGGTGGCGGGGGCCTGTAGTCCCAGCTACTCAGGAGGCTAAGGAAGGAGAATGGCATGAACCCAGGAGGTGGAGCTTGCAGTGAGCTGAGATCGCGCCACTGTACTCCAGCCTGGGAGACAGAGTGAGACTCCATCTCAATCAATCAATCATCAATCAATCAATAAGTCAGACTTGATCTGAAAGATTTTAAAGGTATTTTTACCCCTGATGCCTGGGGTACAACAAATGTCCTACTATATAGACACAGAGAATTTGAAACAGCCCCGCAACAGAAGAGTCCCTATTTCTACTGAGAATTTGGAACCTTGGCTCTGCTCAGCTCTGTTTGCTGTATCTACATGATTTGCTAGATTGAAACTTCTATACTATTGATGATACTCCAGAAAATTCCAGGACCTCCTGCGTAAAGCAGAATGTCTTACATCAGTGATTTGAAACTTCTTGGGGTACATCATCACCACCTGTGCAACACTGTAAACATATGGATGCCCAAATCAAAACCAGCTGAAAAAAAGACAAGCAATAATACAAGTGTTGAGATAAATGGCTGTACACAAAAATAACATTAAAAAATAAACAGCTCCACACTAATAGTAGCCAGTCGGAAAATGTAATGCATTAGAAAATAATAGCTATCTAGTAACAAAATGATAAACTATTGGAAATAAATGTAATAAGTTATATACCAGTGCTACATAAAGAAAACCTTAAAACTACTGTTGAATGACCAAGACACAGTGGCTCATGCCTGTAATCTCAACACTTGGGAGGCTGAGGCAGGAGGATGGCTTGAGCTCAGGAATTCAAGACTAGCCTGGGCAACATAGTGAGACCTCACCTTAAAAATATATATTGATGAACATAAAACAAGACTGATAAATGAAATACCACATTTTAAAATAGGAATACAATGTTATAAAAATATCAACTCATCTTTAAATTAACCTATGAATTCAATGCAATGAGTTTGGTTTAGAAGATGACGCATGGTTCTGGGGTTAGTCTAAAGGATGCATTTTAGAATAACCAGGATATTTCTTTTAAAGATGAATGTAAATGAGTGGGAACTACCAGCTATTCATGCTTATTATGCAGCTACAAACATTTAAACAGTTTGATGCTGATGAAAAAATAAATCAATCAATAGAAATAAAAACAGAGTTCAGACTTCCATTTCTGGCTATAATGAACTAGCTTATATAGCACTGGACCAATCTTCTTGCTGAAAATAATGGAAACAGTTGGATTAAATCTATTGGAAGACATTGGAGAGCAATCAAGGAAACCAATATTTTAGAGGTCAATAACTGAAGATGAAGGAAATGCATTGAGATAAGCCTTACATTTTGTACAATTCTGCACTTGAAGTGTGTGCCAGTTCACACAGAATGTGAGTCTGAGAGGCAGAACAAAAGGTTGTCCAGATGTTACAGCAATCTTATGATGCTATGGACTCAACATTGGAGTTTAGAGCTTGCCAAGGAGGACAGGTCTGGTAAATAGCTCAATCTTTCAAATGGGGGTCTGGGAAAGCTCCTACTCTAGGTGAGCAAGTAATAGATCCGCCTTCACAAAGACTGAAACCCATCTTCACATCAGCTCAATGTGTGACTGGATATAGGCAACCTTCTCCTACCTAACAGATTGCCAAAAGCAAAAGTGAATCCTACTTTGGAGAAGATGACAATACCAAAAACTTCTATTGTGTTCCACACAGATGTCTAGCATTCAATCAAAAGTTACTGGACATATCAAGAGGCATGAAACATCAGACACAGGAATGATGAATGCCAGAACAAAACATGAAAACACCTTTAATATGCTTAAAGAAAGTAATCGTCCACTTAGAATTTCCTATCCAGTAAAAATATCCCTCAACATTGAAGGCAACATAGAAATATTTTCAGGCCAACAAAAATGGAAGAAAGTTGTCATCAGCTGACTTGAATAAAAAGAAAATACTAAACAGATTCTTCAGGCAGAATGATTGGCACTGAGGCATAGAAATGCAGAAGAGAAGAGGAACAATAAAAAGAGTGATTATGTGTATAAATCTCAATCAACAGTGAGTGTAGGCTGGGGGTAGTGGCTCATGCCTGTAATCCCAGCACTTTGGAGCACAAGGCAGGCAGATCACCTGAGGTCAGGAGCTCAAGACCAGCCTAGTCAACATGGTGAAACCTTGTCTCTACTGAAAATACAAAAATCAGCTGGGCGTGGTGGTGCATGCTTGTATTCCCAGCTACTTGGGAGGCTGAGGCAGGAGAACTGCTTGAACCCAGGAGGCAAAGGTTGCAGTGAGTTGAGATGGCGCCACTGCACTCTAGCCTGAGTGGCAGAGTGAGACTCCATCTCAAAACAACAACAACAACAACAACAACAACAACAACAACAGTGAGTATAAAAAGGAAAAAAGGAATAATAATACTATCTTGTGGGTTTAAACTATATGTAGAATTAATCTGAAGTTAATGTGCCTTTTGTTCTCTGACTAAATTTAAGATGTTCTCTTTGTCTGTTGAACTGAATAATGATAGACACAAAACTTATTAAAACTTGCTGGGTAAAGCAAACTTAGCTTAGGAGGAAAATTATAACCTTAAGGGCATATATTAGAAAAAAAAGTGGGCTAGAAGTAAACCGTCTAACTACCTAGCCCAAGAAAGTGGAAAAAGAATGTAAATAAACCCCATAAAAGGAGAAAGGAAATAATAAGACAGCAGAAATTAACAAATAAAAAAATACAATATCCACCAGTAGAATTGGTAAACCCCTTCTGAGATGCACACATACACATACACACAGAGAGAGAGAGAGAGAGAGAGAGAGAGAATATGCTGCCAGACAAGGTTGTAAGACACAGCACTCTCATATACTCTTGGTAGGAGTGAGTGTACAGATCTATTTGGTGGAATCCTCCAAAATTAAACATGTAATTATTCCATGACCTAGTAATTCGATAGCTGGGAATGTACTCTGTGGCTATTCTGGGAAAACTATGCTAAGATGCATGTGGAAGCGTATCTCTACTGCTTCAATGACCAATGCTGGGGAGGGGGGCAGGCGATGCTGGTTAAATAAATTAGGATTCAACCATATAATAGAATATTCTATAACTATTATATATGAGGAAGTTCCGTATGCTCAGTGTGGAAAGTGTGATATTCTTGAGTAAAAAAAGTAATCATATATACTACATAAGCATTTTGTATATTATATATGTGTGTGTGTGTGCACTTTAGCATACACACGTGTGCATGTGTGTGCACACACACACAGATATATAGAGAGAGCTCTCTAAGGCTGTCCCTCTGCAGAGGGGCTATGAGGATGTAGGCCTTGGGCTGTCATCAAATGGCCATCTTTACTCCCGGATATATAGAGAAAGCTCTCTAAGGCAGTTTGTACGTGACAGTTTGGATTCATAGCTGGGTATGTGTAGCCCCCAAGCGCAGACTCTATTCACATCTCCCTAACACCTACACCTATGAAGAGATGGAGACCAGCTTTCTCTTCCATTTAATCCATACATTTAAAAAATTCTGCCTTTTTCCAACAACATAGAGATGAAGTCTTGAGCAAGTATTTCTGCTTCTCCGAGCTTTCTGCTCCTCCGACTAATGACTCAAATCACTCCCAGACCCACCATCAGCCATGCCCTGCAGACACAACCCAACTCTTTGCCATGCCAAGTCACATAACTCAGCCAGAGGGCGCACCAGGGACCCGAGCAGCAAGAGAGACACACCAGCCCAAAGACCAGCCCCAAGGTGAAGGGAGCCACCACCTAACTCCCACCACACCAGACATTGATTTTTATTTTTCAGCATTTGCAGAAAGCAAAACACCCTTTAGAAAAGGCAGGATTGCCTGCTTTCTTCTTCCTTTAGATTCTGCTTAAACATAGTGGCAATGGGGGTTGCAAACCTCATAATTCAATGACATGAAGTCTTAACTGTTGGCAATTAGGAGCCTGCTCGGGCCACTGCCTCTGGCAGCTCCAGCTGAACACCCAGTGCTCACAGCCCCCGCGACTAACGGGTGCAATAAGAACCAGCAAGAAATGGAAAACAATTTGGTACCCTGTGTGTTAATATGTGTAGACAGAAACAATGTTCAGACTTGATCTAATTCTAGTGACACTGGTCATCTATCAGGCCCAGGCTTCAGAAGCCTGCACGGAAGCCACACCAGGGCTTTTTCACCCTTCCTCAGCCTCCCTCACCCATGTACGTCTGCACCCCTATTCTAGCAGGATGACATTTATTGGACCAGGACCACGTGCCAGACACTGTTCTAGGAATTTACACACATTAATTCACACAATCTCTCAACAACGCTTTGCAGTAGGCACTATGATTAAACCAGGGATAACAACGGCATCTTCTTTAAAGGGTTACGAGGTAACACATGTAACAAGCTTAAAATAGAGACTCTAGCCTGGCACGTGGTAAGTGCACACAGGTATTCTTTTAAAAAATATTTATTACATTAACCTTTTAATTAATTATTCTGGTTCTCTTCATTTCTTCCGGTGTATATGAGTTACCACTTGATGTCATTTCCTTACTTCAGTACAGCCTGGCTCCCCCTTCCCCCGCCTCCTTTGTGCTGTTATTGTCAAATATTACAATTCCATATGTGATAAGCCCAACAATTCAATTTTGTACATATTTTTATACAATGGCTTTTTATATCTGTCGAGAAGAAATATGCAGTTATACTTCTTTTGTGTGTGTGTGCATGTGCACAAGATAATACGTAAAATGCTTATGTAGCATGTATGATTACTTTTTTACCCAATTATCTACATCAGGGTTGTCTGATCTTCTGGCTTCCCTGTGCCACATTGGAAGAATTGTCTTGGGCCACACATAAAATACACTAACATTAACGATAGCTGATGAGCTAAAAAAAAAAAAAAGAAAAATCAAAAAAAGTCTTATAATGTTTTAAGAAAGTTTACGAATTTGTGTTGGGCTGCATTCAAAGCTGTCCTGGGCCACATGCCACCTGTGGGCCATGGGTTGGACAAGCTTGGTCTATGTAATTATCTTTACTGGTCCTCTTTTTTTTTTTTTTTTTTTTTGAGATGGAGTCTCGCTTTGTCGCCCAAGCAGTAGCACGATCTCGGCTCACTGCAAGCTCCGCCCCCCAGGTTCACGCCATTCTCCTGCCTCAGCCTCCCGAGTAGCTGGGACTACAGGCACCCGCCACCAGGCCCGGCTAATTTTTTGTATTTTTTAGTAGAGACGGAGTTTCACTGTGTTAGCCAGGATGGTCTCGATCTCCTGACCTTGTGATCTGCCCGCCTCGGCCTCCCAAAGTGCTGGGATTACAGGCATGAGCCACTGCACCTGGTCCCTCTTTGTTTTTATGGGAATTCAAATTAATGTCTGATGTCACCCGCTTTCAGTCTGAAGAAATTTTTTTTTTTTTTTTGGTCAAATGGCTTTTCCAGCAACACATTCTCTCAGTTTTTGTTTATCTGGGCTATTTTCATTCCATCTACATTTTTGGAGGATCGTTTTATTGCTATAAGATTCTTGGCTGACGCTATTTTTTTTTCCTCCAGCACTTTAAATAGACGGACCCACTGCCTTCTTGACTCCAGTGTGTTTGATGAGAAGTCAGCTCTTACTCTTATGGGGGAGTTCCCTTGTGTGCGATGAATCACATTTCTCTCTGTGCTTTCAGAATTTCATCTCTGTTTTTTGACATTTTGACTAGGATGTGTCCGGGTATGGCATAGTTCATCTTCATCAAGCTTATTGTCCCCACTTTACAGATAAGGGGGTTGGGACACAGAATGGTAAAGCTATTTGCCCAAGGTCACCCAGCTAGAAAGTAGGGGAGCTGGGATTTGAACCCAGCAATCTAGCCCAATTATCTGCTATACTAAACTGTCTCTCATTCACCTCTCAGCCTGGTTCTCGTGAGGCTGCATAGGTAAGCTTGGACAGAATGCTTAGCTCACCACTTTGAAAACTCTCACTTCTGAAAAACAGAGATTCCTGAATAGCAAATGCAAACTCTGACCTGGTTTTTCTCAACATTATCAGCTTCTTGCCTAAGATAAGCGAGCTAAAGATTCAAGTCCTTTTCTCCTGGGCCTTTGCATCATGCGGGTGAATGGACGAACCCAGTATTTTCCTTACAAAATAGTGATTATGAAGGAGGTGGATGAGAAAGAAGAGGGGAGGAGGGAGAGGGTGGAGAGGAAGAGAAGAGGGGAAGGGGGAAGAGGAGGAGGAGGGAGAGGGGAGAAAGAAACCAAGTGTTTCTTGCTGGACACTGAGTTATTCTTGATCATGCCCAGCCCCCTCCAGGATTAGAGCCAGTATTTCTGTTTTAAGAGAAAATTTATTTTTCTGCTGATTCTTCCTTTTGAGGTGAAGGGAGGAAGGAGGGATTGGAGAAGCCTGGGGAGGGAAAGCAATCTGGCTTTAGAAAAGCTCCCTGGAACGCACTTGGAGCAGCCTCAGCGCCATGCAGAAGACATGCCCCTCAAGAGAAACACGGTGCTGCCCAGGGAGGATTCTCGCAAGATAACCAAATATGGCCCTGCCAGGTTACAAAGCTCTGTGTGCGCTTCTATAAATACCTCCTCCCAGCATCGTTTTCCTGCCTCCAGCACATTTTACTGTAAACCAGGATTCTAATGATATGTAGGACACACACCCAAACCTCCCCTTCCCTCCACCACACTCTATCCCTCCCCTTCTCCCCCAAAGCCAACTCAAAGAGAGGAACTAGACAGGTGGTCGGGGGTCCAGATGCAACATCCATAAGCCCTGAGTTCTAGACCCCGAAACGAGTACGGAAAGAGAAATGATGTACCAGCCACTTCAGGGTGAGGCTCTTGAAGTAGATGCAGAAGGAGAGAAAAAAGCTTTACAATAGATGATGTATTTCTCAGAGGTGTCAGTTCTCAACGTGGTGTTTTCTCCTCCCCATCTCTGCCCCCCGACTTCAGATGAAATGGTGTCTGAACACACCTGAGCGCCCCGCTGCCTGGGTTGGAGCGTGTCCCTACGAGTGAGGATGCCCAAGGCCATATAGGAGCCACAGCAAAAGCCATCGCTTCTCATGGCCCAGGAAGGTGGCTCTCGGAGGGTGCAGTTGCTGTCACCACAAGGCTGTGCCTTGGCAGATGACTGGTGACTCTTGAGAGATGAATTCAAAGTATTCCCACCTTAACCACCTCTCTTTAAAGAACATTGTGAGTATCTTGAATTTATCTCTCAAGAGTCACATTAAAGAGCAGGTGCTATCTCCTGGCTGGATGGCAGAATAAGAGGCCTGGGGAGGGACCCCACAGCCAGGATGGAGGGGAAGATTTCACTCTTCATGGGGCCCCGGGAGACAGTCGGTGAGAAGATGTGGGGAGGGAGGGGGCTGCAGCTTGACCTGTTCCTCAGCCAGCAACATGCTGCTGGGCATCGGAGAGCACTGGTCTGGAAAAAGAAGCGCAAGGCAGGACAAGCGTTAACCTCAGCCTGGCTCATGCCACACCTCCTGCTTGCCACTCAGCTGGAGATCCCGTCGGGCAGATGCAGAGGTGCTGGGGGTGGCGTAAGGGGTGGGAAAGCCCCAGGCCTGGGACTCTTAGTCATGCCAGTTGGGGAGCTGGGGCCATCAGAGAACTCACTTAGCCACTCAGAGCCTCATCAATAATACGGGAATGGCTGTCCCTCTGCAGAGGGGCTATGAGGATGTAGGCCTTGGGCTGTCATCAAATGGCCATCTTTACTCCCGGATCCAGAAAGGAGGCAGGTTGACCACCAGGCTGCCTGAGCCCAGGGTGGAAAATACTGGGCCTCAGAAGATGGCGCTCATGGGTTGGGAGCAATGGGTGGGGAGGCTTGTGTGCACCTCAGTCTAAAACCAGCCTTGTTCAGTGCCTCTAGGTGAAGGAGGCAGAGATTTGGGGTGGGCCGGGGAGGTGCAAGGCCAGAAAGCCCAGAACCTCCCAGAAGCTGCTAGACAGGAAAGTGTCTGCTTTCCAAGTCAGGTAAGGAATTGAGAGGAGAAAAGGCATGGTGTGCCCATGACCTCTCCCAGGAGCCCATGCCCAGACGGGATTGGATAGAACCCAACCCCAGACCCATATATCAATGGTCCTTAATCCCCGCTGCCCATGAGTGTCACCTGGGGGGATTTAAAATAATCCCAATACTGAGTTGCTTCGAGATCAACTATATGTGACCTTCTGGGGGTTGGGGGTGGGGCATGAGCTGGGACCGGATATTAGTGTTTTAAAAACTCTCAGTTGATTCTAATGTGCGGCCAAGGTCAAGAGCCTCTAGCCAACGTGAGGGCCCCCACAGGCCTAAAGATATGAACACCACGCTCTCATGATCTGATTTTGGTTTACTCTGGCCTAGAGCTGAGCTGCCCAATATGGTGGCCATTAGCCAGCCACAGGTGGTTCTTGGGCACTGAAACACGGTAAGTCCAAAGGGAGACATGCGGTAAGTCTGAACATATACCCCAGATTTCTAAAATGTAGTATGAATAAAGAATGTAAACTATCTCAGTGATTTAAAAAATACTGATTACATGTTGAAATGGCATATTGAGCTAGATAAAATATATGATTAAAATTAATTTAACCTGTGTCTTTATACTTTTTCTAGAGTGGCTATAAAAAACTTTCAGTTACATCATGTGGCTTGCATTACATTCCTGTTGGACAGTGCTGGTGTACGGACCAGCCAGTTTAAAGACGTGTTCTCAGGCCAGGCAAGGTGGCTGATGCCTATAATTCCAGCATTTTGGGAGGCCAAGGTGGGAGGATCGCTTAAGATCAGGAGTTCAAGACCAGCCTTGGTAATATAATGAAACCTCATCTCTACAAAATATTTAAAAATTAGCCCATGTGTTTGTAGTCCCAGCTACTTGAGAGGCTAGGTAGGAGGATCCCTTGAGCCCACAGGGAGGAGGAGGCTGTAGCGTCCCTGCACTCCAGCCAGGGTGACAGAGTGAGACCTTATCTCAAAAAAAAAAAAAAAGAAAAGAAAAAAAACCTTAAAAATTGAAATAAAACAAAAATGTGTTTTCTGTATTTCTTCTATGGATAAGTTTATTTGTTTTTGATGATAATTTTCTTTAAAACTTCACTTCATGATTCCACTTACATAACATTCTTACAATGACAAAAATAAATAAATGGAGAACAGATTAGTGACTGTTAGGGTCAGGGACAGAGAGGGGAGAGGTGAAGAGGCCAGTGTGCAGTGTGGCTACAAAAAGACAACACGACGCCGGGTGCGGTGGCTCACACCTGTAATCCCAGCACTTTCAGAGGCTGAGG
>NW_012104299.1:77802-78442 GCF_000951045.1 Mandrillus leucophaeus
ACAACTTTTTAATTTAATGACATAATGATCATGCCTCTTTTTAAAATTAAGGAGTTTCCTGGAACTGTCTTCCTGGAGCTAAGGGTCAATGCCGGTCCAGGGAAGAGGGTGGGTAGCTCACTCGCCCCCTGCCGGCTGAACATGGTGGTGCAGCCCAGAGTCCTGAAGAGCCTGAAGGCACAGCCAGGACAGAGCTCCCTGGCTTGGGGCCAATTAAGGGCAGATTTAGGGTTCCCATTCCTAACGCAAAGCCACTCAAAGAATCGCTGCCTGATAAGACAGCAGAAAAAAAAAAAGAATCAGGAACATTGTAGCTTATGTGAATTCTGACAAGACTCTTGAGCTTCCTGAGTCTCATTCAGTAAAGATGTTAAATGGTGGCAATAACATGATCCCTGTATTGCGGGACGTCTGAGGGGTGAAATGGGCTTTATTTTGCTAGGCAATGACAATTGTTTTTCAATGTAGTTCTACTACCTACAGCATGTAAGAATTCTCATGCCTTCATATCCTCATCAACATTTGCTATTGTCACATTTCTTAATTTTTATCAATCACAGTGAGAATCAAATGATATCCCATTGTCATCTTAACTGGCATTTCTATGATTGCCGGTGATACGGAGTGTCTTTTTATGCTT
>NW_012104299.1:84807-87600 GCF_000951045.1 Mandrillus leucophaeus
ATTTAATGACATAATGATCATGCCTCTTTTTAAAATTAAGGAGTTTCCTGGAACTGTCTTCCTGGAGCTAAGGGTCAATGCCGGACCAGGGAAGAGGGTGGGTAGCTCACTCGCCCCCTGACGGCTGAACAGGGTGGTGCGGCCCAGAGTCCTGAACAGCCTGAAGGCACAGCCAGGACAGAGCTCCCTGGCTTGGGGCCAATTAAGGGCAGATTTAGCGTTCCCGTTTCTAACGCAAAGCCACTCAAAGAATCGCTGCCTGTTAAGAGAGCAGAAAAAAAAAGAATCGGGAACATTGTAGCTTATGTGAACTCTGACAAGACTCTTGAGCTTCCTGAGTCTCATTCAGTAAAGACGTTAAATGGTGGCAATAACATGATCCCTGTATTGTGGGACGTCTGAGGGGTGAAATGGGCTTTATTTTGCTGGCAATGCCAATTGTTTTTCAATGTAGTTCTACTACCTACAGCATGTAAGAATTCTCATGCCTTCATATCCTCATCAACATTTGCTATTGTCACATTTCTTAACTTTTATCAATCACAGTGAGAATCAAATGATATCCCATTGTCATCTTAACTGGCATTTCTATGATTGCCGGTGATACGGAGTATCTTTTTATGCTTGGCCATTTTTCTCTTCCCTTTTCTGTGAAACACCTGTTCATGTCTGTTTCTCACTTTTTTTTTCTACCGGATTCTTCATCTTCTTTCTTATTCATTTATAGGAGTTCTTGAGGTGTTCTGGATACGAATATTTTGCCATACGTATGTGCTGAAACATTCTGCACAGTCTGTAGTTTCTCTTTTCTTTTTTCTTTATTTTTCTTTTTATTTATTTGGTGGTGGTTGTTGTTGAGATGGAGTCTCGCTCTTGTTGCCCAGGCTGGAGTGCAATGGCGCGATCTTGGCTCACTGCAACCTCCGCCTCCCAGGTTCAAGCAGTTCTCCTGCCTCAGCCTCCCGAGTAGCTGGAATTATAAGCACCTGCCACCACACCCTGGCTAATTTTTTTGTATTTTTAGTAGAGATGGGGTTTCACCATGTTGGCCGGGCTGGTCTTGAACTCCTGACCTCAGGTGATCCATCTGCCTTGGCCTCCCAATCTTTTCACTATTTTTTTTTTTTTTTTTTGAGATGGAGTCTTGCTCTGTCGCCCAGGCTGGAGTGCAGTGGCACGATCTTGGCTCACTGCAAGCTCCGCCTCCCGGGTTCACACCATTCTCCTGCCTCAGCCTCCCAAGTAGCTGGGACTACAGGCACCCGCCACCACACCTGGCTAATTTTTTGTATTTTTAGTAGAGATGGGGTTTCACCGTGTTAGCCAGGATGATCTCGATCTCCTGACCTCATGATCCACCCACCTTGGCCTCCCAAAGTGCTGGGATTACAGGCATGAGCCACAGTGACCAGCCTAGTTTTTATTTTCTTTTTTCCACTCTTGTTGCCCAGGCTGGAGTGCAATGGCATGATCTTGGCTCACTGCAACCTCCGCCTCCCGGGTTCAAGCGATTCTCCTGCCTCAGTCTCCCGAGTAGCTAGGATTACAGGCGCCCACCACATGCCCAGCTAATTTTTTGTATTGTTAGTAGAGATGGGGTTTCACCAGGTTGGCCAGGCCAGGTCTCGAACTCCTGACCTCAGGTGATCCACCTGCCTCAGCCTCCCAATCTTTTCACTTTTTTAATGCTAACTTTTGAGACATTCTTAAATTTAAATTAAATGTATTGTACTATTATTGATTTACATACATTGGTCTTGTATCTAGCGACTTTGCTGCATAAGGTTCCTTTGGATTTTCTATGAGGATGAGCATATCATCTGTGAACATTGACAGTTCTGTAGTTTTTCATTCTAATTCTGACACCTCATTTTTTTTCGTCTTGGTGCACTGTCTAGGGACTAGATGACATAGAAGTGATGATAGTGATATTCTCGTCTAATTTGAAAGCGAATGATTCTAACATTTTATCGTTACATATGCTGTTTGTTGGAAATACAGCTTATCAGGGTAAGGAAGTTCTCTGTTAGTTTGCAAAGAGGTTTTGTTTTTGTTTTTGTTTGTTTTATAATTATAATGATTTTTACCATATTTTTTCTGCATTTATTGAAATAATGTGTTTATTTCCCACTTTTATCAATGAAGTAAATTATACTTACAGATTTTGTAATGTTAAACCACCCTTGCATTACTGGGATATAGCTTGCTTTTGTTGTCTTACATATATATTCTTAATCTGTTTAGTTTCATCATCAAAGTTACAGTTGAACCACAATGAGATACCATCACACACATACTAGAATGGCTAAAATTAAAAAGATTGGCAATACTAAATATTGGAGAAGGTTTGGAGAAACTGCAGCTCTCATATGTTGCTGGTAGAAATGCAAAATCGTACAACTGCTTTGGAAAGCAGTTTCGCAGCTTTTTATAAAGTCAAACATGCTCTTGCCACACAACCAGAAATTCCACTCGTAGGTGGGATTCCTAGAAAAATGAAAACTTGTGGTTGCATAAAGACTTACACCCGAGTACAGCTTGATTCATATAGTCCCAAACTAGAAACAACCCCAATGTCCAAAACTGATGAATTGATAAACAAACTGTGGTATATAGAATACTACTCCACAATAAAAAGGAATAAACTACTCATGTATACAACTACATGGGTGATATCTTAAAAGCATTATGCCAAATGAAAGAGTCCAGACACAGCTGGGCATGGTTGCTCACATCTGTAATCCCAGCACTTTGGGAAGCCAAGGTGAAAGGATTGCTTCAGCCCAGGAGTTT
>NW_012104299.1:88351-93710 GCF_000951045.1 Mandrillus leucophaeus
GGGGAAGGGAAAAGAAGGGAGGGGAAGGGAGGGGAAGGGAAGGGAGGGGAAGAGAGAGAGAAAGAGAGAAAGGAAGGAAAGGAAAGGAATGGAGGGAACAGGGAAGGGAAGGAACAAGGAAGGGAAGGGAAGAAGGCAGGCAGGCAGGTAAGAGTTCAGACACAAAAGACTACATATTGTATGATTTCCTTTATATGAACTTATAGAAAAGCAAAAACTATAGGAAGAGAAAGCAGATCAGTAGAGGGCAGGGCATTGACTGCAAAGAGGCACAAGATAATGTTTTGAAGTGATTGAAATGTTCTATATTATCATGATTACACATTTATCAAACTGTATACCTAGAAGTGGTAAATATCATTATATATGAATTGTACCTTTTTAAAAGTGATACTTACTTTCTAAATAAGTTTGCATAAAACAGCAATTTTCAGTTTCTTAAAGGTTTAGTAAAACTTGCCAAGTAAAACCATGTGGGCCTGTTTCTTTTTGGGGGCATATTTTAATTCTGCTTCAATTTTGTATTAGGGTTCTCCAGAGAGACAGAAATGGGAGATGATATATACTTATATGAGAGGGGATTGACTATGGGAATTGGCTCACATGATTATGGAGACTGAGAAGTCCCACAACAGGCCGCCTGCACACTGTGGACTCAGGTATACCAACGCTGTGTCTCAGCCCAATTCTGAAAGCCTCGGAACCAGGGAAGACCACTCTCATCCCGAGGCCAAAGGCCTGAGAACCTGGGAGGCTGCTGGTGCATGTCTCAGAGTCCAAAGACCAGAAAGCCTGAAGCTCTGATGTCCAAGGGCAGAAGAAAGGTGGTGTCTCACCTCCAGGGGAAAGAGAAAGCAAATTTGCCTGTCCCCTGCCTTTTTGTTCTATCCAGGCCCCAGTCAATTAGATGATGCCCATCCACACTGAGAGTGGATCTTCCCCACTCAATCCAACTCACATGCCAATCTCCTGCCAAAACGCCCTCATGGCACACCTGGAAACAATGCTTTATCAGCCATCCAGGTGTCCCTGAATCCACTTGGATCAAGACCTAAAATTAACCATTATCAATTGTGTTAATGGCTACAATCTATTTAGGTTTTCTATTTTTTTGAGTGACTTCCCAGAAAGTCACCCATATTTGCATCAACTCTTTGATGATATTCTCTTAGGTGTTAAATAATGATCCTCCCACATATCATTTTGGTCTTTTTCTAATTCCCACTATTGTTTGTGTTTTCTCTCTCTTTTTCCCTTTCTGATATTTCCTCAGTTTGGGCAATTTTATTCAGCTCTTACAAACAAACAGCTCTAGATTTTGCTGTTCATCTTTATTTCATTGCTGCTGATGAGAAATCTGCTGTTATTTTAATATGGTTTCTACTCCTTTTACCTCCTTGTTGTTTTAAACACATTGGATTTATTTTATGGACTTCTCCACACTATTCTACAACCCAGCTTTTGAAGTGCTAATTTCCCCATTTGCTGTCTGTATTAAGTTGCCTCAAGGTTAAACCACGCCCTCATGTGGTCTGTAATTTTTATTGTGAGCTCATCTTCAGCAAGGCTTCCCCCCAGCCATCCCTATGGGAATCCTATATACTCTGGCTCCTGGAAGAATCTCTGGAAAGTGGTTTTGGATTTGATTCAGCTGGGTGAGCTAGAAGTTCATCGGTCCAGGATCTGATTTTACATTAAATTCTTAGCTCAGGATTTCTCCCCCTTGGGGATGTTAGAAACTTAGATTCTGTACCTGTGGGCAGCTCATTCTTTGGTCTTTGTTTTTTTGGAGGAGACCCTCCTCCACCTTCCTAGACAATCTGGGCAGAGCTAAATGTCCTGGCAATTTTGGGGGCTGGTAGTTGGCAAATTGAGGCCTCTCCTTCGTGGAGGGGGAGTCTCAGTGCCAACTTCTGGCCTTGCCAGGGCCCAAGACTGCATTTTACAGTCCATGGGTGGGCATTAAAATTCCAGACTTGAGCTGTGATGGCACATATCTGGATCCAGTACCCCCTGGTTCTCCTTAGTATTAGTTCACAAGCTCAAGGCTTTGAGTTTCAGTTCCCTGGGGATTTCCTTCTCGCTTATAAGTCAATGATGTATTTTAAAACCTTCTGAAGTGCTGACAGTTGGTACTCTGTTGCCAAAACTAGAAGTCTCAAATTCAGTACATATTTTTCATCCCCCTCCCTTTCCTAGGGGTGGTATTGGAAAGCTTTAACACCCCCGCCCCACATTATGGATGGAGGAGAGGAGGAAAAGCTGCCTCTTTCTATTCTTCTGCATTTCCCAGTATGCTGCAATGAGCACAAATTATTTTTCCAACTGCATTGTGTGTGTGTGTGTATATATATGTATTTGTATATGTATATATATGTGAACTTTAATTTTAAAAATCAACAAAAGATAACCTATATATAAAGAAAAAATATACTTTAGACCAGAGCATTTCATGGAAGAGGGAGGCCAACAGTGAATTTCCTCCCCTCTCCCTGGGATGGCTTTCTTTGCTTCTTCCTGGGGCAGAAGCCAGCCTGCCCCAGGCTTTTGCAATGTTCTATTTTTGTTTCATTATTTAACTGTGTCCCATATACACTGCTAAGTGGAGTGCTCAGTTCCATCGTTTAATGGATAACTGACCTCTGTCTGCAAAAGCCCAAGTCACATGGAGCTCAGCAGGCCATTAATGGGGTCCTCAGACCCCCTCCCCCAGTCCATTTCAGTCTGAGGCCAAAAGAGCAGGGATGTGGACAAGTCTTTCAAGGGAAGATACAGAAGGGTTACAGAATGGAGGGCAGGAAGACAGGGTGGGGTGGAGTCCACTTACAGCCTGCTTTTGGGAGCTGAGGGGCTGCCTGGCTGCAGGGGCTTTCTCACCTCTCCTGACCCCTTTGTGATCTACTGAACTCAGCTCCAGGCTGGATTGACTTGGAGCTGTACTGGGACCCACCTCCTGGAGGACTAGGGGATTTTAATTCTTCTTCCTCTTCTTTCATTATTTAATTTCTAGACCTTCACAGTGATCTAAACTGTATCTTTTGACCACTTGACCCCCAAAAGATCACACACCCAGGAGCTTGGAAAGACAACGGCAGAATCATCAGGCAAGAGGGAGAAAGGGTACGTCACAGAGGTGTGTGCGCCTCCATTGCCTGACCTTGACCCTGGGATTCACAGTGTTTTACCCAATGCTGTCCTATGGGGTTGTGACCTCCGTGGCTCCTTCCATCAAGCCCAGGAAGATGACATTATGGGTGGCGTGATCCATCTCACCTGTGAGAACACAGAAGCTGAGAGGGGTGTCCTGCCCAGGGAGGCTAGAGCAGGACCTGAACTTCGTGCCTTCTGGAGTGGGGTCCCCCACCTGTGTTCAGCCATTCAGCCCACAGAGGTAGGGTGCATTCCCCAGGCAGATCCCAGAGCACAGCCCAAGGCCACTCAGCCAGGAAGTGTAATCCCAAGATTCAGGGTTGGGCACCCTGAATGAGGGGCTCCCGGCCACCACCCCACTGCTAGATCTGCCCTCCCGGGGTGGGAACATGGCTGCCTTCTGTGTTCCTGCCCTGCCTTCCTGGGCTGGCTCCATCTGGCCTGCTGGCCTCCTCCTCCTCTGCCCCTCCCGTCCCAGTGCAGCTAAACCCACCCCTGCCCCCAACCCCGGCGCCGCAGAGGATGAGTGTTCCTCACCCTCCCCACAACAATCCATCCATCAGGATGGAGACGGCCGTTCCCATCCGGAGGCAAGAGGGGGTGGAGGAAATCGATCACCGGGAATGATGTCTCTGTATTCTGCCTCCCCTGGTTTATTTCCCTCTGCAGAGGCAGGCGGGGAAAATGTTGGCTGCAGTTTTGACATGAATTGATCCTGAAGCTGGGTGAACCCAGCGGTACTCCCGTAATGGGCAGCCATGGCCTGCCAGCTCTAGGGCTGACAACAAGCACTCAATCAATGCACACGGCGGCAGCCCATTCATCTGATCGCACCCCAGGAGGCACAAAGTTCAGGTCCTGCCCTGGCCTTCCTGGGGAGGACACCGCTCTCAGCATCTGTGTCACCCATCATGTCATCTTCCTAAGCTTAATCGAAGGAGCCAAGGAGGTCACAGCCCCCTAGGAAAACACTGGGTAAACACCGTTAATTGCAAGGTCAAGGTCAGACCTCCTGACTTCTCCTTGCATCCAGCACTGGGGCCTGCTCAGCACGGTCTGAACGTGGGTCACCAGCTGGCGTAGGGCTGGGGTAGAAGGTCAAAGGAGGGGAGCAGGGCCACTACCAGGACCTCAAATTCATCTCCCCTGCCAAGGTAAAAGCTCCTACCCAACTCGGACTCAAATGCCTTCAAAACTGAGCAGAAATCCCAGTGGCGCGCATGGTCCTATCAGCCAGTAACACTTTGGTCTGAATCTGGAGGGGCTTGTCCTCAGTGAGGATGGTCCCAGCGTTGTTTCAGGGACGTGGTAGGGTATATGAGGTGACCGTGTGCAGGGCCCAGCCCACACCTGGGACTGTCTCCCCTGCCGATTAAGCCGGGTTCTGGCCTTGGCCCTGCAGCCCCCATCTGACGGTGTGACATTCGATGGTGTGCTCTCCCTGAAGCTTCAGTCACCCACAGAGCCCTCCGTCTTCTCACCTGGGACTGCTTCCTTGGTATTCCCAGGTGAGACAACACTGGGAGATCACACTTCCTTGCAGAAGGGCTAAGACCATGAAACATGGCAGTGTATGTGGAAGTGGGCACAGTGCCTGGCACATGGCCGCTGCTCTCCCGTCAAGCTTCTGGAAGTTTCCCTCAATCCTTGGAATAAGGGGAGAACACAGGGACACCCAGAAATGGAGCAACGTCCCTTAGGAAGGATTCAGAGTGGGCAGCAACCAGTTACAGAGGGCTGGGCTGTCGGGTTCAGATTCAGAAAAAAAGATCAAGAACCCCTGCTACCGGCGGTCTCAGGCAGAGCCGGAGTTGAAGGTGGGTGGGAGCAACCAGGTTGTCTCAACATGAAGGGTGAGAAAAAAAGACATTTTCCATGCACAGAGCAAATCCCACCCTTCTCCAGGAAACAACACTCCTTCCGGGAAGCCGGTGGGGGCCCACCTGACCCCATCACTCACAGCCCACCCCGGCCAGGAGTCTGGGCTCCATCAGAGAGACATGCCCTGTGCCCTGGAAGGAGGGAGCTGGCCTTGGTGCTGTGCATCTGCCGGCCCCAGAGCACCTGGCACGCCCTTTCTGCAGAGCAAGGGTGAGGTTGGCCCAGACATCTTCACCTCTGGGATGAAGAGGTGCAAGGGAGGGCTGCCCACCAGGGAACAGATACCTATTTTGAGACCAAGTAAGATTTACATAGGAAGTCCCCTGTC
>NW_012104299.1:93760-96244 GCF_000951045.1 Mandrillus leucophaeus
GGCGGCAGCCCATTCATCTGATCGCACCCCAGGAGGCACAAAGTTCAGGTCCTGCCCTGGCCTTCCTGGGGAGGACACCGCTCTCAGCATCTGTGTCACCCATCATGTCATCTTCCTAAGCTTAATCGAAGGAGCCAAGGAGGTCACAGCCCCCTAGGAAAACACTGGGTAAACACCGTTAATTGCAAGGTCAAGGTCAGACCTCCTGACTTCTCCTTGCATCCAGCACTGGGGCCTGCTCAGCACGGTCTGAACGTGGGTCACCAGCTGGCGTAGGGCTGGGGTAGAAGGTCAAAGGAGGGGAGCAGGGCCACTACCAGGACCTCAAATTCATCTCCCCTGCCAAGGTAAAAGCTCCTACCCAACTCGGACTCAAATGCCTTCAAAACTGAGCAGAAATCCCAGTGGCGCGCATGGTCCTATCAGCCAGTAACACTTTGGTCTGAATCTGGAGGGGCTTGTCCTCAGTGAGGATGGTCCCAGCGTTGTTTCAGGGACGTGGTAGGGTATATGAGGTGACCGTGTGCAGGGCCCAGCCCACACCTGGGACTGTCTCCCCTGCCGATTAAGCCGGGTTCTGGCCTTGGCCCTGCAGCCCCCATCTGACGGTGTGACATTCGATGGTGTGCTCTCCCTGAAGCTTCAGTCACCCACAGAGCCCTCCGTCTTCTCACCTGGGACTGCTTCCTTGGTATTCCCAGGTGAGACAACACTGGGAGATCACACTTCCTTGCAGAAGGGCTAAGACCATGAAACATGGCAGTGTATGTGGAAGTGGGCACAGTGCCTGGCACATGGCCGCTGCTCTCCCGTCAAGCTTCTGGAAGTTTCCCTCAATCCTTGGAATAAGGGGAGAACACAGGGACACCCAGAAATGGAGCAACGTCCCTTAGGAAGGATTCAGAGTGGGCAGCAACCAGTTACAGAGGGCTGGGCTGTCGGGTTCAGATTCAGAAAAAAAGATCAAGAACCCCTGCTACCGGCGGTCTCAGGCAGAGCCGGAGTTGAAGGTGGTTGGGAGCAACCAGGTTGTCTCAACATGAAGGGTGAGAAAAAAAGACATTTTCCATGCACAGAGCAAATCCCACCCTTCTCCAGGAAACAACACTCCTTCCGGGAAGCCGGTGGGGGCCCACCTGACCCCATCACTCACAGCCCACCCCGGCCAGGAGTCTGGGCTCCATCAGAGAGACATGCCCTGTGCCCTGGAAGGAGGGAGCTGGCCTTGGTGCTGTGCATCTGCCGGCCCCAGAGCACCTGGCACGCCCTTTCTGCAGAGCAAGGGTGAGGTTGGCCCAGACATCTTCACCTCTGGGATGAAGAGGTGCAAGGGAGGGCTGCCCACCAGGGAACAGATACCTATTTTGAGACCAAGTAAGATTTACATAGGAAGTCCCCTGTCACCTAGGGCCCTGGCTGGGGGAAAGTGGGTGAGGGGGTGTCTGGATATATCACCCTAGGGGGAAGGTGATATGGTTTGGCTGTGTCCCCACCCAAATCTCATCTTGAATTGTAGCTCCCACAATCCCTATGTGTCATGGGAGGGACCCGGGGGGAGGTAATTGCATCATGGGGGTGGGTTTTTCCCCTTGCTGTTCTCGTGATGGTAAGTCTCACGAGATCTGATGGTTTTAGAAAGGGCAGTTCCCCTGCACACACTCCCTTGCCTGCTGCCACATAAGATGTGCCTTTGCTCCTCCTTCCCCTTCCACCACGATTGTGAGGGCTCCCCAGCCGCGTGGAACTCTGGGTCCATTAAACCTCTTTTTCTTTATAAATTATCCAGTCTCAGGTATTTCTTCATAGCAGTATGAAAAGGGACTAATACAGAAGCTATTGCTTTCTGGCACACCAACACTTACTGCCCATGAGTGGGGCCTCTGGAGGGCAAGTTGTGTCCAGGTACAGAAGTCCAAGGGACACTCTGGGAGACAGAGGGTGCCAGGTACACAGACAGGAGCCAGGAACAGAATGGAGCTCCTTCAAGCCTCAAGCCTCTGACTTTTCAGCCTCACATGAGCCATGAAGTGAACAGGTTGGTAGCTAAGTGTGCACAGTCCCTGAACACAAACTCTGGCTCTGCCACCAAGCAGGTGTGTGGCTTTTGACAAGTTTGCTTCACTGCTTAGTGCCTCCACATGTGTATCTGTAAAACATGGGTAACCACACTTCCAAAGGTTTTCAGGAAAATCGTAAGTTTTGGCGAGGATGTGGAGAAATTGGAACCCTCATACTTTGCAGGCTGGAGCGTAAAATGATGCAACCACTGTGAAAAACAGTTTGGTGGTGCCTTGGGAAGTTGCACACAGTTACCAGACAATCCAGCAACCCCATTCCTAGGGATATACCCAAGAGAATTGAAAGCAAGTGTTCAGACAAATATTTGTACATGAATGTTCATCATGCATTATTCGTAAGTCCAAAGGTAGAAATAACCCAAATTTCCATTCGTGTGGTAGCATGCCTGACTAGTACTTTGTTCCA
>NW_012104299.1:97976-102061 GCF_000951045.1 Mandrillus leucophaeus
AATAGTTTTTGTTTTAAATGAAGAGAAGAGAATTTTGGAAGAGTCAGACCCTGTGCTAGATATTTTGGTTACCTTTGCCTTTCACAAATTCCAAAGGTTCAGAAAGAACATGGGGCTCCTGAGGTTCAAATCCTGGACCTATGAGCTTGGTGACTTTGGATGAGTTACTTAACCTCTCTGTGCCTCAGTTTCTTCACCTATAATATGTGTTTCATGACAGTGACCTCATAGACATTCAGTAGAGCACTCAGTATGGGAAATCCAAAGTAGGAACTTGTCATCATCATAGCCATTCCCTTGCACACAATGGCTTTGGGGCCGATATCACTGACACCACGATCACTGACACCATTGTCTATAAGGACCCGTTAACTTCACTCTTCCCAGCCACAAACTTCAGCTGAGCCTCGTTCAGACAATATAGAGAGGATATGATGAACTCTGTGTCCTCAGCACCAGGAAGACACAGTGAGTGGCTGTCAATATATCAGGGACCTCTTGCATGACACCTGTCTTCTCCTTTATAACTTTATCATCATGTCTATCTTATATAGTAGCTGCTCTCCTTCTCATTTTAGAATTAAGGAAACTGAGGCTCAAAGAGGTAAAATGACTCACCTAAGGCCACATGGAGCAGTTGAGCTCCAAATCCCATATTCCCTGTGTCCACTGCACAGTGCGTATGGCAGGGGCCCAGGACTAGTGAGTAATAGCCCAGGTTTGAATTCCCAAGCTAATGCCTACAGCAGAGCTAGATGCCTGGTCTGAAAACACACATGATGATAATGTGTACCTCATAAGAATGAGACAGCAGGATGCTGACAAAGACTTTGACAGTGATAAGCACCCAATGAGTATTAGCTTCTAGAATTACTCTATCATCCTGCTACTTCCTATCAGAGAACTACTGGTGACCCATGCTCCTGCAAGCATCTGGCTCTGGAAGGGACAGCACAGATCTGCTCTCTGATTCATCACTCCAGACCCCAGAGAGTACGGACAACTCCCCAGCCCAGGCTCTCTCCCCCGGAGTCAAGGTCTTCTTTCTTCCCAGCTGTGTCCCCCATGCCAAACTGCACAGACATAAATTCCAGGAGCAGCTCGTACTCTTTCGCTTGAGATCACCCAGTGTGAGAGCAATTCCAACACTGACTTATTCCAGTGGTTCCTGCCTCCCCCCACCCAGGACCAGGCTGACAGCTGGCTTCCTTCCAGATAGGAGCAGCACCCTCCACCTGACCTCCACCACTATGCCAGCTGCCTTTGAGTTGGGAGCAGGCTGTTTCCACCCACGAAGGGCTCATGGAAGTCCCAACTCCTGGATCAGGACCACCCCCGCTGCGGCATCCTTGCTCCACAGTGATCCAGGCAGCCTGGGTTTAAACACAGGGGAAGATGGGAAACTCCCCATCAGCCAACGCCACGTGAGCAGAAGTCTTCCCACGACTGCACCATGTCTACCTCCTGGTAAGGTCTTTTCCTGCCAATTCAGATTTACTCTCTGGGATTATGGAGATAGGTCACATTTCCCAAACATTCTGCCAGAAACAGAAATTACTTCAACAACCAGAAAATAAAAACCAAAAGGAACAAGGGTCACTGAAGCACGAGCAACTTCCGTCCAACCTGTAGCTCTTGAAATGTCCTGTCCCCCTATGCCCTCCAAGCTTTTCCTCTCCCTCGTTTGGTGCCTTTACTTCTTTAGGTGCTGGACTTCAGAGTGGCGCAGTGAAAGCCTGCCCCCATTAGCATCAGAAGGGCCTAGGTTCAAATCCTGGCTTTGCCGTTTATCAGCCATGGGATTGTAGGCAAGCTACTGAGCCTTGGTTTCCTCATCCGTAAAATGGGAATCATAATACCCTCAACCAAGATTATGGCAGAGGATTCCATTAAATAGTGCAATACATGTCAAGTACAAGCTAGATGCTCCCAAAGTGGTGGGAGTTTTTATCGGCCACCATCTTTTGGAAATGTCCTAACACATCAGCCTCTTTCCAGTTGCTGGCATGCGGGACTGAAGACAGTGCTTTAGAAAATTACTCAGCCAACTCATAGGCCATTTGTCCCACTTGCCCACTGGCCTGTTTGCCCCCAACAGTACCTGCTCTTTCTTCAAGAACTGACCCCTCTACCCTAGGAGTGGTCCTTATAGGCACATCGCCTGGTCCCAGCTGCTTGGCCAAAGGTGAACACCTGATGTAGCCAACTCCATCAGACGCTTCCTCTCAGGAAGGGCCTGGCTCTTTTTAAGGTCCAACAGATTGCCTGGGGCTCTTATGGCCTGAGGTCTGCAGAGGAAACTAGGTCTGCTGGCCCTGGTGTCAGAGACGCTGCAAGAGCTGTGGGTCCTGCCTCTCTTTAACTCCGGATTCCGGGTTCTCATGAAATCAGACTGTGAGGCCCATCCTTGAGTTCCAGGACACACCTGAGGCCTCTCATCAACTCTGCCTTTTTGCTTGAGCTACACTGAACAGAAGGAGCCTACAGGCTTGACTTCCAAGAGACCCGGGTTCAAATCTCAGCACTGCCACTTATTAAGTGGGTAACTGTGGGCAGTGGCTCAACCTCTCTGAGCCTTGGGCTTCTCATCTGTAAAGTTCCTTTATCTGCAACAACCACAAACCCTCCCGACAGTGCTCTTATTATCTGTCTTACCCATGCAGAAGACTGAGCAAGAGTCAGCAAGGAACTTGGTTAAGGTCCTGGGGTAGTGGGTGGTACAGGTCAGATATAAACTCTCCCAGGCCAGGATGCGACCCTCTCACCACCTTGCCTTGCCTGGTAGAGGCTGATAAGCTACTCCTCAACCCTGGAATCACTTTTATATTTCACAGGCCTCCTCGCAGACCACCAGCCCGGCCCATTTGGCAGTGAAGGTGAGGGCATGGCGGGCAGTGGGGCCGGGGAGAGTAGGGAGTTGAAGCCCCCCTAAACCACACTGGGAAAGCGGTACCCTCTTCTGGCCTTTACTTTTTGTGTGATGGAAGATACTCTGATTTCTCGCTTGGCTCCACAGCTCCATCTGCTCCATGGTGCCCGTGTCCAGCTTGATTTTCAAATAATCACAGTCCCTTGAGCTCTGGAGCTGCAGGACCTGCAGAGGTTCTGGACTGGAAAACCTCTAAGGGAGGGACAGTTTAATTCCATAAAACATGCCTGACCCTTGACTCAGAGCAGATGCTCCAGAAATAGGTTGTGGAGAAGATGAATCCTCTCCCATCCCGTCCTTTTACAGATAGGAAGCAGAGGCCCAGAGGAGTGTGGGGACTTGTCTAAGCTCATGCACAGTGAGAATCACTGGGCCTCAAACCCCTGTTGCCCCTCCTGAAGCCAGGGCTCCTCCTGCGGCAGCCCCCCTGAGAAGATTCCTGGGCAGGAGGCCTCCCTGCTGTCCTGCCCGGCTCTCCTTGCGTAGGGCAGCGGGAGACAGCTCGGAGGATGCTCCTTTGGGCAGGTACAGAAAGGGCTGCCACCAGCTGGGCATTACCTTCAGGTGAGTGGAAGGAGCCAATTCCGGCAGTGGGCATTTGGGGATGTTTTCCTGGATGGGCTGGGAAAGGAAAATAAATCTTGGAACCCCCAAATCACTAAGCTAAAGGGAAAATCAAGCTGGGAACTGCTTAAGGCAAACTTGCCTCCCATTCTACTCCATGTCATCCCTCTGCTCAGAGATAGATGCATATCTGACTGCCTCTTTTGGAACGGCTAATCAGAAACTCAAACAAATGCAACCATTTTTCTCTCATTCACTCATATTCACTGCAGCTCAGTGAATAGAAGCCCTCTCTGTGCTCTGCGTTGTCCTGCCTTTCTGGACAGAACCAATGTACATCTTACATATATCGATTGATGTCTCATGTCTCCCTGAAATGTATAAAACCAAGCTGTGCCCCAACCACCTTGGGCACACGTCGTCAGGACCTCCCGAGGCTGTGTCACCGGCACATGTCCTCATCCTTGGCAAAGTCAACTTCCCAAATTAACGGAGACCTGTCTCAGATATCTGAGGTTCACAGGCCTGCCCAGCAAAGTCACGTGGCTGTAACATCCCAACGTCATCAGAAGCCACAGGCTCTGGAAGACAC
>NW_012104299.1:102111-104619 GCF_000951045.1 Mandrillus leucophaeus
AGAGACCCGGGTTCAAATCTCAGCACTGCCACTTATTAAGTGGGTAACTGTGGGCAGTGGCTCAACCTCTCTGAGCCTTGGGCTTCTCATCTGTAAAGTTCCTTTATCTGCAACAACCACAAACCCTCCCGACAGTGCTCTTATTATCTGTCTTACCCATGCAGAAGACTGAGCAAGAGTCAGCAAGGAACTTGGTTAAGGTCCTGGGGTAGTAGGTGGTACAGGTCAGATATACACTCTCCCAGGCCAGGATGCGACCCTCTCACCACCTTGCCTTGCCTGGTAGAGGCTGATAAGCTACTCCCCAACCCTGGAATCACTTTTATATTTCACAGGCCTCCTCGCAGACCACCAGCCCGGCCCATTTGGCAGTGAAGGTGAGGGCATGGCGGGCAGTGGGGCCGGGGAGAGCAGGGAGTTGAAGCCCCCCTAAACCACACTGGGAAAGCGGTACCCTCTTCTGGCCTTTACTTTTTGTGTGATGGAAGATACTCTGATTTCTCGCTTGGCTCCACAGCTCCATCTGCTCCATGGTGCCCGTGTCCAGCTTGATTTTCAAATAATCACAGTCCCTTGAGCTCTGGAGCTGCAGGACCTGCAGAGGTTCTGGACTGGAAAACCTCTAAGGGAGGGACAGTTTAATTCCATAAAACATGCCTGACCCTTGACTCAGAGCAGATGCTCCAGAAATAGGTTGTGGAGAAGATGAATCCTCTCCCATCCCGTCCTTTTACAGATAGGAAGCAGAGGCCCAGAGGAGTGTGGGGACTTGTCTAAGCTCATGCACAGTGAGAATCACTGGGCCTCAAACCCCTGTTGCCCCTCCTGAAGCCAGGGCTCCTCCTGCGGCAGCCCCCCTGAGAAGATTCCTGGGCAGGAGGCCTCCCTGCTGTCCTGCCCGGCTCTCCTTGCGTAGGGCAGCGGGAGACAGCTCGGAGGATGCTCCTTTGGGCAGGTACAGAAAGGGCTGCCACCAGCTGGGCATTACCTTCAGGTGAGTGGAAGGAGCCAATTCCGGCAGTGGGCATTTGGGGATGTTTTCCTGGATGGGCTGGGAAAGGAAAATAAATCTTGGAACCCCCAAATCACTAAGCTAAAGGGAAAATCAAGCTGGGAACTGCTTAAGGCAAACTTGCCTCCCATTCTACTCCATGTCATCCCTCTGCTCAGAGATAGATGCATATCTGACTGCCTCTTTTGGAACGGCTAATCAGAAACTCAAACAAATGCAACCATTTTTCTCTCATTCACTCATATTCACTGCAGCTCAGTGAATAGAAGCCCTCTCTGTGCTCTGCGTTGTCCTGCCTTTCTGGACAGAACCAATGTACATCTTACATATATCGATTGATGTCTCATGTCTCCCTGAAATGTATAAAACCAAGCTGTGCCCCAACCACCTTGGGCACACGTCGTCAGGACCTCCCGAGGCTGTGTCACCGGCACATGTCCTCATCCTTGGCAAAGTCAACTTCCCAAATTAACGGAGACCTGTCTCAGATATCTGAGGTTCACAGGCCTGCCCAGCAAAGTCACGTGGCTGTAACATCCCAACGTCATCAGAAGCCACAGGCTCTGGAAGACACACCACCTCTGACAGCCACTTACTCAGGGATCAAACAGGGCAAATGCACAAAGACACACTGGCAGACACACACACCTCCTGAGAGGGATCTCACACATCTGGAGCACACAGAGACACACCAGTGTGCCCGACAGTCCCAGGAAACTTCCTTCCTGGGGTCTCGCTGTCACTGAGGCGCATCCCCAAGGAAGACATTCCCACGCAGGAGGAGCAGGGGGGGTTCAACCATGAGAGTTATCAGGGAGGTGTCTGCGGATACCAGCAGCTGCTCCTCTTTTTTCAACTCTGGGGTATTTTTAAAACCCACATCTCCAGTGATGAGCCTGCCTCTGACATGTGCCTCTGGAATAATGTGAACCTGCCAGATGGGTTCATTGATGCTCCCTAGATTTAAGTCTTAGGGGTTCTGAGGCTGCAGAATCTTGCTAATGGAGCCTGTGCTGGCTGCCCCTGCTCAACCCCATGATCCTTCACTTGGGTTCAGGCTTAGCTTCCTTGAGAAGCCGGGGCAGCATCATCAGAGGGAACCCAGCAGGCTGGCCCTGAAGACCCTGGGAGATGCTGACTCTGAAAGGGCCGGACCTCCTCCTTAGCTCCGGAGGAGGGAGCGCTTGACTTCCCCTGACCTTCTGCAGTACTGGCTTTGACCTCAGCAGATGGCATTGCTGCAGCTCGGTGAATAGATACACAAGTCCAGAGCACGCGCCTGTGGCTGGGCGGATTGGGAGGGGGCCACCTGCCCTCTGGCTTCTCGCTGGCACGTGTGCACAGAGAGGGGGCACTGAGGACAGCACTCCCAACAAAAGCCCTGCAAAGTAGGGATCACCAGTTCCCAGAGGAAACCGAGGGTGAGGGAGATTCTGTGGCTCGTCTAAGGCCACCCGGCTAGTAAGAGACTGTGCTAGGATTTGAACTCAGTTCTA
>NW_012104299.1:105684-122445 GCF_000951045.1 Mandrillus leucophaeus
AGAACAAGGCAGCCCCGAATGCCAATAATACTCCAGTCATATCCCTGTTACTTAGAACAGCAGCCAGCACATGCATAGCAGGTACTCAGTAAATGCTCATTATGGAAGAATGAGGAGCTGCTATCATCATTGTTGTCATCGTTACTATTATTTAAGAACAGATGTGGTCTAGAATCATCCTTAAGGGATGGTCCCTTGGGTGCTCATGGCCAATAGGTCACACTGGTGACTTAAAATATCTTTCTTTTGGTCTAGGCTCTGCCCCCTGGAGCATCCAGAAAAGGCAGCAAACTGCTCATTTGCTGGGGCTTCACCAGCCAGGACCAGTCCACATCATCAAGCCTCCCGGGCGCCCAGGTGATACCAGCCTTCTCCTCCCCACAAGGAGCCTGGCCATGGGCTGCCGTGAGCAGGGACCCTCAGTCCTCACCCCTATCCCCCCTTCCGCTTGTCTCCACACTGGAAAACTCAGGACCTTGTGCCCAACTGAGCAAGGAATCACCTCCACAGGCCTTTTCAGGGTGATCCCAGGCGAACTCTGCTCCCCTCAGGCCACTCTCAGCCTAGGAGACTCGTGGGACTGAGTGAATTATGACATTTTTGCTTCTTTCAAGAAAGGGCAAGAGGAGTGACAGGGGAATTTTCAGGGAGGCACAGCCAGGCAGGGGATACTCTGTCATTTTGCTGACCTAACAAATTATCACTGACGATTTTAAACAGCCAGCGTGACCAGGCCAGCCTCTCCTAATGCAGAGGGCACCACCCATAGAACACACGAAACCCCACGTGGCGTGTTCTGAGAGGCGGGTAGAGCAGCATGAAAAGAAAGGAGGCTTTTGCATCAAGGACTATTTCACCTCTCCAACAGGCTGCCAGAGCCCATCCCAGCCACAGGCCTGCCACCCACCCTGTGTTCACACGGAGAATTCCCGCTTGAGATTCACAACTTTCCCTGCCTGAGGCCTGCCCCTTCCCCTCACCCCAAGCCTCTCCTTCTCCCTGGGGCCTTCTTGAGCTTAGCAGCTGGGCCTGTCTCTGCAGAACTGTGAGGCCGGCAAAGTACAATCTTCTCTCTGCTATACTCCCCAAGCTTCTCTTTCCCTCCTCTCTGTTCTGCCTTCTCTTTCTCTCCTCTCCAAGGTCCTGAAAGATTCTAAACAAGTCATTGATGCTAAGGTTTAGTAACTGACATAAGACTATGAACCACAGGAATAAGTCTCTAATGGTGGGATATTAAGCATCAGATGACTAGGTCTGGGGAAACAGGATGATATTTGGTGGGCAGGGGTTGTCCTGGTGCCCCTGAAGTCTCAAGTGGCTAGTCCCAATTCTGCCAGGGAGTAGGACTGGCCCAAAACTCAGAAAAGATGACAGAGCAGGCATGTGCCAAGTGTCAATGAACCAGGAGACTGTGTGGCGTGGGCCCAGGACACCAATGGCTGGGGGCAGAAGCTGGGGACAGAAGTGCCAGCTCCCCGCAGAGGCAGGGCTTGCTGGAGACTGGGTTGCATCCTCCATCCTCACTTTTTGGGAATCCAAGCTCAATCTGTGAACTACCCTGCTACTAAAATTCACACCACTTCCCCCACCTCTAAGGATGGCGTGAGGGATCCTAGCTACACAGCCACTTCCCTCAAGTCCAATGTCAGAGAGTCAGGCTGGGGGCTAGAGAAAGCAGAGGCCACAACACCAGCCCTGAACCTTTCTGACCTTACTTGATTCTCAAAACACCCTGCCAGACCCATCTTACAGATGAGGAAGCTGAGCCTCCAAGCCTTCTGTAAGTTGGACAATGTCACACAGTCAGGGACCTAGCAGGGTTTGGAGCCCATGTTTTCCACAACAGCCTAAGGCCAGTCTCTTCCGAACAAGCATGAACAATTCAGCCAATCTCTCCATGCACCAAGTCACAGAGCCCCAGCTTACAAGCCTGAGAACGGCTGAGCTCCCACAAGCCTGCTGTTTGCTTGTGGGGCCTTGGATGCAGCCAGCCAGGACGCTGGGGTTCTCACATCACCAACAGCCCCAGCCACAGCAGGTCCACATCCCTATCTTCCATCGAACTGGACTACCCAGTCCCTCAGCACATCCACTGCCTTTCACACGACAAGAGGGAGGAGGTTTGGGGGTAGGGAGGTCTCAGGCACAAGCACAGATTTCACCCTGTTAGGCACACTGGCCCTGAGATGGGGTGTCCCCAAGCTACCTCTAAGGGCTGTGTTAGCAGAGAAGTGACGCAGAGCTAGGGCTTCTCAGGCAGCCAGGAGACTTTGGCATGAGGGGCTGGCTACAGGGTCTGGAAAGGGATGCCACCAACCTGCCACTGAGATGCCTGTGGTCCTGAGATACTCTGAAGCCAGGACATCAGAGCCAATCCAGGTCCCATACCCACACCCAGGCAATCCAGGCTGTTAACTGATCAAGACCTGGGGTTTGTGGAGATGAGGGGAATGGGTGTGAGGTGGCCAGGAGGGGAAGCCTCATCTTGTGTTCCCCAGGATGGATGTGGAGCAGAAGCCAGCCTTGGTGACAGCTTGTATGTGACATCTGTCAAACTGAGACAGCTCCCACTTGGGGATCCTGTCCTGGGTCCTGCTCTAACCCAGTCACTGATAATCCATTGCAAAGTAGGTGAATCCCTTCCTTTCTGGGAACAAGGGCTTCCTCAATCACCAGTATGCCTGGCAGGTACTGGGGGCAGCCCCGGGGCAGCCTTGGAGGAGCTAGTCAGAATATGAGCTTCTTTCCTCCCCAGCCAGGCTCCCGGAATTATTTCTCAAATCATTTTCAGTCCTAGGAAGTGATAATTTGATTTCACTTTAACATTTTTAACAAGCTGCATCTTCATCAACTGCCAAATTAGGCTGAGAGCAAAGAGATCGGGTAATCACAATGAGGGGCTTTGGAGTGATTGGGGAAATCAAATTTGGGGTGTGCCTGGGGGGTTGACACTTCACACTCAGCACCTGCTGCGGGGTCCTCATCGCACCACCCTGATCACCCCCGTGAGTCCATCTCTGCTCAGTGGCTCCTGGCAGGGACACCTCCTCCTATCAACCCTCCCCACAGGCAGGAGAAGGAAACCCCAGGTCCCACAAGCTGGAGAAATGAGGCCAGCCTGCAGGCTGTGATAAGTGGGGAGTCGGACCCGCGTAGGCCGACAGCCCAGTTCAACAGGTGGTGGTGGGCTCATTCCTTCCTGCATTCTCCGGATAATTCTGCCAGCCCCATTCAAGTCCGACGTGGAAAAGTCTGCCCTCAGCTTTGGCGTGGGTAAACTGCCTGGAAGCGACAGCAAAGAGGGGGCGTCATCATCTCCCCCGACACATCCTTGGGACAGACAGATGGACAGACACACACGCACACGCGCACACACACGACCGCGCTCCCCATCACCCTGCCCCTTCCAAGGTGTGCGATCGCGGGGGCTCTCCGGCCCCTGCCCCTGGCTGGGCGGTCATGGGGGCACAGCCCGGCGCCGCGGCCCAGCACCGGTGGGAGACCGTCCCCCAGGGACCCCCAGGATGGAAGAGCTGGTCTCTCCCGGTCTTCCCGGCTCTTACCTCGCTGGAGCGGCCGCGACCCCCGACCCGGGTCCAGTGTCCCTCGCCGGCTGGGCGAGCGGGGCGGGAGGTACCGCGCTAATCTGCCCGGGACGCCCGCCCCGTCCAGTCAGCCCGAACCGCTCCGTGCCAGTGACCGTGGCCGCCGCCGCCGCAGCTCGCGCCCTGGACCCCGAGAGGGAGGGGCGGGCAGGGGGCGGGGCCGAGGGCGGGGCCTCCCCACCCCTGCGCTACCAGCTGCGGGCGGGGTTTGGGACCGATCGGATGCGGTCTCCCAGCCCGGGAGGTGAGCACCTCTAGGGTAAGCACCCTCGTGGGGGTGGCAGGTGAAGAGTTGGGGGCTGGCGTGGGAGAGGAGAGGCTTTCAGAGTCCGCATCGGGCTGGGAGGCCCTGCCTGGAGTTGGACTCACCTTCAAATTCCAGCAGCTGGGGCTGCTGCCTCTGCTGTTGCTGTTGCTTTTAAATAAGGATGATGATGATGATGATGATGATAACGATAACAGAACAACAATGCCAGCTAGTATTTATTGAGCACTTACTAGTGTAAGCGTTCAATGAGCATCACACGTATTAAGTCATTTAATTCTCACACAAATCCCATTTTACAGATGAGAAGACTGAGGCACAGGGTGCTTAAGCAAGGAGTCTGAGGACACAGAGCTGGAAAATGGCAGAGCCAGGATTGCAGCTCAGGCCTGTCTAGGTGCAGAATCTGAGCCTTTAAAGCCCCACTATGCTTTTGTGCTGGGTGGTCTTAAGCTAAGTGTTTGTCCCTTTTAACTGTAAAATGGAAATATGTGTCCAGTAAGTGGTGGTAACTAACACTTAAATATTTCTTCCTTTCTTAGGTTCTATGTCTCCTTTAGTCTCTGGGTCCTGGACACCGAATAGGTGCTCAGTAGATGTTTGTTAATCTGTGACTAATTTGAAAGTGGCAGCTGGAGCCAGTGTGGTCAGCCAGGTTGGAAGGCGCACCCAGGGGCTAACTCTTCCTGGCTTGCATAGCCGCGCATCTTTATTGCTTTGAAGTGGCAGCCTGGCCGACGTCTTTGTCCGGCACACTTGTGCAGATGCTCACAGACCAGCAGCTTCCCCTCAAAGGCCTGTAAAATCTCTGCAGACCATGAGGGGGTCGAAGATGTGGCATGTGGAAATATGTGGGAGCCAAGTTGGTTGCTAAATAATGAGACATCAGCAGTGAACATATTTGTTTAAAACTGTAGGGTAGAAACCCTTATAGAAGCGTTTCTGTTGTTGAGGTCTCCTGACATGGGAGGACTTTGTCACACGTGAATGGGGCCAGGTGGAGTTGGGACAACTGAAGGTTTTTGGAAAGGATACACTAAGTGTCTATTCACAGCATTTTAGGCTTATGCAGTTTTTCGCCTTTTCTCCCTTTTCCCATCTACCCCACGAGTGTTCTTCTCTACCCCCCAGAATACCCTGATGGAAAATCTTCATCCGATATGATGGGTGACCACATCTCCCACTGGATTGAGTGCCCCCATATCTCGAATTCTCAATGCCCATTATCCTCAAACTCTTCCAAGTGTGATAGTTCCTTTTGCATGGATTGCCCTCTACCCTACTTGGAAAACTCCTATACATCCTTCAAGACCTTATTCAGTTTACTCCCTTTGACCCAAGAATGGATTTCTTCTTCATCTCTGGGCCCAGGAGCCTCTTGCACAGCTCTCACTGCTGTGGCAAGGATGAATTTATTGTCAATCTCGCTAACTATGCTGGGAGCCCCTTAAAAGGAGAAGGTCTGATGCATAGTAGGCACATAGTATTTGCTCAATGAATGACTGGAAGTTGGACACATCTCCCCAAGACTAAAGCTGTCAAGGAGAAAACCACCAAACAAAACTTCAGAGGGAGCTGCATCAATGAAATGAAAAGATGAAAACGGGCAAAGCACCCAGGAGACGTGCCTTTTGCAAAGTCTGCAGTTCATATTCCCAGCAAAGGCCAGAGAGGCTGGCCTGGGATCCATGCCCTGTGGGTCACCTCTGTGGGCTGTCACCATGTCCTCCAGCCACTGAAGAGTATGTGTATGGAGTGGGGGTGAGCAGACTGCCTGGTGTTGGGTGTCAGGAAAGGGGTGGGTGGGAGAGGGGATGTCCCCCCTTGTGGGCTAATTGAATCCCAGAATGTCCACTTGCCCCCAGATAGGCCTCCTTTTTGATCTGTGTGATCCTATTCTCTGGATCATCTTGCAATGCTTATGGAGAAATAACAGATCAATTGACTGCAGAAGACACCCTTTAAAAGGGAAGCTAGTGGCCGGGCACGGTGGCTCACGCCTGTGATCTCAGCACTTTGGGAGGCTGAGGCAGGCAGATCACGAGGTCAGGAGATCGAGACCACCCTGGCTAACAGGGTGAAACCCCATCACTACTAAAAAATACAAACAAAAAAAAATTAGCTGGGCATGGTGATGGGAGCCTGTAGTCCCAACTACTCGGGAGGCTGAGGCAGGAGAATGGCGTGAACCCTGGAGGCAGAGCTTGCGGTGAGCTGAGATTGCACCACTGCACTCCAGCCTGAGTGACAGAGCAAGGATCCATCTCAAAAAAATAAATAAATAAATAAGAAAAAAAAGAAGAAGAAGAAGAAAAAAGGAAGCTAGTGTCCGGGGGTGCTCACAGCCTCCTCCCCAGTCATTCTGCTCAAGGCAAGTGGGGAAGTCCCCACAACATGGGTGGTAGAAAAACAGCAATTTGAATCTGATGGCATGAGGTCTTCAATCTGGCTCTGCTCCTAACTAGCTGTGTGACCTTGGACAAGTTACTTAACCTCTCTGAACTTTCATTCACTTCTCTATAACCAAAGCTGGCTTCAGGGTTCTCAAAGCCTTGCTCTTAGGAAGGCTCTGTGCCTGGTTTGATGATCTGATTTTGCCATCTCGAAATTCTTAATCAGTTTTCAACAAGGAGCTACATCTTAATTGTTGCACTGGACCCCACAAAATTATGTCTCTGGTGCTGGTGATACCGCCAACCTCACTGGGTTGCAACAGTGAGATCGTGTTTGCACAAAGGTCTGACATGTCGGGGGCTCTCAGCAGAAGTTAGTTTCCCTTCCCATGATCTGGCCGTAAATGATAAATAGAAATTCACCAGGTAGACAGAGGGCTGGGAAGGGAGTTTCAGGCAAAGGGGTCATCCTGGGCGAAGGCATGAGAATGTCAAATTACATTCAGGGAAAGGCAAATGGTCTGAGGTAGGGCGGGCATGGGAAATGGAGGGAGACAAAACTGAAGAGACAATTGGGGCCAGAGTGGGAGAGGCCTCCCAGTTCTTTTAAGGAGCTTGGCCCTCCAGCCCTCAGGTCTGTGATCAGGGAGCCTGGGAAGTGAAGGGGTGAGCAACACCAACAACATCTGTGCCCCACAGTTGAGCTGTGGACTGGTTCAGATAATGAGACAAGCAGTGGGTGACGTGGGCGGAAGCCCTGCTCGGAGGCTGCCAATACAGCGCGTTTGAAGTGCTCACTGTAGACATAATGGGAAAATGCTGTAGGTGTAAAAGCCAACAGCTGTGCTTGGGGATTTGGATACTCCAGGCCTGATGAGTAATGGAGCAGCCCTTCCTCCCTGGGTCTCTTTTTCTATCCTTTTAATAATTCATGGATTCCCCGTTGGTTGGGGAGTTTCATAAAACCTCAGCTCTCTCTCTCTGAATCCCGGGCCAGTCTGAACAAATCTGATGGCTTCACTCATTAGGTCTTAATGAGAAACACACATCCATATGCACATTCTTTGCAGAATGAGCCTGGTAGATGACAAGGAAGAGGCCCAGTTATGTCTGGGAGGAGGAAATGTCTTCCAACCAGGCAGCCTCCTTCTGGTCCCTTGGGGGTGGAGGTGGTGACATGTGTCACTTCCAGGTGGAAGCTTTCAGAGTCGCTGAGTGCTTTGCCATGCTCGTCTCTCTGCCTTTGGGATTGTGGAGACAGGTGTCAAGATGGTACTCTGTCACTCTGAACTCCCACGTGATGACGAGGAGTAGAGATTCCTTACTGACCTCTGGCAGCCACATAGCATGAGCTGTGTGTACCATCTAGTACACACGGACTGGTTTATTTAAGCAAACAGATGTTGCTCCTAGTGTAGAGCAGAGATGGAATCCCAAACTCAGATCTAAGTGGTCATCAACACTGATGTGGGTCAGTCAATACCAGACCGATCAATACCAGACCAATGAAGGCACCTTCAATCGTGTTGGGGATGGAGGAGACCAGAGCTTTTCAGCGGATCCAGGTCGAGTTTGAAGTGAGCAGTATCTGAAAATGTGCAGAGTGTGCATATGTACGCATGTCAGGACGTTGGGGGAGAGGGAAGAGGGCCCCGTGAAGTTGGGAGGGGGTGTAGGCAAAAAAACCTGGTCAAGGCCAGAGCAAGAAGAACTGAGCTCACTGTGGAGCTGCCCCTGTAAAGGGTCGGCTAATAATAATAATATTAATCCCCACTACAGCTAATATCAATTACATGCCACACACTCTGCTAAGTGTTTACCATGTGTTAAGGCATTTAGTTTTCACAGCAGCCCTCTGAGCTAGGACAAATGCTAGCCCCTATTTCCAGATAAGGCTATGGAGGATTAAAGAGGTAATTTGCCCTACACATGGCCAAATTCTAGTGCTCAAAGGAGAATGGCACATTGAGGCTCCATCCGCATCAGCATCACCCATGCCGTGAGTAGGCACAACAGCTGGAATCTTTAGGCCAGCTGTCAGGGCTTAAGCATGCAAAAGTTGGTCTAAGCAGGGGACTCAGGGAGCTGTATCAGAGCCATGTAGCCTGGATGATTGGGCAAACAGGGAAGGCAGAGGTGACAGTCACTGGCAAGGAGGCCCAAGGAATACTGTGCTTCAGAAAGCAAGAGGCTGATGGTCCATTCTGCTTTACGCAGGAGGCTGGGTCACCAAACGGTACTTCCTATCTGAGCTGGCTGGTGAGGACCTAGAAGGTGGGGCTGTGCTTTTGGGAGTGCTAAGCCTCCAGATGAGATTGTTCACTTACCGGCTCCTCCTTGCTCATGGACTCAGTCCTGTGTTTCCCTCTTTTTCTCCTGGACTTGACTTTGTGTGTGGGGGTGGGGGTGGAGTCTGCAGGGACTTTGGCCCTACCTCTCCTTTCCCCCTCGCTTAGCCCTCGTCACATCCCTCCTTTTTCCACCACCTCTCAGTTCAGTCTGAGCTGTTCCCCACAGCTCCTCCCAGCTAGCGTCCCTCTCCTCTCCACAGCCCACTAAGGGCCTTATCAGGACTCAAATGTGGCTCCTAAGAACCACATCTCTTCCTCATTGAGAGTGTGCGGTCCCCTGTTCCGGATGCATCCGAGTGTGAAGCCTGGGAGAGTTCACACAGCCATCCGCGTCCCTGCCGGATCACCGAGCAGCCGCTCGGATGCCCACTGGCTGTTCTCCCAGCTCCCCTGCCGGCTCCCCTAAGACCAGCTGTTCATCCTCTGCTCTCATCATTTGTCCCCTTAGTAACTGGATGATTGCTTATAAAACAGTTCCAAGGGCAGGGAACCCATCAGCAGAATGAAGACTTTTCTCCGTTTTGACTGCTGAGAAAGTTACAGGGTGGTAAAGGAAATGGCACCCAATAAAAGCCCCAGATGGAGCAGAATACATCAGGAACAGGGAGGAAAGAAACCTTGGCGGGGAAGGTCTGAAGGCGGCCCAGGAAACTGCGCTTAAATGGGTCAGCACCTGGACAGCTCCCTGCAGGGCGAAGGCACCAGGTGGTTGCGGGAGAATCTTTGTAAGAGGCGATTACAGCCTTTATAAGACCCGGACTTTTCCTTGCTCTTTACTGGACCCTATAAAACTCCAGCGACTTGTGCCCATGGGCCTCAGGGAGATAAAATCTCATCTGATCCGTTCATCTGTGCGGATGTCAGCACAGATTCACATGGGCTATGGTGTTACACGCGAGCATTTCCTTAGAGAACTTCGGGACGCTCAGTCCATGAGAAGTGGCTGCTGTGGCTGCCAGCTCAGAAGGTTTCTGGATGGTTCCAAGAGAAGGGAGGTCAAATAACTGCCGCCTTCTGCAAGGCACACTGCACAGAGCAGATATCAGTGGCATGGTGTGGGGAGGGCCCCCAAAACTTGCCAAGGGCCCTGGAGGATGGGGACGGGGATAGGAGTGAGGAGAAAGGGAAGCCAGGAAATGAGAGCATTTCCATATATTTCAGAACAAAGAAAGCAGGACCAGGCTCATGTCACCTCCCCAATTTCTTTTTTCTTTGTTTTTTATTTTTGAGGAGGGGGATGGAGTCTCGCTCTGTCGCCCAGGCTAGAGTACAATGGCACGATCTAGGCTCACTGCAACCTCTGCCTCCCAGGTTCAAGGGATTCTCCTGCTTCAGCCTCCCGAGTAGCTGGGACTACAGGCGCCCTCCCACGCCCGTCTAATTATTTATTTTTAGTAAAGACGGGGTTTCACCATCTTGGCCAGGCTGGTCTTGAACTCCTGACCTTGTGATCCACCCGCCTCAGCCTCCCAAAGTGCTGGGATTACAGGCGTGAGCCACCGCGCCCGGCCTACCTCCCCAATTTCCTGGCTCCTGGGATGACAGAAAATAACGTCTTTTTTTTTTTTTTTTTTTTTTGAGACGGAGTCTTTCTCTGTCGCCCAGGCTGGAGTGCAGTGGCCGGATCTCAGCTCACTGCAAGCTCCGCCTCCCGGGTTTACGCAATTCTCCTGCCTCAGACTCTGAGTAGCTGGAACTACAGGCGACCGCCGCCTCGCCCGGCTAGTTTTTTGTATTTTTTAGTAGAGACGGAGTTTCACCGTGTTAGCCAGGATGGTCTCGATCTCCTGACCTCGTGATCCGCCCATCTCGGCCTCCCAAAGTGCTGGGATTAGGCTTGAGCCACCGCGCCCGGCCATGTTATAATGTTAAATAAAAATCAGGGCAAAAAACTCTATAATTTATGTTTTCATTTTATTTATATTTACTGTGTGTGCATGTATATATATATATAAAAATAATAATAAATGTTATTTGTTGTGACTATATGTTTACAACAATAGTCCTTTTTATTTTTCACAGTGTGTGTATATATATGGTATTTCACACTGTGAAAAATGAAAAAGACTACAAGGAAATATACCAACATGTTAACAGTTGTTAGCCCTGAAACAGACATTGTGGATGATAATTAACATTCTTCTTCATACTTTCCTATATTGCTCCAGGTTTTTGTTTTACCATGGTCATATAGTCAGAAAAAATAACATTTATTATTATTTTTTATACGGTGGTAAAATATGCAGAACATAAACTTTACCTTTGTAACCATTTTTAAAGTGTGTAGTTTATTGGCTTTAAGTACATGGACATTGTCACCATCGTAGAAAACATTTTAAATGCAACTCGAAACTTGAAATTTTCTGTACAGATTGAAGTAGAGGGTTGGAAGCTAGAATTTTCACATTGCAACATGAACATCTCTCAACGGCCTCTTGAAATTACTCAAACAAAAACTAGGGTATGCTCCACAGAAACACTGAAGTTGGCCGTATCGGTCAGGACTGTTTCGATTGTAAGTGATAGAAAACCAGGAAAGCGAATGAATGGACTCAAATCACTGGCATCTGGACTGGAAAGTGTGATGGGAACAGGTCCTCAAAGGGAAACTTGGAGACAGCTATTAGAAGAAGGGACAAATGTTGTTTACTAAAGCAACTTGTACAGCCTGTCCTATAGAGCTTAAGGAAGAATACAGTACTTTTAGAATACACCCGCCCAGCCCCCTGCCCAGGCTGGTATAACTATGATACTAAATTTTTTAATTAAGAAAAAAATTTTTATTGAGATAAAATCATGAATTCATAACATAAAATTAACCTTTTAAATTGAACAACTCAGTGGCATTTAGTACATTCACAGTGTTATGCAACTACCATCTCTATCTAGTTCCAAAACACTTTAATTATCCCAAAAGGAAATCCATGCTCCCTAAGCCATTATTTCCCATTCTCCGCCGGTAACCACCAATTTGCTTTCTGTGTCTGTGGAGTTTATTATTCTGAATATTTCATGTAAGGACAGTGGCTTCATACATAACTCTTTGTATCTGGCTTCTTTTACTTAACATAAGTTTCAGAGGTTCATTTACGTTGTAGCATGCATCAGTACTTTGTTCCTTTTTTATAGTTAAGTAATATTCGTGCGTGTGTGTGTGTGTGTCACAATTTGTTTACCCATTCATCCACTGATGAACATTTGAGTTGTTCCACTTTTTGGCTATTGTGAATAGTGCTGCTGGAAACATTGGTGTACGCGTACTTGTTTGAACACCCATTTGTACTTCTCTTGGGTATATATGTTGGAGTGGAATTGCTAGGTCATATGGTAACCCCGTGTTTAACTTTTAGAGGAACGGAAAGGCTGTTGACCATAGTGACTGCATCCCGCCAGCCATGTATGAAGGTTCCAATGTCTTCACATCCTCATCAACACTTGTTGTTTCCCTTGTTTGGTTGGTTTTTGACACTCTAGCCATCCTAGTGGATATGGAGCCTATGACACTGGTTTTGTGCAAGCATCCTGAGGAAATGGCAAGGGATGGTGAGCCCCCGGAAGGGAACACCCACTGCTGAAATCCAAGCAATGTTGCTTTGCCACAGGCTCCAGCTGCCTTTCTGGAACCAGCAAAGGCTTGTAGGATTCATCTGAGCTTGATTCTAGGAAGTGGGACTCCTCCTGGGCATGGCAAATAGGCCTCTTAGAAAACGGGCCTGGCTCCGGTTATCTGGAAGCCTCTAGCTTCTGAAAGCCTCAATGAAGGTTGACACATGGCTCAGCCATCACTTGCAAAGACCAGAGATTCTGCTCCCACCGTGGGGTAGAAAAGATTCCCAGCTCCTCAACCACCACCATCTACTGGGAAGTGCGTAAAATTTGCTGTCAGTTTGTTTTTATTGGAGAAAGTTTAGCACAGGCTGTGATCCTCCTCTTGTTAAAGACAATGACAGTTATGGAGGGCCCCTGGGTTGGGAGGACAAAGCTGCATGCAGCTGGAGGGACGGGCTCAGGAGCTTCGGTCACTGGGACGCAGGCCCTCTGCCTACCCGGAACTCGCTGATGGAACAGTCCCAGAGGAGGCTTACCAAGGATTAGGAGCATGTGTCTTGGAGTCAGCTGAGTCTCAGGTTGAATCCCATCTTTGTCTGCTGCTGTAGCCAAGAACCTTTAGTAAGTTACTTGATCCCTGTAAGTTTTGGACTCATCATTTGAAAAGCGGGCGTAATGCTCATAATACCCACCTTGAAAGGCTGTTGAGAGAATGAGGGAGATGCTGTATTCAAAGTGTGCAGCACAAGGCCTGGCCCAAAGTAGCAAGTGATTACTGTTATAATTCGAGTTTTAGTGCATATTCAGTTCTAAATCCCTGCGGGTCGTGTTTCTAGATCATTCACAGTTGTCTGCTGAAGTGCCAGGCTCCATCCTGGGAGCAGGTGTTGGCAGTGTGTGATCACAGGAGAGGCAGGGAGGGAACAGTAAAGGAAGAATGTTTTCTGGGTGCTGTTGATGTACCTGGTAATGAGTCACCTGGGCATGCTGGGGCCCCTCTGTGGCCCCCCAGGGGAAGAAGGGAGGTGCCACCCTACCCAGAAAGGGAGGATGGGGGATACCAGGTTAGATCTCGCCTGGTCAGGTGTCTTCTGTGAGTCTGTAGGCGTTGCCCAGTGCCAGCCCCTGTGGCCAGAGTCAAAAGGTCCTGGCCTGGGTTAGAACCCTTTGGTGTCTTCCCTAAACCTCATGAGTGCTGGACTCTGCAGTGCAGTCAAGCAGTTCTTCCACTGATGACTCAAGACAACCTCAGAGGAGTAGGAGATATGACCTCTAATTCCTGCCTTTATTCCCATGGGTGGGGGAAGTGTGGAGCCCCCACCTTTCCCCATGGGATTCCCAGGGACAGACGACAAACCCTAGGTCTATCATGGTTTCTCAAGACTTTTTTTTTTTTTTTTTTTTTGAGACAGGGTCTCCCTCTGACACTCAGGCTAGAGTGCAGCGACACAATCTTGGCTCACTGCAGCCTTGATCCCCTGGGCTCAGGTGGTCTTCCCACCTCAGCCTCTTGAGTAGCTGGGACTACAGGCATGCATCACCATACTCAGATAAGTTTTTTGTATTTTTAGTAGAGATGGGGTCTCACCATGTTGCCCAGGCTGGTCTCAAGCTCCTGGCCTCAAGCAATCTGCCTACCTCAGCCTCTCAAAGTGCTGGGATTACAGGCGTGAGCCATGCCCGGCCCAACCTTAAAACTACTGATGTATCATTGATGGGGGCGGGGCGGGGGTGTGCTGCCCTGTTCACTGCAGGATGGTTAGCAGCATCTGTGGCCCCTGCCCCTCTAGATACCAGTAGTACCCCTTTCCCAACTGTGACAACCAAAAATATCTCCAGATGTTGCCAAAGTTGGTAATTGCCAGAGTTACCACTGGTTGAAAACCACTGGGCTAGATGTTAACTGAGACTTTTTTCCTGCCCATACATCTATCTGCTGGCTTCAAAGCAGGCGGGCACAGAGGTATGGCCCTATTGATATGGGAAAAAACTCCCCTCGTTCTGAATCCTGATGAATTTCCCTACTAGTGAAAGACACAGACCCCTACCCCTTTTTTAGTTACTTAAGAGCACAACGTCTCACTCCACCAAGTCCTAATTTTCCTCCAAGGACATTATGGTCTGGTATCACGTGAGGACTGAGCCTTGCTCCTCTTGCCATGCTCCTGGTGAAACAGCAGGTTAGTGCCTACTGTACTCGTGGAGTGGCCCTCTCCCTCCAGGCCTCACTTTCCTTACAAAGATCCCACAGTAACCAGCAGTGGCCATCCCCAGATAGATGCTTCTGGATCTCCTAAATGGCCTCTGAGAGAATAGGTTGGAGGAGGTCCTTTCACACTGCACCCATGTAAGGCAGATCAGCAATCTTTTCTTTGTTGTTCCACTGAGCAAATTAAATATCAGAGAAATTAACTCACTCACACAGAGTCCATCGGTGAGTTTAAGACTAGACTGGAATTCATTCAGCGTGCATGGCATGTCCCAGTGCGGTGGGGGGCAACCCAGCTACAATCTCCCCACTGCAGGTGCAACATGTTTCTGGACTGTACCCCCACTTGGTTCTCCAGGGGCATGGAGGTCATTTGGTTGGGAGGCTTAGATGATTTCCTATGGAGACACCAGCCCCTGCATGTCATAGCAGGGTTTCTAGAAACGGCCTTGGGGAAAAAGGAACATATTTCTTCCCCTTCTTGAGGGGTCCTCCACAGCTCCATTTTGCCCATTCTCATAGGTGGCCTCCTGCCCTGCCCTGTGACTCACTCTCTTTAGGCCCCATGATTAGAAAGCCATTAGCTGTCCAGGGAAGCTTTAACCCAGAAGCACACCTGGGCCGGAAGGATGGGATTAGAGCTACTTTCTCCCCAGGGGACATTTGCCCAATGTCCAGAGACACTGTGGGAGGAATTATCACTGGCATCTAGTGGGTAGAGGCCAGGGATGCTGTTAAATATTCTACAGGGCCCAGGACAGCTTCCCCACAATAAAGAATAATGCAGCCTCAAATGTCAGCAATGTTGAGGGTAAGAGGCCCTGAAATAGATGTGGTATCAGAGTCACAAGCTTAGAATAGCGGACGGGGGTCTCCCAAAAGGTAAGGTGATGGGAGGTGGGGCAGGTGGCAGGTTCTTACCAGAAGCAGTGAGGCAGCTTGCCAGGTGACCCTACATCTGCTTTGGGTGGTCCTGGCTCATGGCCATGACCCCAGGAGAGTTAATGGCTCTCTCTTGCACTTTCACACCTGTCCTGGTTTGGAAAGTTATATAAGTCACCCCACCGATAGGTGAGGATGCTATCCACTCCCTGGGTGGGCTAACGCTGCTGGATGAGGGGACAGAGTTCTGCTCTTTTGGAACCACGGCAAAGCCTGGGGACACCAGGCTTTGAGTACCAGGTACCTGGGGAAGGCATTAGAAACTTTCCAAGCACAGAAATCACGTGGGGCCTTTGGAACCAACTCATAAAACGATTACTCTGCATTTTTTTTAGCCTAATAAAATTTCCCAGCATCTCTTCTCTGGCCATTTGTCTTCTCTCCAAAATTATTGGTGTTTGTTCTGTTTTGTTTTGGTATAAACTGTTCATGCCACAGCAGCGGTTTTCTGTCCAATATTCCCTGAGTAAGGCCCTGTGGAGAAACCACACAGAACGATGCCATCTCCTGTTACAGAAAGTCCTGGGAGCTCTTTGATGATGAGCTGATCTCCCTTGGGCCTGCCCCAGCCCAGTTAATTCCCACAGGACTTTTGGAGGCCAAGAAAGGCTCCTCGGAGTCCTCACTTGGGTCTCGCTGTGTCTCACAGGCTCTGCCTAAACCAGCCACTGGCAAGGAACATGGAATTCCCACAACAGGCTTATGCCCAAGAGCATCCATGCCCTGGGGCCCTGGAGGACCCATAGTTATCACAAATCAGTCCCAAGCTGGTGTTCTGTTAGCAAACATTTAGGCTCTTTCCAATGACCTGTGAAGTAGATATAGCAGTTAAAGCATCCGCCTGGCCCAGCCCTTCTCAGAGGGGACCTCCCTTTGTTCATCTCTTTGATGACAGTGTGGGCAAAGTGGCCTTGTTTTGTGTCAAACAACTTGCTCCACTCCGCCACAGATGAATGAACCAGACATGGGAGCCTGGTCCCTGGACAGTAAATCCAGCCAACTTGTCAGTGACCGATGATATGGCCGGACCCACACGTGCACCGGGCCACAGGATTCCCTCTCTCAGGGCAAAAGCATGGAGTGAGACCCACCCACCAATGGACGCTGATGCGAAAAGCATGACCAGAGGCTGAAGAGGGGCCGGAAAAAGTTATGGTCAGTTGACATTTTGAGAAAATGGGCAGGCTGGGGAGGAAGAAACACACCAGGAGGTTAAAGGTTATATCCTGTGTGCTTCCATTTATATCACACTTCTGAAATGACAAAATTACAGTGATGGGGAACAGAGCTGTGGTTGCCAGGGGCTACGGTGGGGGGTGGGGCATGATGACAAAGGTGTAGCATAGGTGAATTTCTATCTCGATAGAAGAGCTCTGGATCTTGATTATGATGGTGGTTACATAAATCTATACATATCATTTCATAGTCACACACACACACACACACA